>NC_053037.3:544967501-545275969 GCF_002575655.3 Aegilops tauschii subsp. strangulata | reverse complement strand
AGCCCTAAACTCTCTCGGGAGGTCTGATCTGGAGTCCGTTCGGGCTCCGGAGAGGGGAATCCGTCGCCATCGTCATCATCAACCTTCCTCCATCACCTATTTCATGATGCTCACCCCCGTGCGTGAGTAATTCCATCGTAGGCTTGCTGGACGGTGATGGGTTGGATGAGATTTATCATGTAATCAAGTTAGTTTTGTTAGGGTTTGATCCCTAGTATCCACTATGTTCTGAGATTGATGTTGCTATGACTTTGCTATGCTTAATGCTTGTCACTAGGGCCCGAGTGCCATGATTTCAGATCTGAACCTATTTTGTTTTCATGAATATATGTGAGTTCTTGATCCTATCTTGAAAGTCTATAGTCACCTACTATGTGTTATGATCCGGCAACCCCAAAGTGACAATAATCGGGACCACTCCCGTTGATGACCGTAGTTTGAGGAGTTCATGTATTCACTATGTGTTAATGCTTTGGTCCGGTACTCTATTAAAAGGAGGCCTTAATATCCCTTAGTTTCCAATAGGACCCCGCTGCCACGGGAGGGTAGGATAAAAGATCTCATGCAAGTTCTTTTCCATAAGCACGTATGACTATTTTCGGAATACATGCCTACATTACATTGATGAATTGGAGCTAGTTCTGTGTCACCCTATGTTATAACTGTTGCATGAATAATCGCATCCGGCATAATTCTCCATCACCGATCCAATGCCTATGAGCTTTTCACATATTGTTCTTTGTTTATTTACTTTACCGTTGCCACTGTTACAATCACTACAAAACTATCACCGTTACTTTTGCCACCGTTACCGTTACTTCCATATTACTTTGCTACTAAATACTTTGCTGCAGATACTAAGTTAACCAGGTGTGGTTGAATTGACAACTCAACTGCTAATACTTGAGAATACTCTTTGGCACCCCTTGTGTCGAATCAATAAATTTGGGTTGAATACTCTACCCTCGAAAACTGTTGCGATCCCCTATACTTGTGGGTTATCACCGGAGCATCGGGCAATGGATGCCCAGTAGGTTCGGCTCCTCCTCGTCTTCCTCCTCTCAGTCCTCCTCTCGTTCCTCCGGCTCGTTCGGCATCAAGGCCCAGCCCGCCGCGGAGATGCCGCTCGGGCGGCGCACCCGCAACGTCGGCATCGTCATCAACGAGGGCGGCAGGCGCGCCTCCTCCTCGGCTCCTCCGCGCTACGTCAAGCCAAAGACGGAGTCTAGGCTCGCCGCCGTCAAGACGGAGCCGGGGCTCCCCGTCGTCAAGACGGAGCCCGGGCTCGCCGGCAGCGTCAATGAGGAGCTCGACGATGCGGCGGCCCTCAAGTGGGTGCGTGAAGACTGGGCGCGCATGGAGCTGGAGCGCCAGCGCCTCGCCTACAAGCGGTTCAAAGCTCGGCGCCATGGCCGGGACGAGGGAGGCGTCGTCATCCTCGACGACAGCGACGACGACGCGCCGCCGCCACCGGTCCGCCAGGGCGACGCCGGGTAGGGGTCTAACAGGGGCGGCCGCGTCAAGAAGGAGAAGGCCGCCGACGATGACGAGGATGGCGGCGATGTCGGCGACTTCGCCGCGCTCAGCAACTTCTTCGCCCCTTAGTTCGGTTTTTTTAAATAACTTATGTAACGTCGAACATGTCAAATATATGTCAAGTTTGCCAAACTTTAGCCGAACGTTTTGTCCAATTTGCCGAACTTTGCCAAATTCTTTTTTTTACAAAAAACCCCCGTCTGAGGGTGCCCTGGGGCCGGCGGCTGGGAACCCCCTCGCCCCACGCCGATTTTAGCGCCGGCTCGCCCCCAGGCGGTGATTTTACGCGCCCCCTGGGGGGCCAACGGCTGGAGATGCTCTTAGTCCAAGTAGAGGAGTGTGAGGATAAGTTTGGAGCGGCACGATACGTCACATGCGTTCGCACGGTAAAATTTCGTGTTTTGACCCTTTTGACAAAGAAATTCAGGATCTGACCCCGGTTCGATTTTTTTTTGGGATTTGACCCTTTTTCTTACCGCCAGGGGTCCTGGCGGTAGGGTTAGACAGCCTACCGCCAGGGCCACTGGCGGTAGGGTACTTATCCACGTCAGCACACGGTGACGGCCGCCATTCCCCTCCATCGCACCCTACCGCCAGGGGACCTGGCGGTAGCCTGTCTAACCCTACCGCCAGGACCCCTGGCGGTAGGGTCCGGGCAGTTATTTCACCCGAGACCCCGCGCCCCTTCCCATCTCCCCACCCCTCCCCCTCCCCCCCGTCGGCAGTTTCTCCTCCCTTTCTCCCCCAAGTCTCTCCTCTCTCCCTCTCTCATCTCCTCCACCCTCCCCCTCGGATCTTCACCGATTCCTCACCGTTTTTGCGGATCGAGATGGCCCCGAAGAGAGAAATGTAAGCTCCTCCAATCCCTCCAATTAGTTTTTGCAAACTTGCTTCTGATTCGACGCATTATTTGCTTGAAATCCCTCATATTTTTCAACTTAGATTGGATTTTTTTCACCTAAGATTGTTTTAGTTTGATTGTAGTTCTAGTTCTTAGTTCTTTAGTAACTAGTGGTATTGAATATGAACTCTAATCAATAGTTCATATGTTAGTTTGAAGATGAACCCTAGTTCATAATTTTTTTGGTTAAAAAAATTATGATGTAATGTTGATATGAGGATGAACCCTAGTTTGATGATGCATGTTGACATGATGATATGATGTAGTGTGAAGATGAACCCTAGTTTATGATGCATGTTGATATGATGATATGAAGATGTTGTTTGGAAAAATTATTTAAACATATGATGATATGATGTATGTTGGAGGATTTTTTTTATATGATGCATGTTGATATGATTTGATCCATCATGTGTAGTAGATGTTGTTGGAGGAATATGCTTAAGATTTTATTTTGATATGATGCATGTTGATATGATTTTGATATGATATGATTTCATTTTTTGTTTATGTATGCTTATGCTTATGATGCTTTTGTTTATGAAATTCTATTAAGGCGGCCACCTCTTGCGGACAACATCGGCCCACGGTACTCCATGCTGGACCGGGCATTCGACAAGGGTCATCGTGCCTGTTTCATAGAGAACGGAGAGGTAAGTGATATGAATGAAATATTGATCAAAGTTTTCGGATTGATGAAAATAATTTCCTAACTTTTGGCGTTCACTTTTTGACAGATGCTCCAGCCACTACGCATGAGGGGTCACGGGGTTCATGGGCATATGGACTACGACGAGCGCTACGCGCCGTTCTTCAAGAAAGCCCGTCTGTTGGGTTTTGTGTTGCAGTTCAAGCGTCAACCGCCAACGCTTGTCCACGCAGCTCTGACAGCGTTGATTGACCGGTGGCGACCGGAGACCCATTCTTTCCATCTGCCATGCGGGGAGATGACGGCGACCCTCGAGGATTGGGTGATGATTACTGCCATGCTGATCGAGGGTCATGCACTCACCGGGCGAGTGGAGAGGACCAACTGGCAGCAGAGGGTTGCCACCCTCATCGGCGACTGCCCCGCTACTAAGGGTAACCGTACATCTGGTGTGCCGTTGATCTGGCTCTCGGAGCACCGGCAGAAATGTCCCGAAGGCGCCGACGAGACGACTGTGGAGTGGTACGTGAGGGCCTACCTGTGGTACATTCTCACGGAGGTCGTGTTTCCAGACAGCCCCGGGAACTCTGCCAACTGGTCGTATCTCTTCTTCCTAGCGGACTGGGAGGCAGGGTACAGTTGGGGGACCGCATCTCTCGCCTACCTATACCGTTCGGTAAGAGAGTATCTAATTGCCTACCTACCTACGAAAGTGTGTCCATGACATTTTGTTATATTTGATCCTCATTTGATGTTTTGCAGCTTGACGATGCAACGCAGAGGACGGGAGACAAGTCCAATATGGGTGGCTTTGTCTGGGCCTTCTCCATTTGGATGTGGGAGCGGCTGCCGGTGGGGCGTCCGGAGAAGTTGCCAAGACGCCCGTGGGGTGCCTATAGCGAAGACGGCGACGAGACTCGACACCCTACCGTAGCTTACGACTGGGACGTTGTCAAACTCTACACGGGCCTAAACAAGACTTCGTACAAGACCTACACCAACGAGTTGGACGCTCTGACGCATACACAGGTATATGAACTCGCTCAACACCTTTCTCTTTGATTCCACTTTTGACCGAGAGTGGGAACTTACCAACGTATATGTAATAGGTAAACTGGTGTCCGTATGACCGAGAGTGGGACTTTGATCTGAACGTGATGTGCGATGCGGACCGTGGTCTCTGGCGGTGCATCGTGCCCATGATCTGTGTGTACGCCGTCGAGTGGCACTTGCCACACTGCGTGGCCACGCAGTTTGGGGTGTATCAGCATACCCCACCGGGCCAGCCCACCGATACCGGCGGCCACGCGCTCCACCTATGAGCGCTTTGTTCTCCGTGCCCATGATTTCATTGCGTGGCGACTTTATTATGATGTTTCTTGTGGCCTATGCCTTGCAGGATGAGCCGGCAGAAGAATCAGTCGATCACAGACTGGGGAGAGGAGCATAAGATTCATGTGACGGAGTTGAACCGACGGAGGTACCGGAAAGACGTGGAGAGGAAAGTGATGGACTGGGATGCTTACCTGGACCGACACATGAGGTGGTACGATGATGGCCAGAAGCACCGTCTTCGTCTCAGGCCTTGGTGGACGGCGGAAGACATCGCGGAGCTGGAGAGGGATGACCCCGAGGAACATGCCTACCATACCGGCATCAGAGACATGCACAGTGGATTTAGGGAGTTTGCACCCCTCATCAACAGAGTGGTAAGTTTGAACCGACGACTGTATTTAAATTGTTGTATTCGTCATCATGACTGACTTGTGCCGTTGCAGTCTGGTGAGCTGAACCGATGCATCTTTGAAGCCTCAGATGCACTAGGTGATATCCCCGGGAGCGTACAATCTGAGAACAAAATGAGGGGGACGATGAAGGTACAACTTCAGCCTCCTTGGAACAGATGCATCTTGTTCACTTGCAATCATAAACCTGATACTTATTATGCCCTTGTTTCATTGTGAGTGCAGAAGTTCATGAAGCATTGTCGCAAGCTAGTAGGCTGCTTGGGTGTGCTGGAGCTGGGTCGGTTGAAGCTTATCAGCCTGTAGCCACACAGGGTCTCATCGGCTCATCGAGCCATGTTCCTTCGTCGTCTAGGTTGGCTGAGGAGGAGGAGTAGGAGTAAGAGGATGAGGAGGAGGAGGCCACACATGAAGAAGGGGAGGAGGAGGAGGATGAGGAGGATGAGAGCAACGGGGAGGAGGAGTACGATGAAGATTATGGACCTCCACCAACTCAAACATCTCAGCCATCTCAGCCGCCGAAGAGGAATCCGAAGAAGAAGGATTTGCTGAGTCCGGACCCTTTCCAGAGACCGGTTACTCGACATCCCAAGAAGAAGACTGAAGAGACTCGTTCAAAGAGTAACGAGGACCGTACCTCCAAGAGGGGAAGGAGCAACTGATTATGATCTTCGATAGTTGGCTCTTGTAGTTGGATTGTCTATGTGTTTGCTATTAGGTTGAACTTCGTTTGGTTGAACTTGTCGTGTGAAACTACGTGGAACTATGTGTTTGCTATTTGTGGATCTATGTGTTTGCTATTTGTGAAACTCCGTTTACTAATTAGTTGAACTCCGTTTGCTACTATGTGTTTGCTAGTATGTGTATGTGATGCCCAAGTTTAATTGTTTAAAATCTGTGATGTTGCTGTCATATTTGTGAAACTTGCTGTGATATTGCTGTCATATTGAATTTGAAAAGAAGCAACCAGATGAACTTGAAACAACAAAATAGAGGATCCTACCGCCAGGCGCTGCGGCGGTAGGGTCAAACAACCTACCGCCAGCCCCCATGGCGGTAGGGTGAACCTACCGTCAGGGCCCTTGCATATTTTGTTACAGAAGGTTTATACGGCAAAACCCAGCCACACCCTACCGCCAGGGTATCTGGCGGTAGGGTTAGACTGCCTACCGCGAGGACCCCTGGCGGTAGGGTACTTATCCACGTCAGCATAGGCAAACAGCCGCCGTCCCCCTCCGTCGCACCCTACCGCCAGGGCCCCAGGCGGTAGGCTGTCTAACCCTACCGCCAGATACCCTGGCGATAGCAAAAGGGTCAAATCCCGATTTTTTTTTTGAACCGGGGTCAGATCCTGAATTTCTTTGTCAACAGGGTCAAACACGAAATTCTGCCCGTTCGCGCCGATGAAGCCTGATAGCGAACCAAAAAAGAAACATGACATGGCTACTTTAAGTGATTTAAGATCCGTGTTTTCCATCCAAGGACCAAAAGGTAGTTCGCTGGGAACCCTATAATATCTGACTGTTGCCGGTTAACGTTTTCTATTCGATAAATGTAATGTCCAAACGTTCGGATATTTACAATAGATCCGAACGATCGATCGCATTCGGTGCGTACGCCAGCCCGCAGTCCTCGTGCTCACATGCACCAACCAAACCCCTGTCCTGGGCGAGAAAAAAAAACTGCTGAGAAGAGATTCAAACCCAGAACCTAAAGCTAGGTGGGACAACACACTAGCCAACTCGCCAAAACTTGATAGTGGTTATTACTTTTCAGGATTCTTTATATGAGGCTTTATTGAATTTTTTTTTCAAACACAACAGAGGAACTAAAACAAGTGCTCAAGCCACCTGAACTATCGTTGGTTGCTATACTACGTACAAAAACTAGATTTGTGTTATGTAGGTACAGACCTATAGTTTTCTATCTAACATGTATGTGATTTTTTTTAACAGAGTACTCACTTATTGTTGATTCTCATCCCTCGATACACTCCTCCCTACTCGGTCTTTTTTGGTTTTTCTTTTGCCCCACACATTCCACATTGCATTACTAATTTGTCTTGGTTTTCTGTCGAGCAGGTTCCAC
Source organism: Aegilops tauschii subsp. strangulata (assembly GCF_002575655.3). Classification (NCBI taxonomy): domain Eukaryota; kingdom Viridiplantae; phylum Streptophyta; class Magnoliopsida; order Poales; family Poaceae; genus Aegilops; species Aegilops tauschii. Next base: position 545,269,050 of record NC_053037.3, on the reverse strand, counting down.
ATCACTCGGTCGCCAGCTATTTGATCTAATGGAAGAATAAAAGAGTTGTTTGAAACACACTCCATAACATTGGTGTAAATAGCACGGTAATTTACGCATGACATACCTGATAACTTAACGTACAAACACCGTGGTAATTTTAATTCAAAAAATGGTTTGAACATACCACGTTAACTTTTGTGTACATAGCATAATAATACACATACCACATACCCTATAACTTATGTATAAATAGTTACAGGACTAGATGTATTATAGTTATCAACATGGTTATTATTTTGTTATCGGACTAGATGTACCATAGTTATCAGCATGATTATTTTTGAAGTTATCGGGCTACTTGTGGTATAATACAACCCCGTTTGTTTTGGTGTAAATAGCATGATAATTTACACACCATAAACCTGATAACTTATGCACAAACACCGTGATAATTTTCACACGAGAGGAAAAAATTGTTGAAAACATCCTCCGATAACTTCTGTATAAGTAGCATGATAATTTACACACCGTAGACCTGATAACTCATGCATAAACATCGTGATAACTTTGACCCGAGAGAAATTTTTTATTGAAAACATTCGTCGGACCTGATACCAAGTTACACAATGAAGTTGATAACTCACTACAAACCCCACGGTAACTTTTGACCCCGGGATATAAGTTTGTTGAAAACATACCCTGATAACTTGTGTATAAATAACATGGTAATATACATACAACAAAGCTGGTAACTTACGTAGTCCATACGTGGTAACTTTTGACCAGGGAAAAATGTTGTTAAAAATACCTCCCAATGACTCATGTGTAAACAAAATGATAATGCACGCACATGAGAGCTGATAACTCATATACAAATATCGCGGTAATTTTTGACTGAGTTGATAAAAATGTTGGAAAACATAACCCGATAACTTTTGTGCAACATGGTAATATACACAACAAAGTTGATAACTCATTGCAAACACTATAATCACCTTTTGACACTGGGATAAAAGTTTGTCGAAAACACACCCCCGAAAACTTTTGTGTAAATGACACGGTAACTTATGTATGACAGACGTGATAACTTACGTAGTCCAGATGTAGTAACTTTTGGTCCTGAAAAAAATCATCAGAACATATCAACATGGGATCTAGTTTCGAAGATCTCGTCGAGATGATTTTTTTGTGAAGACGGTTTTTCAATCAGGGCGATGGTTTGAGCTACAAAACATTTTGAAATTTGAAAAAAGAAAAAATCTAGAAAATGACATCAACTTTTCGTCCTTTGGTGCATATATGCATGTAATTAGAGGGAGGAGTGTACGTTATAGAAAATTAGTCATTCTAATGCATGCATGTATATAATTAAAGCGGAGTAAGAATGGTTCTTGCCTATTGCTAAAATCCGAACGTTTGGTAGTTATAAAAGTCCTTTTCTATTTTATTTGGCTGCGAGGGAGTGGGGGAGACGAGAGGAGATATGGAGAGTCGCCTCGTGTCACCTTTTGTTGACTTACTAAGTAAAATATTTTTTCTCAAGAAAAGTAAAATGATTTTTTATTTGGAACTAAGAGCAACTCCAATGGGGCGACCCATTTCGTCCGTCGCCGTCCATTTGGGTCGGCGCGGACACAAAAGGCGGCCCAAGCGCCGACCCATACGGACGCGCGTCCGCTTTCGTCTGGATTTGCGTCGGCGCGAACACGAGACGGACGCGTGTGCTCGCCCTCTCCCCTTCCCAGGCCCGCTGGTCGGTGGCACATTGGCCTCCCCTATCCCCCCAGCCAACAGCAACCCTCGCCCGCCTCCTTCATCGCCGACGCCGCCGCCCATTTTTGCCGGTGACTCTGCCAGCTGCCGCCGCCTCCACATCCGCCCAGCAACACCGCCCATTCCCCCCGTTGCCCGCCACCGCCGTTTTGCCGCCGGGGAGCAAACTGCTTCCCACCGCCGCTCCCCCCACCGCACAGCCGCCCACGACCAAGAAGCTGTCCCGCCGCCCGGGCCAGATCCGATCGGCGCGCTCGTCGGACGCCGGCAGGGCAGCTAGCTGGTCCGTGCGCGCCGCGACTCCCCTCGCCGGCCGTCTCCTTCTTCGACGCCCGCAAGCTATTCGACAGTTTGCCAAGGTACGAAATGGACTCCGCCGACGAGTTCTTCTTCCGCAATTTCATTTGTGACTCCGACGATTCGTCGTCCGATGACGAGGAGGAGATATTGGCTGCCGTGTTGGTCCATCACCACCTAAACAGCCAGCGGCCATTGTTCCGTGGCTCCATTTCGGGCCACCTTCCGGCGTTGAATCGCAACCGAGAGAGTGGGCATTTCCTTCTCTAGAAGGACTACTTTGATACAACAAACCCGTTGTTCAAACATCAAAAATTCCGCCGCCGTTTCCATATGATTAGGCATGTTTTCAACCGTATTAGAGGTCGGCTATGATGACTATTTCGAGTGCAAAGAGGATGCCATCAGCAAGATTGGTTTCTCCTCTTATCAGAAATGCATTGCCGCCATCCGAATGCTTGCATATAGAGTGCCCGGTGATCTCATTGACGAGTACGTCCGTATGAGCGAGTCTACATGCCTAGAGTCCCTGTATAAGTTCTTCAAGGCTGTTATTGCTGTGTTTGGCCCTGAGTACTTGAGAGAGCCGACAGCTGAACATACAACCTGTTTGTTGGCGATGAATGCCAGAAGGGGCTTCCCAGGGATGCTTGGCAAAATAGACTGCATGCACTGGGAGTGGAAGAACTGTCCTTCTGCTTAGCAAGGGCAGTATAAGGGACATGTCAGGGCTTGCACTGTCATACTAGAGGCCGTGGCGTCTCAAGATCTCTGGATCTGGCACTCTTTCTTTGGCATGGCTGGATCACACAATGATATCAACGTGCTTCAGCGCTCGCCGGTGTTTGCTAGGCTTGCCGAAGGCAACAGCCCACCGGTGAACTTTACTGTCATCGGACACAACTACGACAAAGGATACTACCTGGGTGACGGTATCTATCCTCAGTGGACCACTATTGTCAAGACAATACCCAACCCTGTCGGAGAGAAGAGGAAAAGATTTGCCCAAGAGCAAAAGAGTGCTAGGAAGGATGTCGAGCGTGCCTTTGGTGTTTTGCAATCTTGATGGGGCATCGTTCGGTATCCTGCTAATACCTGGAGCACGCAGAAACCGTGGGAGGTGATGACTGCTTGTGTGATCATGCACAATATGATCGTAGAAGACGAGCGTCCGGAACGTCTGTACGATCAAGGCTTTCAGTTTCAGGGTGAGAATGTTGTGCCTAAGCATGGAGTAGCGGCAACGTTTGAACAGTTCACCCAATTTCATGAAGACATGCGTGATTGAGAAACTCACGTGCAGCTGCAAAATGATTTGGTTGAGCATATGTATCCGGCTTGTAAAATTATACTATTTCATTCGGTAAACTATGTTATTTGACAATATGTTTAAATGCAAATCAATGTAATATTGGGCGGCCAGCCGGCCACACCAGCACATATGGGTCGGCGCCTTGGACGCGCTGCCGACCCAAAACTAAAAGAGGGCGGACGCCGGGCGGGCGGCCGACCCAAACAGACAAAAAGCGGACGAAATCACCGTCCGTTTGGGTCGCCCCATTGGAGTTGCTCTAAGCCAATAAGCTTTTTACCAAATAAATTTGTTTTTTATTTGGTAAATTAATAAGTAATTACAAATAAAATCTACAATTATTTATTAAGAAGGTAAATCACATACATGATTTAGTAGCATTATTATTTACCATATTATATTTATATGGACAGATAAATCATGGCCTAGAATACTACTCCCTCCGTCCCACAATATAAGAACGTTTTTGACACTAATGTAGTGTTAAAAACGTTCTTATATTTTGGGACAGAGGGAGTAGAATGTTTATGTTCTTTTGTAATACACAGACAATTATCTAGCACTACTAAGAAGTACCTCTGAAATATAAACAAAGATGAAAATGTTTTTCTTTTTGCTTTGCAAATTTGATGATTCATGTTTGCTAGTTTCTATACTAAGTACTCCCTCCGTTCCAACATATTTGTCGTGGTTTTAGTGTAAATAGTTTAAATTCAAATTAAAACCACCATAACTATTTTAAAACGGAAAGGCTAGGACTGAAAATCGTAACGTCGTCTCCACAAATCGACATGATTGATGTATTCCGCACGTAATGAACGGCGCTGTCTAGGCAGAAATATTAGGATGACCTCTACGTTCAGGTAAAGATGCATGACACGTCGCGGCAGCTCCGGGTGATATACCACGACGTATGTCGGCAATGAAAAGGATAGCCCAAAATGGAATTGGCATGATAATAAACTGCGTCCACGTAGAGCGGAGCGGCAAACGGTGCCATAGTGCACATGCCACTTGCGCGGCTCAGGGGGTGTTTGGTTTAGGGATTTTTTAGTCCCAGAGATTAGAAAAAGTCCCTAAAAAGTCTCTAGGAACCAAACGGGAGGGACTTTTTCTACAGGGACTAGAAAAAGATTCTATTAAAGAGTCTTTTTTATTAGTCCCTGGGACTAGAAAAAGTCTTAGAACTTCTGAAGCAAACACCCCCTCAGTTTTGGCTGCCACGTAGAGCGGAGCTTTGATGGAGAACGACCTCCGTCCATCCGGCATCCTGTGTTATACGGAGCACTGTGCACGAGCAATAATGCCTGAAATGTTGGAATACATCCGTGTGAATTGTTTAGAGCATCTTCAATAAATTATGTCGATGTAAAAATACTTAAAATATACATCACCAAGAACCAAAAACATTTCTTCAACACATGACGTAGATGCAAATTTTTCTCAGATTTTACATCTATATTGCAAATATACATCACTTGGACGCACCAATGTAAAACGCATCAACATCGTACGAAGCCCAACTTCCACTGAAACCTTCATTCCCCCTTCCCACATTGCGACCGCCTTGCCAACCGCCGCGCCGCCCGTCCATTGGGCCCCGCCGCACCCCGTCGTCGCCTGATCCAGCCTCCCCACCTCGGCCACCGGATCCGTCGCTTTTTCGCCGCCTCACACCTTGAAATTGCCAAAATCGAAGCCGCTCCGCCGCCGCCGCGCCACCCCCGATTTGAAGCATCTTTGTCCCCGCTGGCGGGCGCACAGCTTCCACCTTCATCTTCCGATCGTCTCTCTACGACTCCACTGCTTCCTCGCACTCGCATGCCTTGACTTCTACCGAATCGAAGCCGCTCGGCCGTCATCGCGCAGTCGCTCGATTTGGAGAATCTTCGTCGCGGCTGCAGTACCGCACAGCCTCCGTGACTCCGCTGGTCGTCTCCCTGCGACTCTGACGCCCGATTCCATGCCGCACCCCGCGCCGCCACCATGCCGCCGAAGAGGGTCTCAAAGTGCAAGACTGGCTTCTTCGAGGTGCGGGAGAAGTCGTCCGTGAACTTCGGTGTCGAGTTCAAATGTGATAGCTATTGAAATTGTGTAGTAGTTCAACTAGTTTTACATCATCTATTGAAGCACTAGTTTCACATCATCTATTCTACAACAACTATTGAAGCTGGCCCTTTTTTGGTGATGTACAAAGTATATTTTTGGTGATGTATATTTTACTCCAATCATTTTTTGGTGATGTAAAATACATCATCTATTGTAGATGCTCTTATGTTTTATCCTTTTTACAAATCTTTATGTTTTATCTGAATATACATGCATGTACTACTCACTCCGTCGACAATGGACGCATACAGTTTTTCCTTTCTTGAAAACAAACATTGTAATGTTTGAACAAGTTTATTAGGAAAGGTATCAACAACAATATTAGTTTTTTTGACACAGCACAAACGCAGAAGGTTATACATATGCATATACACTTATCCTTATGAACGCACACACGCAGACCCTATCTCTATGAGCATCCCGGAGACCGAGTCGGCACATCATCTTGAGATACCCTTCTCTATAAATACTCTTCTCTACAGGTCTCACCATGCATGTTTTTTTTAGTTTTCTCTATAGGTCTCACTATGCATGTATTCAATGATATTGATTTGATATTACATATGTAGATACTTTTCTCCATAAATTTGGTCAAAACTCACCAGCAAAAAAAACTTGGTCAAAGTTGATCTAACTTGACTTTCCAAAGGACAAACTATAGACACTATATTGTGGAATGGAGGTGTTTTCTCCAAATAAAATTTGCTGTATGGAAGAAGCAGACAACGGAAAAAATGGAAAGAAAATCTGCAACCCAGTCAGCACGGCTCATGGATGTGGATGCAGAGAGATCGTAACCTATACGTCAGGAAAGGCATTACCGATAGCCAAAAACATCACGCTCGACCCCGATAGAGAGTCACTGTCCTCGGTTACTTGCATCACTTCGTGTTATTTCTTATTTGAGAAACCATCGACCATGCATGCATGCATGCATGCATGAGCTTCCAGTCTTGGCTTGGTGCAACTCAAATCATGTTCAGAGAAGAGATCAAAGGCTAGACAAATAACACGCTGCATGCCCATGGCCACGGTCTTTGTTACGCAGCAGTTCTTTTTCATATGCTCCTTCTAGACGAGCAGAGATGTGGATCACCAGAGAACCATCCGCAGAATTCTTTTCTTCCCCGACACGGCTTCAATACTCGACAAAACTTCGGATATATACAAAACTTTCACCCAGCTCTCGGTCGTTGTTGATCCGTCGCAGTGCCACACTAGACAAGATCACAGAGGGAAGGGGTTCTCAGATACGCAAACGGACGATAGATGGAGGTGATATTTTCTGCTGTCATCGGTGAGCTCGCCATTAGATCCATATCCTTCCTCGTGGTACCTGAAGCGGATGTCGGCGCCGACGGAGGAGGAGCGGCTGCTGCTCCGGGTTCGCGTCGTTGTCGAGGAGGCAGATGGCCGGCTCATCACGAACCAGGCCATGGTGCGTCAACTCGGCATACTGAAAGAGGAGATGTACAGAGGGTACTACACCCTCGACATACCCAGTTGCCAAGCCCATGGAGAAGACAGGACGAAAGACCACGAGGTCAGTTACTCCTTTGCCCCGTCCAAGTTCAACCCTGCCAAGCGTGTCTGCTTCTGCGGTGGCAGCGATCGTCGTGGCGCAGCGCAAGCTGAACTGATGGAGCGAGTTCTGGGCTGCTTAAGGGATGCCATTGAAGACGCGAGTGAGTTCGTCATGCTTCTGAACGGATGCCCACGCTTGCACCGCCAGCCGTACAGCACGTATCTGCTGCTGGGCAAGTGCATGTTCGGGCGCCAAATGGAGATGGAACACGTCATGAACTTCCTGTTGTTGCAAGCCCATTCCGCTGGAAGTCCGGCGGTCATGCCGATCATCGGTCCAGGGAAAGTCGGAAAGAGCGCCCTGATCGAGCACGCTTGCGATGACGAAAGGGTGGGCAGCCACTTCTCTCAGATCCTGTTTTTTAATGGAGATGACCTTGAGCATGCTAGCGTGGAGGCCCTAAGTGACGGAGCCAGAATCAAGCATCGAAACCGCGGCGGCACGGGCGGTGGAAGGACGTTGATCATCATCGAGCTGCTTGCAGACATCGACGACCATGCATGGAGGAGGCTGTATTCGGCTGCAAGGAGCCAGAGGTGTACTGGTACTTGTTCAAGGCGCGCACCTTCGGTAGCACGAGGGCGAAGGACATGGCCAGGGTGATGAACGGGTGCTTCATGGGCGCAAGTGTCTTCAGCGGGCTACTGCATGCAGGCCAACTCGAACCCCAGTTTCTGGAGCATGGCCCTCGCGGGCCTGAGGAACCTGATGAGGACGAACGTCTCGCTGTACGGGGAGCGCTTCGTCGATCCTTGGCACATGGCGGAGCCGGTGTTTGTCAGGAGAGCAGAGAACGGTTCTTCGGAATGCGTCGTGATGGTTGCCAACTACGAGGCGTGGACTTGTGCTGAAGCTGGACCTGGAGATCCTGAGACGACAATGAGCGTGCATGACCTTTTCCTTGGAAGTGTGAGGCCCCGAGGGGGATTCAAGGTCCGTGCGTGGACGTCTCACCTGCCGCCTCACTACACCTACACGCTTCACTGTGAGGCGCAGAGGCCACGACGACTGGTTGTCGGGAGCGAGTGATTTCAGATGCAATTGTGCGTCAGTGCATGGACGTGCAACTGTAGTTACCCGCAATCTACAGACGTACCACTACAGCTGCACATAGTCGATGGGCGTGCAACTACAACCGGGTATGTTTTCAAAATTGAGAAGTTTTCAATTTTCAATTTGGAGTAGCTAACCACATCTGCCATGTGGTTTCAAATGAGAAGTTGTAGGTGATCACACACACACACAAGAGACAGAGAGAGAAAGCCAAAAATCGTGCGAACGCAGGATATACATATACGATCGATCAGTATATTCAGCATGTAATTAACGGCTCTTTCAGGGCAGAAATATCAGACGACATCTACGTTTTGAAACGGATGCAAGACACGTTGCAGCAGCTCCTGGTGACCTCATATGTCGGCAGTGAAAAAGATCCCGATGGAACTGGCATGATGCACTACGTCCACGTAGCGTGCATGCCACTTGCACGGCCCAGTTTTGGCTGCAAGATGCGATGGGTCAGTTTGATGGAAAACGACCTCTTTTTTGGCAACTCATAAGCCTTTGTTGATTACTCAAGGGTAATACATTCGCGGATAATACAATCACGGAGGAAGTTTGGAGCATAGTTGATCCAAAGGCACCTCCGACGAATACACAATGCATAATATTGGGATATATCCATGAACACTATATTCCTATAATCTGTACTCACAAATACACTATTGTTCATAGAAGTGGAACCGAGGGAAAGCCCAACTCTTTAAAAAAAAATAAGAAAGTCCAAAACAAATCTTAAACTTGTAGACGAAAGCTAAATTGAACCTAAAATCCCAATCCCTGAAATCAGCACATTGAACTGTCTGATCTCGGTCTATTTTGAATCTTGAAAACTTTTAGCTAGTATTCACCGACGTGACAAATCAAACTGTGGGATCGTTGACTAGCTTGTTCTGTTTTTTTTTCTTTTTTAATTTCTCACTGTTTTCTTTGGTTTTTCTTATTTTCTTTCTTCATTATAGTTTTGATTTTTTTTTGTTTCTTTCTTGGTTTTCTCCAGGTTTCTTGTTTTATTTTGTTTCTTTTTCTTTTTTGCAATGGTTTTCTTGTTTTCTTTTTGTTTTTCTTCTTTTCTTTTTAAAATTTTCAGGCTGGTGCGGCATGATGCGGTTTTCCAGGCTGGTGGTTTTGGTATGTTGTTGGAACTCCATTTTTTGTGACCTTCCGAGTTTGCCTGCTGCCGTCTCCTCACATTGCGTACTGCTTTGGTGGAACTCAACCTTTGTTAGTGCTGTGTTGTAGGTGCTTATGACATACTACTAGTGGTTGGGGCGCACCCTCCTGAGGGGAAGCTGTAGCGGTGCTAGATTGGGTTCGCCCCTTTCGCTTTCTTACTTGTACTAAAGTAGTATTATTGAATCAGAATCAGAGGTGCCTCGTTATGCACTGATTGGATGGACACATACGCAACAACCAATTCAACCCAAGTACAACACCTTTGTAGTGCCACGGCTCGTGTCCTGTAAGGCCGTTTTCAAATTCTCAATCTCAATTCGAATTACAATTTCTTCGTGGAAAATGATGATCAGAGTATCATTCATAGATAAAAGCTCAACAAGAGTCCCGCAAAAAAAAACTCAACAAGAGAGGGGAACCAAAACAAGTCGCTTAGCTCAAGGAGGCGCTAGTAATAGTACCCACCGGCTGCGTGGTGCGCCATGGGAATGGGCATCCGCTGCCGTCGATGGCGAGCCCATCGAGGTCATGCTGCCCCTGCATCCCGCCTTGCCAGCACTGTGCCCACATCTGCTGCTCCTGCGCCAACACTCCTGCTTCCTCTCCATCTTTGTCATCTTATAGGAGGTGGACACTCGTATCAGCGCCAGCTCCTATACCTATTAATTATAAGGAACATTGCACTCATATACCAATGAAACTAATAGATATTCTATTACTTTTTACAAAGAAAAAGGAACAATGCAGGTGTTTGTTATCAAGCAAAAGTATGGCCACACAAGGACGTAAGACTAACGTAAGCATTTGATGTGAGCACTCTTCTTCAGGCCACAAGCACACCAATCCAACATCCCACAGCTAAACATAATGGATGTGTGTACATACCATTATAAAGGGGTATGCAAGGTTACTGAGAGAAATGAGAGTAATTAAACATGCTATAACCTAACCATGAGCTGTCATAAGAGTTATATCACTTGCTAGTCCTATTTTCTTAGGAGCAGAGCAAATTGTCCAACAAATAAATAATCAATATATACAAGTATGTAACGAATTAAACCAAGTTACTAACTCTGATATAACTCACAAACCTAGTGACATTTCAGGAGCAGAGCAAATTGTCCGACAAATAAATCGACCAACACAAGTATGTAATGAATTAGACCATGTTACTAACTCTATCATACACCTCATATTTGAACCAGGCATGTGTGTGCAATAATACAAATTATTTCTCTCAAAAGTGTCTCAATATGCTCTAGTTTATCTCAAATTGCATCATTGGACTCATAAACTGAAACAGACAACTTGCCCTTACTCATGACCAGTCAACCAGGTGCCGCCACCTGAGTGCGTACCTTGCTGTTGCAATTCTTAACGTGTTTGATAGCCTTGATGGTTGCTAGTTGCTCAAAAAAGAATACACTGAAAGAAACGACAATGCTTACAAAGAAGAATATATGCAGCAGAACTGCAGCAGCAGATATTTTAATTATAAAGCATAGCAAGTAGATTTTTATTTACAGGTAGGTCTTACCAGGCGGATCAGTGAGTACAGAGAGAAGGCTGGCAGTTGAAATCAAAGCTAAACATCTTCCAAAAGGCAGGGGATCTCCAAAAGAGAGAGAATGCTTTTGGTTTAAAATCACACATGCGTATGCATATAAAATTTAAACTGGACATTCATTAATAGCCTCCCAACCTCAGATTATGCACTTGGTTTGGTCCCTGACATCAACGACACTATGTACGTGAACATTAGATAGTAGTTACTGATGCTCATAAGCACAGATTAGCAGCCCCATTCTTGAACATCTAAAGATAATTTCGAAATGTATGGAAGTTCAGTTGCATGAGTACAACATTAAAACAGAGAATAAGATAATAGTTACTCCCTCCAGTTCACAAAATTTTGTCAGTTTTGACATAATTTTATCGAGTGTTCGGAACATAGGAATATAAAAAATTGGGAATGCTACTACAATGATAGTATTGTACAGCCGCCGCTAGGTTATTCCTTCAATATGCTTTGTGCTGCCAGCATGAACAATCATATCATGTGATGCTTCTACTGATTTCATTGCATTGTTCAAAGTTATGTACTTTATGAGCAAGTTTAACAAAAAGCATATGGAGCCAAGAGCAACAATCATGTGGTCACCACAAAATCTTTAAGAGTATGTACTGTTTCCAGTGGCAAAAATCAAGTCTGCGCATGTATTCAACAACTGGACATGAAAGAAGCAATATAAAAGTTGGAAGGAAAATGTGACAATTATTGAATCACTGACTATAGGAATATGGTTGCAGCCACATTCATCAAAAGCACGAAATCATTCCTCAAATCCCTTGGGACAGGTAAAAAAATAAGTGCTTGATCACCCTCATTAGCTTGGTAAAGTGGAAGGATTGACCAAGAATAAGCTACTTCTAACAAGACGTTGGCCCTTCGATGTCTTATCATTAAAAATGTGCACCAATTCATTATTCTTTTAGCATCCAAACAACCGCATTATCAAATCAAATTGGTAGAAGTATTTAGTGGACAGTCAGTGAATGCAAATACATGATTTATAATTTGCAGAAGCATATAAATATATACTGATTACAAAGACATACCTACAGCACATGCTTCTTCGAACTTCCCAACATCCAAGGATTCAGGACGGACAATGCAGCATCTGTGCAGGAAACAAATTGATGGTCAATTTAATTGAAGCTAGATCCTATTTTCTGAACGAAACATCAAGCAAACAGTAGTAGTCACTCATAAATTATTTGACTAAGTTTTGTTCATGGTATCCCCTAGTCCAAGGTTGTACCTGATGTTGATGGGGATCGAATTAGCTCCGTGTATTTTTTCCCTCGTCGGCATCGATGTGGACAGCAGGTGGCAATGTCTCAGTCTTGGCACACTGCCCTTGGTGCCCATGGCAAAGAAGATACCCATGGCCTTGCCCGGAGAGGCCCTGCTCACCCCCCCCCCCCCCCCCCCGGCCGCCTGTACTCTGTCAACAGCCTGCAGCAGCATCCTCGTCTCATCTTGTATGAAGATGCAGGTACCTTCTCCGGCATGTATTTGAAAACAGTCTTCATCTGTTCATCATATATGTTACACTGGATACAACCTGCAAATGAATGCAGGTATTGATTCGTTCAAAGCGTGTGGGTTGCAAGCATATGAAACAACATACTTAGATGAGTTACCTGAGCTTTGACAATGTCGCAGACAGCGTATATGCCCCAGTCCCTGGTGTAGTTTTGTTGAAGAGGTGGACCTTGCTGAACTGCATAGATCGGCCGCATGCTGTCAAAGAAGCAATGGTGGATGGTCACCCTGATGCACCTGTCGCCCATCTGCATGGGGTCTTCTCTGATAAGCACAGTAGATGTTAGCGTCAAGTTATTTGTTTTCTTTTATAAAAGGGATGGAAACTTTGGCCTAATTACAAAAGCAAGTTTTACTGAGCAAGACAGAAAAATAAAACAAAATGACAACATGAAATGAATCAACATTTTCCATGCCATTCAGATCAAAAGAAAAAAAACTTTACATAAATAATTGTTAGAATTATAAATAAAGCCCTCCCTAATGCTAGATAGAACCTTCTCTTGTTGATGACATTTAGCAGGCCCCCAACTACTTGTAGTGTGAATATGGACAACTTCATCAGCTTCTGATCCATCACTTTCAGAACAATTAACAACTCTTAAGAATAAACCACATCTGGCATCTGTATGATCAGAGTATGCTACAAATTTTAGTGTGGTGAGAAGAGGGTTACTTAGGTGAATAAACGACGCCTATCTCATCCTGATGGAAAATTCCTTTGCAGACTCCATTGCCTCTGGGACACCAGCATAAAGATGTGCTTAAATGGTTGGAGTCCGTGATGTCCAAGTCAGTACAAGAAGATAAACACAAGGCCAAGAATTAGTGGTGATACCGGGTATAGTAAGTGAAGCGAGAGCAGCAGCAGCAGCAGCGTCATCGAGACTTTCTGTTTACATGTAAATACCCGAAGATGATGGGTCAAAGAAGCAAAAGAATGAAAATAAGATAGTAGTGTACTATGTAATAAGAAGGATCAGAGAACTGGTGGCCATTGTGTGAGTAGCTCGTGCAAGAATCAGAAGAAAATTTTGTGAGCGACACCAGACGAAACAAGATTCTTAGCTTCTTTCAATATTTCAGGTGCTTCCTAAACTTGCAATACTATAATATTTAACTATGGATGAGTGAGCACAGTTTTAAAATCCAATCAGAGGAAATAATAAGAGTAAAGTAGTAATTATTGTACACTTTGCAAATTGGAAAGAGACATACCGGAAGACCATAGGACAACAGTCTTTCCAAAAGAAATTGAGGGGTATACTGTGAACCTTCACAAGGCTAGTACACTATTATCCGGGCTCTAGGCCTAAAATCATTTGAACGAACTTCACGCAAAGGTACAGGGATGAGATTAAAAAGATGGTTTGATGGGTATAGGCATATACTTAATAGTGGTGGTGTTGGAAAACATATCAAGAAAATGTGACAGTGACAGGCATCTGTGAACAATTGTTTTATTTACAAAATGGAAAATACTGAGCTTGAATTATTAAGTGTTTGGTATGAATAACCATCCAAGTAAGCAAAGACGAAAAGTATGCTAAGTGGACTGCATAACACACTAACTATTTGCATTTGACAACAACATTTCTTGAAATTATGATTCAGCAGTGAGAGGCGTCCTAGCATGCATACCAGTCATGGTGTGAATCAGCAGGAGGTTCTTGAACACGTGGATGGGCGCGCCGGCTGGCACAGCAAGCAGCGCGAACCGCATAGCGAGCCTCTCAGAAACAAATGATGGAGTAAACTAAGATAGGAAGATAACCGTAGGAATACATGAAGTCGTCTCCAGAAATGATGAGTTCCAAGGTAATATACATCAGAGTGGTTTTGGTGATAGAAGCTTCAAGGCTATTGGTAGTTGCTTGTGTATAAGGTGACTTTGAACGGAAAAGAAATTGGGCAATAAACAACGCCGGAACACCAGTAGTATGAATAGAAAAGGTGGGAGAAATAATAAGCAGGCCTCATGTGAGAGCTGTACTGCAACTATCATGGTAAGGCTATGAAGAATTTAGTAAAGAAGTCTGAATGTGACCTCCTATAAAATGCTTTCTAGATAGTTATATTGTAGTAAGACCCTAAATCAGGAAGAAAAAACATGTTCCAATGAACAAACACTCTTCACGCTGATCTTTATAGAACATACATACTGCATATATACATCAAGATCTAAATCCAATATATTCAGGGTGGCATGAACATATATGCAGTGCTTCCTGTAGTATTTACCTTGAGACGAGTTTAGTTCCGAAAGAAAAAATTGTATGTACTCCATACTGTTGCAACTTCATCATTATGAGTCAATGTACCTAAACCAAAGAGAAAGAGAACCAGGGATAATTATATAAACAATCTGCAACAGCGACCTATAGACGGAATGGCTATTTACTGACAGATTGCTGACTGATCTGACTATGCTTTCTTTACCTAGAAAAGAGGATGAGCAGCAAGACGGAGACCCACGGGCGGAGGTCCCCGCCGTTGCCGCAGACGTGGCCGAACCTTAATTTGCACACCCATTAGCACTATGTTAGCAAACAAACATACATCAGGCCAGACCATTGTCCAAGGAGTTGCTGCTCCTTCTCCTGGACACACTGGTGCACAGCAGATACAGATAGCCCTAGCACACCAACATTCATTTAGTACAGACCATATCTGCAGCATAAAAATCTGATAATTAGAAGACCATAATTCAAAAATCTATGGCTAGGGCAACAATTAGCAAAATAAATTACTACTTGTGTGCCTTACTTCATTTAGACGGGTGCATCAGCCCTAAACATATGTACAGGTGATACATTGATGGTATTTTTGGCCAAGTCTGATGGAATTGTCTGCATGTCATAGATGACCAGCAACTCATGTACAGGTGACATATATAAAATTGACCTCCATGTACATACAGTGATCTAAGTCTAATTCTTTCAATTCCACACATGCAGATGGAGAAGGAAGATGGCTCCATACCTGGGTGACCGCACGGAGGTGGAAGAAGGCATGGCCTTCTTGCCGTCGACGGCCAGATCTGCTCCCGGTGGCGCTCTTCATCTCGTCCTCCCTTCCCTTCTGTGGATGAGGACGACTCCACGGACGGCCATCTCCGTGGCTGTGGCTGACCCGCTCCGGCCGCCGCTCAACCCAGCACAACAGAACCACCTCTGCTGCTCTGCCTCGTCCTCGGCGCCATCGACCTTAGCGCACCTACCAGCCACCTCCGCGAATCAGGTCATGGATAGGGGGCGACGTCGGTAACCCTATCTAGGAGGCGCTGAAAGGGGAGAGGAGAGCTCGCGTGGGGAAGAGGAGAAGGCGACGGCTGCATCTGGGGAAGGAAGATTTGGGAACAACCGTATGTCTCCCTCTATTTTTGTGGCCAATACGCAACTGCATACGTTTTTGTCTCACGTGAGCGCATGGGTCCAGCGCCGACGTGGCATGCGCGAGCGGGCGCCCCTTGCGTGACTGTTAATGGGTTCAATGTGTTGCATCACCCAACCATTGATATCCTTGTAACATAGTTAGGGTGTGGCGTGTGTTGTAATCTGTTAGGATAGGTTAGGTTGTTGTGATAGTTAGCTTGGAGATCAATCCACACCTAACCTAACCCTAACCTCTCTGTAATCCTGCGCCGGCCTCTGGCCTTTATTAACACGTAGCGCGCCCCTGCAGTAGCATGCGCTTCCATCTATTTTCACATGGTATCAGAGCCTAATTCTTCCATCTCATCTAGGTCATGTCATCTTCCTCCTCCTCCCACGCCATGGCCATGCCCTCGCTTGCCTCCCTCGGCCACACCATCACGGAGAAACTCACCCGCGACAACTTCCTGGTGTCGAAGGTACAAGTCCTCCCGCACGTCAGGGCCGCGGCGATGATGGGCTACCTTGATGGCTCAATCAAGGAACCCGCTGCTGTCATCGTCACCGAGAAGGACACCAACGGGAAGAAGGAGATCACCGAGATGCCCAATCTAGAGCATGCGATCTGGGTTACCCAAGATCAACATGCGCTTACTTTTTCGCTTGCATCTCTGTCCCGCCAAGTACTCATGCAGGTGTCCAATCACACCACGGCCGCGGGCGTCTGGCAAACCCTGGTTGAAAGCTTCTCCGCGCAGTCCAGGGCGCGCCAGATTCAGCTCCGCTCCGCCATCGGCAACGCCCGCAAGGGCGATCTCTCTGCTTCCGCTTACTTCACAAAGATGAAGGGGCTAGCGGATGAACTTGCGGCTGCAGGAAAGCCCCTGGAAGAGGATGATATCGTCTCACACATTCTTGAGGGACTCATGCACGAGCCCGAATACAACGGGTTCGTCACCTCCATCTCCACGCGCACTGGGAACGATCGGCCGATCGGTCTCAGCGAACTTTTTTCGCTACTTCTGTCTGCGGAGGCCCGGATCGCTGCCCAGCACGCCGCCTACACCGCTCACCACTCCGCCAATCTCGCTGCAAAGGGTGGTCGGGGCGGTTACGGCGGCGGACGCGGCGGTCAGGGTGGCAGACGTGGTGGCTATGGCGGCGGCAACTACTCCGACAACCCGGGCAATGGTGGCGGTGGTGGTGCGCCGCGCCAACATGGTGGTGACCGCGGTGATCGTGGTGACCGCGAATGCTGCCAAATCTGCAAGGAGGAAGGCCACGGTGCATGGCGCTGCAGGAAACGGTTCGACAAAAGCTACAACAACAACGTGCGCAATCCCGCTGGAGGTGGTGGTGGCGGTTGACGCGACAATGGTGGGCATGGTGGCGGCGGCGGGGGTGGCAACCCTCGCGCTGCCAACTCTGCTCACTCCTACGGCGTAGATACTAACTGGTATCTGGATACCGGCGCCACGGACCATGTTACAAGCGAACTGGAGAAACTAGCCGTCCGTGATCGCTACACCGGCACCGACCAAATCCACACGGCTAGTGGTCAAGGTATGGACATAGCGAATATTGGTCATTCGGTATTGTCTACTCCCTCTGGTTCCTTGCACTTGAACAATATCCTCCATGCTCCTAGTGCAGACCAGAGCCTCCTTTCTGCCTATAATCTTATGCGTGATAATGACGTGTTTATTGAACTTCACCTCGAATTCTTTCTTGTTAAGGATCAGGCTACCCGGAGGACAATCCTGCAAAACAAGAGTAGATGGGGCTTGTTCCCCGTGACCGGACGGCAAAGTGCTCCTCAACGCCAAGTCCTTGCTGCCATCAAACCATCCACCTCACGGTGGCACAAGCGCCTAGGGCATCCCGCTCTTCCGATAGTTCAAAAGATTCTTCGCAACTTCAACCTCCCTGTTTCAAATAAACAAGATCACCTTCTAGTGTGTGATGCATGTCAGATGGCCAACAGCCATCAGTTACCTTATTCTCGTTCAACTAGTGAATCCGCAGCTCCTTTAGAGCTATTTTTTTAGATGTGTGGGGTCCCGGACCCGTCTCTGTAGGAAGACAAAAATATTATGTTAGTTTTATCGATGATTTTAGCTGGATATATTTGCTCAAAAATAAATCTGATGTCTTCGAGAAATTTCGTCTTTTCCAAGCTCATGTTGAACGTCTCTTTGATCGCAAGATCATTGCCATGCAAACTGATTGGGGTGGGGAATATCAACGGTTCAACTCGTTTTTTGAACGCATTGGCATCACACACCACGTTTCTTGCCCTCATGCTCATCAACAGAACGGCTCCGCGGAGCGGAAACATAGACACATAGTGGAAGTTGGTCTCTCTCTACTTGCTCATGCCTTCATGCCGCTCAAGTTTTGGGACGAAGCGTTCCTCACGACAGTTGTCGGGTGGTAGGTGCGACATATGCCAATGGGTGGCTTATCATTGTGGGAGCCAGTAAGACGTCGTCGGTGCCTGAAAACGGGATGAGGCGAAGACATGCACGCCGGCGAATCTTACCCAGGTTCGGGGCTCTCCATGGAGATAACACCCCTAGTCCTGCTCTGCGGGGTCTCCGCATGATCACTAGATCGAAATGAGTAGCTACAAGTGCTCCTTGAGCTGTCGAATTCGAGGGAGAAGAAGAGCAAGGCTAGCTCTCACTTTCCTCTCTATATGGTGTGAGTGTAACTCTATGAGACCAACCCTTTGCATGGGTGCCCCGGGGGGTTTATATAGGCCTACCCCCCGGGGGTACAATTGTAATCCGGCTGGGCGCGGGTCCCAGCCATCAGTGTCTGTGTTCGCCGGCTTCTCCGCCGGCCATTGGGGCCCGCCGACTGGTGGGTCCCGCCGACTGCCGGCCTCTTGGTCGATAGGCCGGCCCCACCGCCTGGGGGTCTTGTCGGCGGCTGGTTACTGTAGCCTCGCCCCTGATGACGAGGGCTTTGTCGAGGTAAGCGTGGCTACAGTGTGCCGCCTTGTGGGCTCTCACTGTAGCCTTACCTCGTCTTGTCTCCTTAATGTGGCACATGTTTCGAGAGAGGGGGTAGCCGGCTTCTGGGGGCCGGCTACGCCCCCGGCCGACTAGGGGAGGCCGGGCTGCCTTCGAGCGTCTCTCTGGCTAAAGGGGGCCCGCCGCCCACGGGCCGTACTGGCATCTGTCGTGGATGACGTCGAGGCCAACATGGCTACAGTGCCGCGCCGGACGGGAGATGGCTGACCCGTACGGGGTCCTGTGGCCATGCCTGCTTCGGGATTCGGAGGTAGTGGGCTGTACTGTGGCCACGCCCCGTCTTATCTCCGTTATGTGGGCGTAGTTTTGGTGGGTGCGGTCTTGGCCGGCTTCTTGGAGTCGGCATTCTTCATGGCCGGCTTTTGGGAGTCGGCGTTCTTCATGGCCGGCTTTTGGGAGTCGGTCCTTTTGGAGCCGGCTTCCTGGAGTCGGCCATCTCGTAGCTATCTTGGGGGAGGTTTCTGGGAATGGGTCGCCTTCTGAGAGTCGGCCCCTGGGATAGCCGGCCAGGGAAAGGCGGCCCTGTGCTTCGAATGCTTGAAGGCTCAAATGGCCTGATAATTTCTTGAGAAGCCAGGGGGAGTCGGTTAGGCTACCCGTGGCTATTTACTCCGACAGTAGTCCCCGAAGCTGATTGAGCTTCGAGGTGGGGCGGGAGTCGAGAAGCTCGGTCAGCTTCCTATCTTGACAAGCCGGCAGCTGGGAGCCAGCTTCGGCTAGGCGCGCCGTCTTGGCGGAAAATTTTGAAGTCGGAGGGCGGGAGTCTGCCAGCGCGCGCACCGGGCCGCGGGCCGGCCACCTGCCGCCTGCGAACCACGTGGCATCCCTTGGCTAAAAAACCTGCCAGCCCACGCGCGCGACGGGACATCGCCGCAAGTCTGGGGCCCGCCACTCCTACGCCCGGGGCCAGGCGCGGATTCTCTGCGGCCCAAAGCCGCCCGCACGTCTTCCTGCGGCGGTGTCGGCACGCCTTTAGGGCATAATAATCGCGGGGCGTGGGGGAGTGGGTGCAGTTAAACCCACGTCTCACCCCACGCCTCGCCTCCTCGGCTTCACCGTGCGAAGCTATAAGTAGGGGGAGGGGGGAAGCGGCAGGCGCTCGCACGCCCCTCCCCTCTCCGCCATCTTCTTCCTTCTGCTCTTTCTTGCAACAGCGCCTCGCCGCCGCACCGTTCTACCACTCGATTCTCCGCCGCCGCGCTCATTCTCGCCAGCCCTACGCCGCGATGCAGTACGGCGGGGATTGGGACGGCTCCAACGTCCACGAGGATCACGTCGAGTTCCTCCGCAAGACGCGGTGGCTGCCCGACGCGGACAAGGTGCGGGTCCGTCTCGCGCCGGAGAAGGAGATTATGCCGGAGCCGGAGGAAGGCGAGCGGGTAGTCTTCCGCTCGCATTTCTTGCGCGGCATCGGCTTGCCCGCTAGCGCCTTCTTCCGCTCCTTTCTCGAGTTCTACCAACTCCAGCCGCACCACCTCACCCCCGAACACGGTGGTGCTGCTGTCCGCCTTCGTCACCTTGTGCGAAGGCTACCTCGGCGTCCTCCCCACCCTCGAGCTCTGGGGGGAGTTCTTCCAGTCCAAGCTGGGCACGCGCATGCAGGGCGTGCCGGCTCAGAGTGGCGCCTTCATCGCGATGCGGAGGGTGACTGCCGACAACCCCTTCCCCGTCATCACGCTGATCCAGTCGGTGAAGCTATGGCAGAAGTCGTACTTCTATGTGAAGAACGTCGCCCCGCAAGGCGACTACGTCAATCTGCCGGCTTACGAATCCGGCTCGCCGGCGGGTAGGCGGCCCCAGTGGTCCTATCGGGTCGTGACGCTAACGCCGGCTGGAGCCGCAGCTGTCGCCCGACTGCGGGTGATGATCCAGTCGGAGGGCTTATCGGGGCCCGACCTGCTGGCCACCTTCGTCACGCGCCGGGTGCTCCCGCTCCAGAGCCGCCCTCATCTGATCTGTCAGATGAGCGGCTAGCTCGATCCGAGTCGGATCTGCACCAAAGACATGCCGCACGACGAAGTGGCCCATATGGTGAACTACCTTGCGAACTGCAAGCTCTCCGCAGAGTGGCAGTTTGGCAAGGAGCCGTATTGCCGGGCTCACCCGCCGCCCACGGTATGTTCTCTTTTTCTCTTTCTCCTCTCTCAGTTTTGTCGCCGAGTTCCTTTTGGCCGACTCTGACTAGTCGGCTTGTCTCGACAGAGCCCTCTTCTTCGGCCTGCAGGCGGGTCGGACGCGGAGCGCCGATTCGTCCCCGACCGGGCGGAGCACGATCTGGAGGACCCCGACTTGGGGGCGGCCGCCATGGACGACAACACCGAGGCGGGCGGTGGCCAAGCCGGCGGCGAGGCAGGCAGCTCCGGGCTTGGAGCCAGCTTCGACGACTGGCCGGACGATGACGAGGCGGAAGTCGTCCCACGCCGCCAGCCGGCGCCTGGCCACGGCATAGGTTCCTCCGCCGCGCCGCCTGCTCGGGGCGGCGGGCAGAAGCGTCGTGCCGCGCCGGGCTTGTTCGGCAGTCGGCCGAAGAAGCCCAGAGGCGGGGCAGCGGCGACCAGGCGGGAGGAGGCGGCCGCGAAGGCGGCCCGCTTCCGCAAGGCGGTGAAGCAGCCGCAGACGGTGTCGGCGTAAGTATATACTCCTTCGTGTATTTTTTTTCTTTTCTCTAGTAGCTCCTGAGTCCTTGTCTTTTCTCCAAAAACCAGGGCTCCATTGTCGCTCGAGCGGGCTGCTGCCGCCTCCGTCGTTGGGTCGCCGGGAGGATCTGGGAGCACTACTCGCCGCGTGGACCCCCGTGCCGATCTTCAAGCGGCGACGGAGCGGGAGGAGCGGGAGGCGCGGGAGGCGGAGGCATTGAGGGCGGCCGCCGCCAAGGCGGCGAAGGCGCGCGCTGACGCCGCGGCCAAGGCCCAAGCGGAGGCTGCGGCTGCGGCGATGGCAGAGGGGGCCTTGCTGGTCACCCCACTGCGTGTCGCGGCGCCTGGGGCCCCAGAGCCCTCTCCAGAAGGAGCCGGCGGTGACCAGCCGGGGCTGGAAAGGGAGGACGACGTCGTCATCCTGGAGAGGGTGGCGGCACCGGCCCCGCCGACTGGGGCGACTCAAGGCGGCCGGCCTGACCTGCTGCCTACGCAATCGGCCGGGGGCGAGCCGGCCGCGAGGACTGATCTGGTGGTCCGGACGCCGTCGCGCCAGCGCACGGGGAAGGCTGCATCAGAGCCGCAGAAGGCTGCATCGGAGCCGCAGCCGGCCGCGGGCTCCAGCTCGTCGGCCCAGGATATGGAGGCGGTCAGCGCCAGCTCGGGGTGGACGCCGGGCGGAGGGACGACCGTGATGAATGTGGCCGCGCAGGACGTCCGGACCCGGCTCCAAGCCCAGGCTACGGCGCTGAGGAAATACAACAACGAGTTCCTTGCGACGCGGGCGGCCATCCGGGTTAGTCTTCTTTTCTTACTTTTTTGATCTTGGTTTCTTCCGTGGGGGCGCGTCAGCGCACCCACTGGGTATAGTCCCCGAGTTCCGAGTCGGCTGCTGAGCAGGCGGCTTGGAACTTCTTAGCGGATCTAGTTTTGCTATTCTTGCTCTTACTCCGCTCTTCTGCGTGTCTTGCAGGACTACCACCATCTTCGCGCGACTGCCTTCAACTCCCAGGCTCGGGAGCTGACCCAGAAGACCGCTGACCTAACTGAGAGCCGGGTAAGTGCTTCGTCCTTTATCTCACGTGGGGGCGCGTCAGCGCACCCACTGGGTGTAGTCCCCGAGATTCGGGCCGACTGCTGAGCAGTCGGGTCGGATCTTCCTTGACGACTTCTTCTTATTGCTTTCTTTACTCTGCCATCCTTGCAGTGGCCAACGCCAGTCTGTGGGAGCAGCTGGGAGGGTCTCAGGCTGCCCTCCGTGTTAAGGAGGCCGAGTTTGCCGCCTTGGCGCAGGAGCGTGACCGCCTGGCCAAGAGGTTGGCCGACCAGGAGGAGAGCCACAAGGCGGCCCTGAAGGCGGTGCAGGACAGCGAGGCCGCCCTCCAGGCCGAGTACGAGACAGAGGCGGCTAGCTGGGCCGAAGCGAAGCAGACGCTGATCAATGGCTATGGCCAGATCGAAGATTTGGTTGACGGTAAGCCGCCTTCTTCTTCGTCCTTTCTTGCCGCTTGCCGTTTTGGCTCGTTTTCTGACTTGGTATTTTCTCTTCTTTCTTGCACAGAGTACTTCCCTGGCTACTCTACCGCCGCCAGCCAGATCATCGAGGCCCGTCGCGAAGCACAGAGGCAGGCTGGCGCCGAGATTGCGCCAAACGCTCGCCGGTCGCTGGAGGAGCAGCTCTTGGCGATCCAAGCCCGCCTCCAGCCGGCTCATCGCCTGCTCCGCCGGCTTCAACGTGTCGGGGCGCAGATGTTGGCCGCCCTCTGGCCTGGCGAAGTGGTTCCCCGCACCCCCAGTCAGACTGCCGACTGGCTGGAGGTGGCGGTCGGCCGCTTCGAAGCCTGGAAGGCTTCGGCGGCTCGGTCCGGCGCCAGGCGGGCGCTGGAGTTCGTCAAGGCCTGGTATCCCGGGCTGAGTCTGGACCAGCTGGCCACCTGGCGGCAGCAGGCCGACACGGAGCTGGAGCCAGCGTGGCCAGCTATCATCCGGCGGGCTTCAGCGATCGCCGACT
The DNA here is from genome assembly GCF_002575655.3 of Aegilops tauschii subsp. strangulata. Lineage (NCBI taxonomy): Eukaryota > Viridiplantae > Streptophyta > Magnoliopsida > Poales > Poaceae > Aegilops > Aegilops tauschii. The sequence continues at coordinate 545,245,589 of NC_053037.3, read as the reverse complement.
ACACCGACACCAGCGCCTTCGCCCCTGAGGTGGACGACAACGGTGTTGCCCAGCCGGAGGAATGGTTCGGGCTGAACCCGGCAGACAGCAAAGACTCGGCGGAGGAGATCGACTCCAGCGACGAGGGCGGAGAGGAGGAGGAAGAGGGTGAAGACGCCGGGCCGGATGGTGGAGCGGCCAGCCAGCCTCAGCTTGACCGTGCCTCCAGCAACACGGCACGCGCGGGTGCGCCGCTTGCTACCAGCGATGATCAAGCCGAGACCCGCTAGCCGGCCACTCCTTCAGCTGGTGACGCCGTCTCCACCGACCAACCCGGCTTCCACACCGTGCCTTTAGTCTAGTCTGCTATCTTTATTTTCCTGTCTTATCACTTTTAGAACAATATTTTGTTAAGTTTGCACAATTCCACCCACTGGGGGTGTATTCGAACTATGTTGATTGCCGGCCTGTTGGGGGCTTTATATGTAGATATGACTATGCATGTGTTTGGCTTTTCCTTGTTCTTTGCTTTTCATCCTCCTGTTGTTTCCTTTGCCGCCCTCCCTTGGTTGCCGCCTCCCCAGTCAGACAGTTGCTCTGCAATCTGTGGCTGGAGAAGTGCTTGGCCAGTTGAGAGGGCAAGTACTCTATCTTTGTTGGATTATAGCGAAGTGTTTGGGAAGCCGGCTAGCCGGCTGTTCTGACAGCCGGCAAGCGTGGTTGGAGGCCGTCCTTTCGCTATACAAGTTCATTAGTCCTTAGCAGTTTTTCATGTGGGCATCCTTTCTGCCTTGGCTCTTGCTAGTCGGACAGTCGGTTCTTCGAGCTGCGACTTTCAACAAGAGAGGACTCGGGAGCCGGCACACTACTTGTCTGACTTCAAGTAGAACTTTAATATAGCTTAAGGCGGCCAGTCCCCGGGCCGACTAGTCGAACCCGGTGCCAGACAGAAAATCAAATGTAATAATACATTCATGAATATGACACTCGTCATTCATAGATAAAGGAAGGCAGTCCCCGAGTGCTCCTCGGGGGGCCCGTTGTTTTGTACTTAATACAAAAGGATAGCATGATACATACTTCTTTTAACTGTAAAATCTTCTCAGGAGGTTCGCGTTCCATGGTCGCTCCGACTCCTTGCCAGAATCATCCCTCTTGCGTGCTCTTGGTTTTTGCGCGTCGATCAGGTAGTAGGAGTCGTTGCCTAGTGCCTTGCTGATGACGAAAGGGCCTTCCCAAGGGGCCGAGAGCTTGTGCTGGCCGGCTATTCGCTGGATCAGCCGAAGCACAAGGTCGCCCTCCTCGAAAGATCTTGGCTTGACCTTGCGATTGTGGTAAAGGCGCAACCCCTGCTGGTAGATGGCGGACCGGCTGAGTGCTAACAGTCGGCCTTCTTCTAGTAGGTCGACACCGTCTTCTCGCGCTTCCTTGGCCTCCGCCTCCGTGTACATGGTGACCCGAGGCGAGTCGAACTCGATGTCAGTTGGGATGATAGCCTCGGCACCATATACAAGGAAGAACGGAGTGAAGCCGGTTGACTTGTTAGGGGTAGTACGCAGACTCCAGAGGACAGCCGGCAGCTCATCGAGCCAGCAGCCGGCCGATCGCTCCAGTGGTATGACCAGTCGGGGCTTGATGCCGGAGAGGATGAGTCCGTTTGCTCGCTCGACCTGGCCGTTTGACTGCGGGTGGGCAACGGACGCTAAGTCCAGTCGGATGCCCTGCGTCGCGCAGAAACGTGCCAGTGCTCCTTTGGCAAAGTTTGTGCCGTTGTCGGTGATGATGCTGTGCGGTACGCCATACCGAGTAGTGATGTCGGTGACGAATGTCACGGCAGTCGGCCCGTTCAGCTTCTTGATCGGCTTCGCTTCGATCCACTTGGTGAACTTGTCCACGGCGACAAGCAGGTGTGTCAAGCCGCCGCGGGCTATCTTGAACGGGCCCACCATGTCCAGTCCCCAGACGGCAAAGGGCCAGGTGAGGGGAATGGTCTTGAGTGCAGAAGCCGGCAGGTGTTGCTTGGAACTGAAGATTTGGCATCCTCTGCAGCTCTTGACTATCTCTTTGGCATCTTCCAAAGCAGTCGGCCAAAAGAAACCGTGGCGGAAAGCTTTGGCCACAAGTGATCTTGAGGCTGCGTGGTGGTCGCATTCGCCTTGATGGATATCCTTGAGGATTGCCACTCCTTTCTCTAGCTCGACGCAGCGCTGGAAGACTCCAGTGATACTGCGCTTGACAAGTTCTCTGTTTATTATTGCATATGCTCCGGCTCGTCGTTGCACTAGTCTTGCTGAGATCTCATCAGTCGGCAGCTCTCTGTTGACTAGGAATTTGAGGATGGGCTGGGCCCATGATGGAGCTGTGACTTCTTCTACTGTTAGTACGGCCACCATGACTCGGGTGGGTGGGTTGGGTGGCGTGGAATTGGAGTCGGCCACCGCTTCTTGTGTTGCTGCAGTCCCCGGGCCGGCTGCTGCAGTCCCCGGGCCGGGTTCTAAAGTCCCCGAGCCGGGTACGACTACGGCAGTCCCCGGGCCGGTTGTCGAAGTCCCCGTGCCGCCTGCGGGGTTCCTCCAGTCGGATCCGGCTGCATCGGAGACAGGCGGTACGAAGATAGAGTCCGACTCTGGAGATGGCTTGATGGACGGCTTGAGGAGGCGCTGGAGGGAGACACCGGTTGGTATAGCCTGTCGGGTGGAGCCGATCCGTGCCAGGGCATCTGCTTGGTCGTTGTCGGCCCTTGGTACGTGAAGGAACTCGCACCCTTCGAAGTACCCACTGATCTGCTGGACGAGGAATCGATAGCTCGCCATGTTTGCATCCTTGGCGTCCCAGTCGCCAGATGACTGCTGGACCACCAAGTCTGAATCGCCATAACACAGGATCCGACGTATGCTGAGTTCTTTGGCTAGCCGGAGCCCATGTATGAGCGCCTCGTACTCGGCCACGTTGTTGGAGGCGGCGAAGTGGATTTGCAGCGTGTATCTGAGTTTGTCGCCTTTGGGAGAGGTGAGGACGATGCCGGCTCTCAAGCCGGTGCGCATCTTGGACCCGTCGAAATGCATCCGACAATGGGTAGAGTCGGGAGCCGGCGGTAGGTACTGGGTCTCGGCCCAGTCGACGAGGAAGTCGGCCAACGCTTGGGACTTGATGGCGGTGCGGGGTTGGTAGAAGATTGTGTACGGTGCCAATGCAATGGCCCATTTAGCCACCCGGCCGGATGCATCCCGGCTGCCTATGATCTCGGCAAGCGGGGCGGTGCACACGACCGTGATGGGATGCTCTTGGAAGTAGGGCTTCAGCTTCTTGGCGGCGAAGTACACCCCATAGCACATCTTCTGGTAATGCGGGTAGTTTTGCTTTGAGCTGGATAGTACTTCGCTTAGATAATACACCGGCCTTTGGACTAGCTGGGCTCGGCCTTCTTCCGGGCGCTGGACCACGACAACTGTACTGACCACTCGGCTAATCGCGGCAATGTAGAGGAGCATGGGCTCCTTCTCAGTCGGCGCCGCCAGGACAGGTGGAGTGGTCAGCATCTTCTTCAGCTCATGGAAGGCTTGGTCGGCTTGGTCATTCCACTCGAAGTGAGTGGACTTCTTCATGAGTCGGTACAGGGGGACAGGCTTCTCTCCTAGTCGGCTGATAAAGCGGTTTAAGGAGGCCAGGCACCCAGTAAACTTCTGCACATCTCGCAATTTGGTGGGAATCTCCATCCTCTCGATGGCCTTGATCTTCACAGGGTTGCACTCGATGCCGCGTTCGGAGACCAGAAACCTAGCAGCTAGCCGGCTGGTACTCCGAACATGCATTTCTCGGGGTTGAGCTTGATCTGGAATCGGCGCAAGTTGGCAAATGTTTCTTTGAGGTCCTCCAGCAGGGTGCCGCACTTCTCTGTCTTCACCACAATGTCGTCTACGTAGACGTGGGCATTTTTGCCGAGTTGTTGAGGAGGCATTTCTGCATGCAACGCTGAAAAGTGGCACCGGCATTCCTTAAGCCGAATGTCATAGTCAGGTAACAGAAAGCTCCGAATGGTGTGATGAAGGCAGTCTTCAGGCGGTCTGCTGGGTCCAACTTGATTTGATGGTACCCTGAATAGGCATCCAAAAAACTCAACAGCTCGCATCCGGCCGTGGAGTCTATCACTTGGTCAATCCGTGGCAAAGCAAACGGATCTTTGGGGCAGGCCTTGTTGAGGCTGGTGTAGTCTATACACATGCGCCACTTGTTGTTCTTCTTCAATACCAAGACGGGGTTGGCAAGCCACTCTGGAAAAAATACTTCCATAATAAAGCCAGCGGCGAGGAGCCGGGCTATCTCTTCTCCTACGATTCTTCGCTTCTCTTCTGACAGTCGGCGGAGGGGCTGCTTGACCGGCTTCACGCCGGCTCGGACGTGTAATTTGTGCTCGGCGAAATCCTTCGGGACACCCGGCATGTCCTTTGGGGACCACGCAAAGACGTCTCAATTCTCATGGAGGAAGTCGACGAGCTCGCCTTCCTATTTACTGTCCAGGTTTGCCCCAATGACAGCAAACTTTCCAGATTCTCCGGGTCCAGAGGTATCTTCTTCGCCTCCTTGGCCGGCTGGAAGGAGCCCTGCGCATCATAATCTTTGGGGTTGGGGGACAAGGCCGGCTGCTTGCCGGCCATGGCCACAACCCGTTCCAGCATCTTCTTCTCTTCTGCCACTACGAGGGACTCGGCCAGCCGACTGCTGGCCATAGCGCACTCGATGGACTTCTTGTAGTCGCCGGCTACAGTGATGATCCCCTTCGAGCTCGGCATCTTCATCTTCAGGTAGGCGTAGTGGGCACAGCCATGAACTTGGCCAAAGCAGGTCGGCCAAGCAAAGCATGGTAGGGGCTCTCCAGATCCACTACCTCAAACCAGATCGCTTCTCGGCGAAAATGATCCTTGTCTCCGAAGAGAACATCCGTCTTGATCTTGCCAATTGGGGAACAAGACAAGCCGGGCACGATGCCATGGAACACGGTCCGGCTTGGCATGAGATGCTTCGCCTTGATGTTCAGCTTCTCCATGGTATCGCGGTACAGTATATTGATACTGCTTCCGCCATCGATCAGGACGCGGGAGAATCAGGCAGCTCACCTCTCCGTCGCGAGGGTGACATCCAAGACTAGTGCATAGGAGCCAGGGGATGGCATCACCTCTGGGTGGTCGGCCTGGCTCCAGTTGATGGGCTTCTCGGACCAGTGCATGAACTCGGGGGTGCTAGAGGCGACTGCGTTGACCTCTTGGTGCTGACGGCGCCGACTATGCTTGTCTTCAACTTGGCTTGTGAAGACGACGTAGGCGGCGTGCTCTTCAGGGAACTCATCTTGAATGGCTCTGACTGCTGGTCGAGCCGCCGGCTGCTGGGGGGCTGGAGGCGGCGGGCCGGGAGGCGGAGGCGGCACCAGCCCCTCGCCCTTGGAGATTCGTGTGAGCCAGTGGCACTTTCGGGTCGTGTGGTTGGACGGCTTCGCGCCGTTGTGGAACTTGCAGGGGGCGTCGAGAGTCTGCTCGTAGGAGAAAGCCGGCTGCCAAGCCGGCCTGCCACCCTTCTTCTTGGGAGCGGGCCGCTCTTCGGGCTGCTCATCTTCAACTGTGGCCACTTGCTGGCTGGTGGAGGGCGGCATAGGGGCCTTGCTCTTGTGATCGTTCTGGTAGGGGCGCCGATTGGAGTCGCCAGCCGGCGTCTTGGGAGCCGGAGCGATCACCTTCCCAGAGGCGTCCACCCGAAGCTCGGTCTTCATCGAGGAGTCGGCTGTGGCGTACTTGTCCGCGATGATCAGTAGCTCGTCGAGGGTAGCCGGCTCGTCGCAGAGGAGTCGGTGCTTGAGGAGGGTGCCCTCTCGGCACCCGGCGGTGAAGTACTCGATGGCCTGAACCTCGTGCACCCCCTCGCAGGAGTTGCGGAGCTCGGCCCACCTCGTGAGATAGTCGCGGGTCGACTCGTTTGGCCCTTGGATGCATAGGGAGAGCTGGCGAGGCTTGGGATGCCGCTTGTACGTGCTGGTGAAGTTGCGGACAAAGACTTCCGTGAAGTCCAGCCAGCTGTTGATGCTGTAGGGCTTGAGGCTGTTGAGCCAGGTGCGCGCCGTGCCCTGTAGCATGAGGGGGACGTACTTCACGACTACGCGCCGATTGCCGTTGGCTATGCTGACAGCAGTAGAGTAGTCGATGAGCCAATCTTCCGGCTTCACAGAGCCGTTGTACTTAGGCGTGTCTCTGGGGAGCGAGAACCCTTTGGGGAAGGGCTCGTCACGGATGTGGGGGCCAAAGCATGGCGGACCGACATCGTCTTCTTCTTCTAGCACCAGGGACCGAGCCAGGCGGTCGATCCGGTGGCAGGCGTCGTTCTCGCCGACTCCTTCGCGGTGGCCTAGTCGGCCACCAAGAGTCGGATGCGTGATAGGCGACGGGGTGGGGTATCTCTCCCCTCGAGGCGGGGGAGGAGGCGGATTTCCTCGGCGCTCCACCGCTCGAGGGCGGCCTTCCGCGTCGCGCTCGATGGTGATACGAGTCCGGCTGCAGCTAGCAGCCAGCTCCTTGTCTTTCCTCACGCGGGCGCCGCTCGCAGTCGGCGACCGGGATGTCGCGGAGTGCTCCCGGCGCGGGGGAGGACTCTCAGCGCGACCGCCGGCTTCGTGCCGTTCTGCGGCCGCGTCGATCAGCTGCTGGATCCGCCTTGTCACGTAGGGGAGCTCATCGGCTCCCAGCCCATTTAGCTCTTCAGCGACCGCCTGAGCGACTCGCAGATTCTCGAGCGGGGTGGCGTAGACGGGGCGGTCTGTCCCCAGCATGCTTGCGATAGCCGCGCCGCGCTTCTGGACGAAGCCGGCTCGGCTCGGCCCGCCACGAGGCGGCGTGCCAAAGGCGGCGCGGTCGACTTCGCGCTGGTGAGCCTCGGTGAGGCGTCTCATGGAGGCTATCTTCTGGCCTTCCGCGATGAGGGCGAGGCGGCGTGCCTCCAAGGTCTCGGCGTCGGCGTCAGCCGGGATGGGGACGGATAAGTCGTGCATCGCCGCTTGCAGGGCGTCGTGGGCGTTCTCGCTCGAGTTGGCGACGTGGCTGATGACCAACACTTCGGTGACAGCGCTGCTGCCGCTGTCAACTCGAGGGAAAGGGTCGTCGAAGACCACCACGTCGGAGGGGTAGGCGTCGAGTGATGCTGTGTCGGAATCGACAAGCATCGGGTCGGTGGAGCCGACCGACTCCAAGTCTACAGCAGGCTCGCCGGAGACGTGAAGTTGGTCGAGGAGGCTGACGAGGCGGCTCTCGGGGTAGTCCGTGCCAGCGTCGGACGCGGGCTCATCGGAGATGCGAGTCTCGCCGAGCAGATCGGCGAGGCAGCTCGCTGCGCAGGCGTCGTCGACGCCTTGCAGCGCGTCGGGGCAAGCGCCATCGGGCGCAGCAGGCTGGCTGCGCTCGCGGGGGAGAAAAAGGGTTCCCGTCCAGAACAGGTCTCCGGACGACGGTGCACCTGGCCCCACGGTGGGCGCCAAATGTCGGGTGGTAGGTGCGACATATGCCAACGGGTGGCTTATCATTGTGGGAGCCAGTAAGACGTCGCCGGTGCCTAGAAACGGGATGAGGCGAAGACATGCACGCCGGCGAATCTTACCCAGGTTCGGGGCTCTCCGTGGAGATAACACCCCTAGTCCTGCTCTGCGGGGTCTCCGCATGATCACTAGATCGAAATGAGTAGCTACAAGTGCTCCTTGAGCTGTCGGATTCGAGGGAGAAGAAGAGCAAGGCTAGCTCTCACTTTCCTCTCTATATGGTGTGAGTGTAACTCTATGAGACCAACCCTTTGCATGGGTGCCCCGGGGGGTTTATATAGGCCTACCCCCCGGGGGTACAATTGTAATTCGGTTGGGCGCGGGTCCCAGCCGTCAGTGTCTGTGTTCGCCGGCTTCTCCGCCGGCCATTGGGGCCCACCGACTGGTGGGTCCCGCCGCCTGCCGGCCTCTTGGTCGACAGGCCGGCCCCACCGCCTGGGGATCTTGTCGGCGGCTGGTTACTGTAGCCTCGCCCCTGATGACGAGGGCTTTGTCGAGGTAAGCGTGGCTACAGTGTGCCGCCTTGTGGGCTCTCACTGTAGCCTTACCTCGTCTTGTCTCCTTAATGTGGCACATGTTTCGAGAGAGGGGGGTAGCCGGCTTCTGGGGGCCGGCTACGCCCCCGGCCGACTAGGGGAGGCCGGGCTGCCTTCGAGCGTCTCTCTGGCTAAAGGGGGCCCGCCGCCCACGGGCCGTACTGGCATCTGTCGTGGATGACATCGAGGCCAACATGGCTACAGTGCCGCGCCGGACGGGAGATGGCTGACCCGTACGGCGTCCTGTGGCCATGCCTGCTTCGGGATTCGGAGGTAGTGGGCTGTACTGTGGCCACGCCCCGTCTTATCTCCGTTATGTGGGTGTAGTTTTGGTGGGTGCGGTCTTGGCCGGCTTCTTGGAGTCGGCGTTCTTCATGGCCGGCTTTTGGGAGTCGGTCCTTTTGGAGCCGGCTTCCTGGAGTCGGCCATCTCGTAGCTATCTTCGGGGAGGTTTCTGGGAATGGGTCGCCTTCTGAGAGTCGGCCCCTGGGATAGCCGGCCGGGGGAAGGCGGCCCTGTGCTTCGAATGCTTGAAGGCTCAAATGGCCTGATAATTTCTTGAGAAGCCAGGGGGAGTCGGTTAGGCTACCCGTGGCTATTTACTCCGACAGCAGTCTATCTCATTAATCGCATTCCTAGTAGAGTTATCAAAAACCAAACCGCACTTGAAAAACTTTTTGGCACTAAACCCAACTATTCTTTTCTTCGCATCTTCGGTTGTGCTGTCTGGCCCAACTTGCACCCTTTCAACAAACACAAACTTGAGTTTCGGTCAAAGCAATGTGCCTTCTTAGGATACAGTACCCTCCACAAAGGCTGTAAGTGTCTCGATATTGCTTCTGGCTGTGTCTATGTTTCCCATGACGTTGTCTTTGATGAGCAAGTTTTTCCTTTCGCCCAACTCCACTCCAATGCCGGTGCCCAACTTCGCAAGGAATTACTCCTTTTGCCCTCTCATCTTTTACCATCTCCTAGTTTTGGTCAAGAGGGAGCTGGTTTTGCTGCTGATCATATGCCTATGCCTAATGCCAATAACCCAGCTGAAAGTGTGCAGGAAACAGGACATGAAAATATTGTAGTTTTTGGCGAAAACTCTTATGATTTTATGCAACCAACAGGGAGCTCCACAGAAGATCCGCAGGAGCCCTCAGGATCAGGTGCCGTAGTGATCCCAGGCGAATCCACCGCGGGATCGGTGTCGCCTGGCGCGTCAGGCGAATCCGCGTCGGGATCCGCGCGGCCAAGTGGGCGGCCAGGTGGGCACACCGAGGCGCTGTCCACTGGCGAGCCGACCCCCGCGCTGTCCCCCGCGTGGGATGGTGCGCGCTCCTCTGGCGGGTCGGCTGGGCGAGGCCCACGTGGCGACAACGGGGCAGGGAGCCCGGACTCCGGTGTGGCGCTGATACGTCTCCGTCGTATATACTTTTCCAAACACTTTTGCCCTTGTTTTGGACTCTAACTTGCATGATTTGAATGGAACTAACCCGGACTGACGCTGTTTTCAGCAGACTTTCCATGGTGTTATTTATGTGCAGAAACAAACGTTCTCGGAATGACCTGAAACTCCACGGAACTTATTTTTCGAAAATATAAAAAATACTGGAAGAAGAATCCACGTCAGGGGCGCCTCCACCTGTCCACGAGGGTGGAGGGCGCCCCCCCTGCCTCGTGGGCCCCCTGACGCTCCACCGACCTCAACTCCAACTCCATATATTCGTGTTCGGGGAGAAAAAAAATCAGAGGGAAGGATTCATCGCGTTTTACGATACGGAGCCGCCGCCAAGCCCTAAAACCTCTCGGGAGGGCTGATCTGGAGTCCGTTCGGGGATCCGGAGAGGGGAATCCGTCGCCGTCGTCATCATCAACCTTCCTCCATCACCAATTTCATGATGCTCACCGCCGTGCGTGAGTAATTCCATCGTAGGCTTGCTGGACGGTGATGGGTTGGATGAGATTTATCATGTAATCGAGTTAGTTTTGTTAGGGTTTGATCCCTAGTATCCACTATGTTCTGAGATTGATGTTGCTATGACTTTGCTATGCTTAATGCTTGTCACTAGGGCCCGAGTGCCATGGTTTCAGATCTGAACCTATTATGTTTTCATGAATGTTTGTGAGTTCTTGATCCTATATTGCAATTCTATAGTCACCTACTATGTGTTATGATCCGGCAACCCCGAAGTGACAATAATCGGGACCACTCCCGGTGATGACCTTAGTTTGAGGAGTTCATGTATTCACTATGTGTTAATGCTTTGGTCCGGTACTCTATTAAAAGGAGGCCTTAATATCCCTTAGTTTCCGCTAGGACCCCGCTGCCACGGGAGGGTAGGACAAAAGATGTCATGCAAGTTCTTTTCCATAAGCACGTATGACTATATTCGGAATACATGCCTACATTACATTGATGAATTGGAGCTAGTTCTGTGTCACCCTATGTTATGACTGTTACACGATGAACCGCATCCGGCATAATTGTCCATCACCGATCCAATGCCTACGAGCTTTTCACATACTGTTCTCCGCTTATTTACTTTTCCGTTGCTACTGTTACAATCACTACAAAACCCAAAAATATTACTTTTGCTATCGTTATCGTTACTTCCATATTACTTTGCTACTAAATACTTTGCTGCAGATACTAAGTTATCCAGGTGTGGTTGAATTGACAACTCAGCTGCTAATACTTGAGAATATTCTTTGGCTCCCCTTGTGTCGAATCAATAAATTTGGGTTGAATACTCTACCCTCGAAAACTGTTGCGATCCCCTATACTTGTGGGTTATCAAGACTATTTTCTGGCGCCGTTGCCGGGGAGCATAGCTCTATTCTTTGAGTCACTTGGGATTTATATCTGCTGGTCACTATGAGGAACTTGAAAGACGAGAAAACAAAGATTTATCCCTCAACTACGAGGGGAGGTAAGGAACTGCCATCTAGCTCTGCACTTGATTCACCTTCTGTTTTGAGTGAGCTTGCGACACCTAAACTTGCTTCTGCTATTCATTCTGATATGTCGCATGTTATTGATGATGCCACTTCTGCTATGCATGATACTTATGATGAAACTACTTCTATGCTTGATACTACTGTGCCACTTGGTGAATTTCTTGATGAACAACTTGCTAGGGCTAGAGAGAATGAAATTATTGAAACTGATAATATTGATGAAAGTGATGATGAAGACTCTCCCAATAAATATAAATTACCTGTTGTTCCATAGGGTTATTTTATGGATGAAGAAGCTGCTAGAGCTATTCTTGCTTGTAATGATAGATATGATCTTAAGAAGTTATTAGCTAAATGGAAGCAGCAATCTCTTAATGCTAGAATGAAACATGACCCTTCTTTTTCTACTTCACCTATCTGTGTTACTGATAAGGATTATGAATTCTCCATTGATCCTGATATAATTACTTTGGTTGAATCTGATCCTTTCTATGGCTATGAATCTGAAACTGTTGTGGCACATCTTACTAAATTAAATGATACAGCCACCCTGTTGACTAATGATGAGAGAACTCGCTACTTTTATATCCTTAAAATATTTCCGTTCTCATTAAAGGGTGATGCTAAGATATGGTTTAATTCTCTTGATCCTGGTTGTGTGCGTAGTCCCCAGGATATGATTTATTACTTCTCTGCTAAATATTTACCTGCTCATAAGAAACAAGCTGCCTTAAGGGATATATATAATTTTGTGCAAATTGAAGAAGAGAGTCTTCCACAAGCTTGGGGGAGGCTTCTCCAATTACTTAATGCTTTGCATGATCATCCTCTCAAGAAAAATGAAATACTTGATATCTTTTACAATGGACTAACCGATGCTTCCAGAGATTACCTGGATAGTTGTGCTGGTTCTGTTTTAGGGAAAGAACACCAGATGAAGCTGAAATTCTATTGAATAATATGCTGACAAATGAAAATAATTGGACACTTCCTGAGCTTATTCCTAAACCAACTCCGAAGAAGAGGGGTGTTCTATTTATCAGTCCTGAAGATATGCAAGAGGCAAAAAATCTATGAAAGAAAAAGGTATAAAAGCTGAAGACGTTAAGAATTTACCTCCTATTGAAGAAATACATGGTCTTAATTTACCGCCTGTTGAAGAAATATATGATCTTAATCCATCACCTATTGAAGAAACTCATGGTCTTGATAACCCGACACAGGTAGTAAAGGTAAATTCTCTCTATAGATTTGATGAAGGTGATATTCCTCACTATAAGTCTGCTAGACAGTGCTTAGATGAGTTTGACAATTTTATTGTTAAACAAGAAAACTTTAATGCTTATTTTGGTAGAGAATTAAAACGTAATTCCAATATGCTTGAACACTTGAGTAATTACATGGCTAATGTTAAAGGTGAACTTAAACTCATTAGTAAACATGCTTCTATGGTTACCACTCAAGTAGAACAAGTACTTAAAGCTCAAAATGATTTGCTCAATGAATTGAATAGTAAGAAAAATGACTATGTTGTTAGAGTGGCTACTAGAACTGGTAGAATGACTCAGGAACCTTTGTATCCTGAAGGCCACCCTAAGAGAATTGAGCAGGATTCTCAGAGAAATAATTTAGATGCACCTAGTCCTTCTAAAAAGAAGAAAAAAGAAAAATGATAGGACTTTGCATACTTCTAGTGAACCCATTGCTGAAACACCTGAGAATCCAAATGATATTTCTATTTCTGATGCTGAAACACAATCTGGTAATGAACATGAACCTAGTAATAATGTTAATGATGATGTTCATGATGATGCCCAACATAGTAATGATAATGATGTAGATATTGAACCTGCTGTTGATCTTGATAACCCACAATCAAAGAATCAACGTTATGATAAGAGAGACTTTGTTGCTAGGAAACACGGTAAAGAAAGAGAACCTTGGGTTCAGAAACCCATGCCTTTTCCTCCCAAACCATCCAAGAAAAAGGATGATGAGGATTTTGAGCGCTTTGCTGAAATGATTAGACCTATCTTTTTGCGTATGCGATTAACTGATATGCTCAAAATGAACCCTTACGCTAAATATATGAAAGATATTGTTACTAATAAAAGAAAGATACCGGAAGCTGAAATTTCCACCATGCTTGCTAATTATACTTTTAAGGGTGGAATACCAAAGAAACTTGGAGATCCAGGAGTACCAACTATGCCATGCTCCATTAAAAGAAATTATGTTAAAACTGCTTTATGTGATCTTGGAGCTAGTGTTAGTGTTATGCCTCTCTCTTTATATCGTAGACTTGATTTGAATAAGTTGACACCTACTAAAATATCTTTGCAAATGGCTGATAAATCAACTGCTATACCTGTCGGTATTTGTGAGGATGTGCCTGTTGTGGTTGCAAACGGTACTATTTTAACGGACTTTGTCATTCTTGATATTCCCGAGGACGATAGTATGTCTATTATTCTTGGAAGACCCTTTTTGAATACTGCAGGGGGTGTTATTGATTGCAACAAAGGCAACGTCACTTTTCATGTTAATGGTAATGAGCATACGGTACACTTTCCGAGGAAACAACCTCAAGTCCACAGTATCAATTCTATTGGAAAAATTCCATCGATTATTTTTGGAGGTTTTGAATTTCCTCTTCCTACTGTCAAAAAGAGATATGATATTCTTGTTATTGGGGATGTGCATATCCCCGTTGAGGTAACATAGTATTATTCGAAATTTCTCCGGTTCCATGTTATTCGGAATGAGTTTGTTAACAAGACTTGATCAACCTTGCTAGTGGATTCCTTTTGATGAGCATGAGATGGATGAAACTAGAAGGCACAACCTTCTGTACCCTCCTTTTACTTTCTGTTATTTAGTTGAAATAAAGTAAAATTAATATTTTCTGTCTGTCTTCTGAATTATCCGTGCCATATAAAAATACCTCGAAAATAAAAGTTCTCCAAATGCCCCGAAAATGAAATATGATTTTTTCTAGAATATTTGAGAATATCTGGCACTGAGAACACAGCAGGGGGAGCTGGCACCTGGCCACGAGGGTGGAGGGCGCGCCCCCTGCCTCATGGGCCCACGGTGGCTCCCGTCCACTTATTCCTGCACCCACACACTTCTTCTTCCTCCCAAAAAAATCACCATCCAGCTCAAGCACGAGTTCTAGCTCATTTTGCTGTGATTTTCGATCTCCTTGCTCAAATCACCTCTCACAAAACTGCTTGGGGGGATTGTTCCTTGGTATGTGACTCCTCCATTGGTCCAATTAGTTTTTGTTCTAGTGCTTTATTCATTGCAAATTTGTGCTGCCTAGGTGACCATGTTCTTGAGCTTGCATGTCAAATTTATATGGTTCCAAGTAGTTCTAATGCATGATATAGGCTCTAGGCACTTGTAGGAGTTGTTGCCATCAATTTTATTGAGCTTGGTTCACTTTTATTTGAAGTTACTAAAAATTTCAGAATTTTTTTAGAGGAAGAAATATGCTTAGGAAAATGTATCAAGGTGGTTCTTCAAGGAAACAAGGACCCATGCCTGCAATGCATGATGCTGATGATGAACCACCAAGGGACGCTCCCGTGCGGCCTTGTGAATGGCCTTCGGAGGACTTCATGGATCAAGCGGGAATTAAGGAGGAATTTAACGCATATTTGCATAACGCTGATCTTGTGAGCTTTGAGGCAGAAAAGTGCCCCCAGTACCATTATCTCACTAGTTCCTTTGTGAGGAGGTTTGAATTTTCATCTTCACGCAATTCTCAAACTGTCCTGTTTGATATTTATGAAAAATCTTTTACTATGGACTTAGAGGATTTTACCACTGCTTGCAAACTTCCACAATGGGGTAGTGCTAGTGAACCCCGCAAATATGAATTTACAGATTTTCTTGCTAGTATAACTGTGGGGGAATCTAGAGACATAGCACAAGCTACCATAGGGAGCATTCATTTTCCTGCTATACATTATTTTGCTCTCTTCATAGGTAGGTGCATAAATGGTAAGGATGAAGCGTGTCATATGTGTGTCCCTGACCTCAGTGTTCTCAAGAGCGCTATGTTGGGAGATAAACATTATAATTTGGGAGCCATTGTTGCACGTAGGTTGCATAATAATAGATTACATGGAGATTTCTTTGGTGGAATTTATGCAACCCGTATAGCTAATTTCCTGGGTATAGCCATACGTGAGGATGATACTGAGTTGCCTCCTACTTGTTTGGATTATGAGGCTATGGTTCGTCATCATTTTGTTGAGAGGAACAATCAGTTCCTCCAGTACCGACTAATCTTTGACAAACGACGCACCTATCACGTCGCTCTTCCTGCTTCTACTTTCTTTGACTTTCGGGCAAAGGGGAGATATTTTATAACCAGAGAGGAGGCAGAAGAGTATAAGAGGAGAGCTGAGATAGCTCGCCTCCAAGCTGCAGCACACGATGCAATTACCGCTGCATCTCAGTACGACCCCAACTACAACTATGGGTATTCGCCAGGCCATCCATGGCACTAAACCAACTTAGGCCAAAAGTCTAGGCTTGGGGAAGTACGTATTTCTCACCGACATTACATTCATGTTTACACACTCATTGCTAGATGTCGGTGCTCATACTCTTTCATTGTACTGTCCATGCTAGTTTATTTTTCCTTTTTATGCTTTCTTCTTGTGTGTTTAATAAACCTTAAGAAAAACCAAAAAATTTAGTTGTAGCTTTTAGTTAGTTTACTTTCTTGCTGCAGTAGTAATAATTAAAAGAAAACCCAAAAAGATTTCCTGTTCTTCTTTTGCTTGTTGGGAGCTTTCCCGTGTAAATAGTTTTATTTCTTCTCTTTTCTTTGGGGGTCGATAGGAGAAGACCATGATTAAATTGTTGAAGTGACTCTTATATGCATTACTGTTGATTTAACCAAGAGCCCGTATTGCCTTGTCTTCTCCTGTTTATTGAATGCCCGCAGATTCCAGCTTAGTCCAATGCACGCGCACTATTATTATTATTCACATCGTCCGGTCGTGTAAGTGAAAGGCAATAATGACGATATATGATGGACTGACTGAGATGAGAGAAGCTGGTATGAACTCGACCTCTCTTGTTTTTGTAAATATGATTAGTTCATCGTTCCTGATTCAGCCTATTATGAATAAACATGTTTGCAATGACAATTACAGATTATAGTTGCTCGTGCCATGCTTGATTAGCTATGAGTTATAATGGTTTACCTTGCGTGCCAACATGCTATTAAAATGGTTGTGATGTGGTATGATGGGGTGGTATCCTCCTTTGAATGATTTAAGTGACTCGACTTGGCACATGTTCACATATGTAGTTGAAACAAATCAACATAGCCTTCACGATATTTATGTTCATGGTGGATTATATCCTACTCATGCTTGCACTCAATGTATATTAATTTTAATGCATGTTCATGACTGTTGTCGCTCTCTGGTTGGTCGCTCCCCAGTCTTTTGCTGGCCTTCACTTGTACTAAGCGGGAATACTGCTTGTGCATCCAATCCCTTAAACCCCAAAGTTATTCCGTATGAGTCCACCATACCTTCCTATATACGGTATCTACCTGCCGTTCCAAGTAAATTTGTATGTGCCAAACTCTAAACCTTCAAATGAAATTCTGTTTTGTATGCTCGAGTAGCTCATGTATCAACTAGGGCTGTCAGTATCTTCCATGCTAGGCGGGTTATTCTCAAGAGGAGTGGACTCCGCTCCTCACTCACGAGAAAATGGCTGGTCACCGGGAGGCCCAGTCCCATGCTTTATGCAAATCAAATCAAATTAATTGCAAACAAAACTCCCCCGGGGCTGTTGCTAGTTGGAGGCACTCGTTGTTTCGAGAAAGCCATGGATTGATGCTTGTTGGTGGAGGGGGAGTATAAACTTTACCATTCTGTTTGGGAACCGCCTATAATGTGTGTTGCATGGAAGATATCTCTTGGTTGTCAAAATATTATTTATCTCTGCTTTAAAATCGAGCTCTGGCACCTCTACAAATCCCTGCTTCCCTCTGCGAAGGGCCTATCTATTTACTTTTATGTTGAGTCATCACCCTCTTATTAAAAAGCACCAGCTGGAGAGCACCGCTGTCATTTGCATCCATTACTGTTAATTTATATTGGGTATGACTATGATTGGATCTCTTTTACCATGAATTACAATGTTTAGTCAGTCCTTGATCTTTAACGGTGCTCTGCATTTATGTTTTGCGGTCTCAGAAAGGGCTAGCGAGATACCATCTTGTTATATCATATCATGATTGTTTTGAGAAAGTGTTGTCATCCGAGATTTATTATTATTGCTCGATAGTTGATTACGCTATTGACATGAGTAAACATGAGACCTAAATGTTATTGTGAATATGGTTAGTCATAATCTTTGCTGAAAACTTGAATGCTGGCTTTACATATTTACAACAACAAGAGCAAACAGAGTTTGTAAAAGTTTTTCTTTATCACTTTCAGTTTATCAACTTAATTGCTTGAGGACAAGCACAGGTTTAAGCTTGGGGGAGTTGATACGTCTCCGTCGTATCTACTTTTCCAAACACTTTTGCCCTTGTTTTGGACTCTAACTTGCATGATTTGAATGGAACTAACCCGGCCTGACGCTGTTTTCAGCAGACTTTCCATGGTGTTATTTATGTGCAGAAACAAACGTTCTCGGAATGACCTGAAACTCCACGGAACTTATTTTTGGAAAATATAAAAAATACTAGAAGAAGAATCCACGTCAGGGGGGCCTCCACTTCGCAAGGAATTACTCCTTTTGCCCTCTCATCTTTTACCATCTCCTAGTTTTGGTCAAGAGGGAGCTGGTTTTGCTGCTGATCATATGCCTATGCCTAATGCCAATAACCCAGCTGAAAGTGTGCAGGAAAAAGGACAGGAAAATATTGTAGTTTTTGGCGAAAACTCTTATGATTTTATGCACCCAACAGGGAGCTCCACAGAAGATCCGCAGGAGCCCTCGGGATCAGTTGCCGTAGTGATCCCAGGAGAATCCTCTGCGGGATCCGTGTCGCCTGGCGCGTCAGGCGAATCCGCGTCAGGATCCGCGCGGCCAAGTGGGCGGCCAGGCGGGCGCACCGAGGCGCTGTCCCCTGGCGAGCTGACCCCGCGCTGTCCCCCGCGTGGGATGGTGCGCGCTCCTCTGGCGGGTCGGCTGGGCGAGGCCCACGTGGCGACAACGGGGCAGGGAGCACGGACTCCGGTGTGGCGCTGATACGTCTCCGTCGTATCTACTTTTCCAAACACTTTTGCCCTTGTTTTGGACTCTAACTTGCATGATTTGAATGGAACTAACCCGGACCGACGCTGTTTTCAGCAGACTTTCCATGGTGTTATTTATGTGCAGAAATAAACGTTCTCGGAATGACCTGAAACTCCACGGAACTTATTTTTGGAAAATATAAAAAATACTGGAAGAAGAATCCACGTCAGGGGGCCTCCACCTGTCCACGAGGGTGGAGGGCGCGCCTGCCCCCCTGGGCGCGCCCCCCTGCCTCGTGGGCCCCCTGACGCTCCACCGACCTCAACTCCAACTCCATATATTCGTGTTCGGGGAGAAAAAAAATCAGAGGGAAGGATTCATCGCGTTTTACGATACGGAGCCGCCGCCAAGCCCTAAAACCTCTCGGGAGAGCTGATCTGGAGTCCGTTCGGGGCTCCGGAGAGGGGAATCCGTCGTCGTCGTCATCATCAACCATCCTCCATCACCAATTTTATGATGCTCACCGCCGTGCGTGAGTAATTCCATTGTAGGCTTGCTGGACGGTGATGGGTTGGATGAGATTTATCATGTAATCGAGTTAGTTTTGCTAGGGTTTGATCCCTAGTATCCACTATGTTCTGAGATTGATGTTGCTATGACTTTGCTATGCTTAATGCTTGTCACTAGGGCCCGAGTGCCATGATTTCAGATCTGAACCTATTATGTTTTCATGAATATATGTGAGTTCTTGATCCTATATTGCAAGTCTATAGTCACCTACTATGTGTTATGATCCGGCAACCCCGAAGTGACAATAATCGGGACCACTCCCGGTAATGACCTTAGTTTGAGGAGTTCATGTATTCACTATGTGTTAATGCTTTGGTCCGGTACTCTATTAAAAGGAGGCCTTAATATCCCTTAGTTTCCGCTAGGACCCTGCTGCCACGGGAGGGTAGGACAAAAGATGCCATGCAAATTCTTTTCCATAAGCACGTATGACTATATTCGGAATACATGCCTACATTACATTGATGAATTGGAGCTAGTTCTGTGTCACCCTATGTTATGAGGCGCAGATCCCCTCCCACCCTGCGCCCACTCCAGAACTGCCAAGTGGCAGTTCGCCATCGGCTGCCGCACCAGATCCGTCTGCTCCCTTGCAGGCAGCGGATTCAGGATCTTCTGCGACCGCGTCTGCTTCATCCGACTCCGCCGTGTCGTCTACACACAACCGTCTTCAGATCCAGCAAGCTCGGCCAGCTCCGCCTCCTCCTGCCTGTTCACATACTCGGTCACAAAGCGGTATTGCTAAACCCAAGGTCTATAACGATGGATGTGTTCCTTGGGGCTCTTTCTGTGCCACAGGTGAACCGAAGACTTTGCAAGATGCCCTGGGAGATCCCAAGTGAAAACAGGCAATGGATTAAGAATTTTTTGCTCTTGTTGAGAACAAAACGTGGCGCCTGGTGCCTCTAGCTAGAGGGAGGAACGTCATTGACTGCAAATGGGTGTACAAAGTCAAGCGGAAATCTGATGGCACAATTGACAGGTACAAGGCACGTCTTGTGGTCAAAGGTTTAAAGCAAAGGTACGGAATCGATTATGAGGATACCTTTAGTCCCGTGGTCAAAGCTGCTACTATCAGGTTAATTCTTTCAGTTGCAATATCTCAAAATTGGTGCATGCGACAACTACATGTAAAGAACGCGTTTTTGCATGGTGTTCTGGAAGAAGAGGTCTTTATGAGGCAGCCTCCTGGGTATGAAAGTTCAGCTTTGCCACGACATGTCTTCAAGCTTGATAAAGCAATTTATGGCTTGAAACAAGCACCTCGAGCTTGGTATTATCGTCTGTATTGCAAGTTGCAGTCTCTTGGTTTTTCTGCTTCCAAGGGAGACACCTCATTATTCTTTTACCATCGGCATGGAGTCACTATTTTTATGCTTATTTACGTTGATGATATTATTGTCACCAGCTCCTCCTCTAAAGCAGTTGAAGCTCTTCTTAAGGATCTGCACATGGATTTTGCGCTCAAGGATTTGGGCAGTCTTCATTTTTTCCTTGGGATTGAGGTAAAGCATGTTGCTAGTGGCATTGTTTTGTCTCAAGAGAAGTATGTACAGGACATCCTTGAGCGAGTGGGCATGAAAGGTTGCAAGCCTTCTCCAACTCCTTTGTCTACTTCAGAGAAATTGTCTCTTCATGATGGTGTGAAGCTTGGAGCTGAGGACTCCACCAGGTACAGGAGTGTTGTAGGGGCTCTGCAGTATTTGACCTTAACCAGGCCAGATATTTGTTTCTCAGTTAACAAAGTTTGTCAGTTCCTGCATGCTCCTACTAGTACTCATTGGATAGCGGTAAAAAGAATTCTTCGGTATCTTCAGGTAACCAAGAGTCATGGTCTTAAACTTGCTAAGTCAGATTCTACGCTTGTCAGTGCCTTTTCAGATGCAGACTGGGCAGGTTGCCCTGATGACCGAAAATCCACTGGAGGCTTTGCGTTGTTTTTTGGTGGTAATTTGATTTCTTGGAGTGCACGTAAGCAAGCTACTGTGTCCAGATTGAGTACTGAAGCTGAGTACAAGGCCTTAGCAAATGCCACTGCCGAGATTATTTAGGTACAGAATCTGTTAACAGAGTTGGGCACTCGTCACTCATCTGCAGCGTCACTTTGGTGTGACAATCTTGGTGCTACCTATCTCTCTGCCAATCCTGTTTTTCATGCTAGGACGAAGCACATTGAGATTGATTATCATTTTGTCCGTGAGAGGGTGGCCAACAAGCTTTTGAACATTCGGTTTGTTCCTACTGGTGATCAAGTGGCGGATGGTTTTACTAAACCAGTATCACTGCGGCAGCTGGAGGTTTTCAGACGCGATCTCAACTTAGATAGTTGTGATTGAGGGGGAGTGTTAAACATTGTAACATAGTTAGGGCGTGGCGTGTGTTGTAATCTGTTAGGATAGGTTAGGTTGTTGTGATCTGATCCTATAGTTAGCTTGGAGATCAATCCACACCTAACCTAACCCTAACCTCTCTATAATCCTGCGCCGGCCTCTGGCCTTTATTAACACGTAGCGCGCCCCTGCAGTAGCATGCGCTTCCAGCTATTTTCACACATTGATCATTGTGTTGTGTGATAATCATGCGCTTGATGTTTTTTTATGCTCTCTTGCTTCAGCAAGATGTATTGCACTTCGGGTTGTTAAGGTTTACAATCCAGTTTCCCATATAAACTGGAAAAACTAGATCTTTATGTTCGACTCGGTTTTCCACACTATTAAACTGACTCAATGTATATGTTGAATGCCAAAGTACATAAGGGGAAATAGAAATGAACATTGCAAGACAATCAAGCTATCACTGCTCATGAATGCAACAATATGGTAAGCTATATATCAAGAAAGATGGAGCAGGGACCTTGTACCTAAAAACATCGAAAATTAGCAGGGACATGCAGGTGCAGTAGGTACCTGACGCACCTGCGGATCCTTCTGCAAGCGTTGATCTGTGCCGTGATTCGAACAAATGTTCCGACGGAAATTTATTCAAAAATGAATGCAAATTTTTAACCATCGCAATAGAGACAATACACATATTTATCGTAGATAGGAAGGGTGCTAGCGAGTGGGGCATTTTATAGGATGGGTTCCATGGACCCTTTAAAAAAAATACCAAAACATATTTGAAAGTTGAAATAATCTACAAATACATACACATGTTCTCTAAGTATTTATAAAGTTCCATTAAACATACAGTTATTTGCCAAAAATTGCTTTTGGAGCTCAGCCTCCATGGAGGTTGGTTTTTGAAAAGTTCAAATTCCGAAAACTTCATATTTTTACATTTAAAAAATTCTGAAAAAAATGCAAAGATACATGGAGGCATAATACACATGTATGTAAAATTTCAGGATGAAATACGTTGAAATGACGGTTGTGCGAAAAAGAAAAATCTATGGCTTTTCAACACAAATACTATTCATCCCAAAAGTCCACGAATTTGTTCGTTTTGCACAGATCGCATCTCCAGGTATTTCATTCTGAAATTTTACACAAATACACATCACATCCTTGTACAGAAACCAAAAAGTATGAATTTTCAGTTTTTTTTTAAAAAAAATCGGCCTCCATGGAAGCCGAGCTCTAAAATGCCATTCTCGCTATTTGCATGCTACATAAAATTATTAAAGAAAATTGGCCTGAATACAACAAAGCAAAAAACCATTTTAATCTATGTAATAGTCTTTTTTGTGTATACAGTTATCATGAATGTTTGTAATTTTTTTCCTATAAAATTGATCAAACTTCCAAAGTTTTGACATAAGACAAATCTAATATGTGAAGTAAAAAGAAACGGAAGGAGTATATCACATATGAACATAGGGTGTGCTTAGGTCTTAGTCGACTGAGACTTAACCAAGTCTCAGTCAAGTGCTATAACATGTAAGAAGGAACAAAGAAAAAACTAAAAAGAAAAATTGCACGGATCTCAACGTAAGATCTTATGAATATAGCATCGACCGAGACATAACGAAGTCTTATTAGTCGACTGGGACTTAGCAAAACAGATGAACATATAAGTTCAAGAAATTTCATACATATATGCTCATGCTTATTTATTTTTCTATTTTTTAAGATGTAGGAAATGTATTTTCGATGAAAACCGAATAATGAGCTCCCTAGAGCCCGGCCAACATTGCACTTTCCGGAGTGCTAGCACACTAAATTACGCTATACCTACCTATCGTAGGTACGTACTGGTCTCTCTTGTCGCTCATGCACATGCTGCCATCTCACCTCTGACCTCGGGATCATCATGGCCATTGGCCAGTACGTCCGTCTGGTGGCCGTCAGAAAGTCAGAATATGCCGGCCACGAGATACCTCCATGGCATGGCCATTGCCAAGCCGGAGAACAGCGCGCTCTTGGGTACGTCCCCATGTGTGTGCAGGTACGTTTTGACATCTTCCTTGCCGTACACATGGAGCAGGAAGCAAGTACAACTGCCACATCATTCAAAACCAACGAATGCACATGGATCGTCGAACCTTCTGCTAGCTCCTCTCATGCACATGCAGATACGGTCGACCTACGCATCTAGCAGAGGAGTTTAAGTATACCTCTGCAGGCTAGCTAGCAGCATTGGCTCCGGGTCATGGCGATCGGCAAGAAGAGCAAGCAGCGCAATGGCGGCGTCAGCCACTCGGCCTCGTTCCTCCTCGGGGCTCTCCTGCCCACCCTCCTACTCCTCCTCCTCGCGTCCGATCGGGTCGAGGAGCGACTGACCGGCATATTCATATCCAGCTTGGGGAATGGATCGCCTCATCAGATGATTAGCCACGCCAACCTCTCGAGCGCGGAAAAGGTTTGCCTGCTCGGGGCTTAGGTTGTGCGGCCCTAGGGTGCACCCGGGCCCGGTCGATACTTTTGAAAATCATACAAATTGATGGTAAAATTTCCAGGACATGCAGGAGGAGAGATTCCCAGGGCTCGCAGAGCTGCTGCCAAAGGTGGCCACCGACGACGGGACGGTGATCGTAACGTCGGTGAACGAGGCGTGGGCGGCACCGGGCTCCCTCCTCGACCTATTTCGCGAGAGCTTCAACAACGGCGAGGGGATCGCACACCTCCTCAACCACACCCTCATCGTGGCCGTTGACCCCGGCGCCATGTCCCACTGTGAGGCCGTGCACCCGCACTGCTACCTCCTCGAGGTCACGTCCGCCAATGTCAGCTCCGCCAACGGCTTCTTCACCGAAAGCTACCTTGAGCTCGTCTGGGCCAAGCTCTCCCTCCAGCAGCGCGTCCTCCAGCTCGGCTACAACTATCTTTTCACTGTAAGTAAATTATCATTTTTCATTCACATTTCAACAAGTGAACCAAAATGTAATTCAAATATACACACTCTGATATTGTCAGTTAATGTTATGTCCATGCAGGATGTGGATGTTATGTGGTTGCGTAACCCGTTCCGGCATATCAGCCTCTACGCCGACATGGTCGTCTCCACCGATCGCTTCAGTGGTGATGCGGAGGCGCTCACGAACGCACCCAACACCGGCTTCTACTACGTCAAGTCCACGAACCGGACGGTGGAAATGTTGAGGCGATGGCGCGTAGCGAGATCGCGGTTCCCACCGACCCACGACCAAGCGGTCTTCAACGAGATCAAGGCCGAGCTTGCCGCTGGCGAGCTGGACATCAAGTTCGTGTTCCTTGATACGACACTCTTCGATGGCTTCTGCCAGTTCCATAGCAAGATGGACACGGTGTGCACGATGCACGCTAACTGCTGTATCGGGCTCGAGAACAAGGTGCATGACCTCGGGAACATGGCTGCCGACTGGAAAAACTACACGAACAAGGTGATACCGTTGGAGAAGAGGAGTCACGAGTCGAGGTGGACGTTTCCCGCCAAGTGCGAGGCATCGATGGGACACCGCTAACTATTGGAGTATACAATCCAGAACTTGAGATGTCAAATTTAGCTGAGCTGCACGAGTAGCGGAAAGGCCTAGCGGTCCAATAGGCGGAGCCAAGATTTAAGCATAGTGAGGGCAAGTGAGACGATAACCGCAAAAGTATTACCATATGATGTGCTCTCGGTTTGAGTTTATACTGGCATTTCTACAGATGCCAACATATGTTATTAAGAGTTTGCATATCAACCGAAATGAGATCAGGGCGAGCTCCATCTCCTCAGTCAGATTTTCAATTTCAAAAGTAAGGTGGTACGTTATTATTTCATCTTCATTCTTGAAACACATCAAACTTCAAAAATAACTAACTAGTCTTCGAAATCAATATTTGTGTTGTGTGATTGTATGGTACTATGGTAGTATCCAAGCTAGACAGGCTAACAGTTCCGAACTAGGAGTTTACATAGTGAGGGGGCAAATAAAACTTCAAAAAATAGTATGTAATTCTAATAGATCTAACAAAAATACTATACATAATATCTAAAGATCTAACGTTAACATTAATATGCAATGATATACATCAGGTCTAGGGTTGACTCGCATGAGCCACGCCGTCATATATGAGACTCTGATGATCAATGCGTCAGGGATGACGGGTGCGCACCAAAACACGTTGTTGTGATGTCGAATGCGGCGACACAAGAACAAAGTATCAAAAGAGCTCGTGATGGCTACTGGCTATGCCCTAGGTCAACGACGACGATCAAGTCTAAACGGAAGTTGCTATGTACGTGATGAATATGTCTCGCCCTCAGCAAGATACAGGCTTGTCTCGCCTCAGCGTAGCTACTAATGGGCCAACCCAAGTAGCTTCATGCAGGTTGTTTTGTTTTCCATCTCTTTTTATTATTTGTTTGTTCATATTTTTAAGCTATTCTAAATACACACACGCACACACACACACACACACACACACACACACACACACACACACACACATATATATACATACATACATACATACATACATACATACATACATATATATATATATATATATATATATATATATATATATATATATATATATATCTCAAAACTTAGTTTTACTTTAGTTTTTTTAAAACCATGAATCTGAAAAATGTCAAATCGGTATAAATTTTCTTTAGCCCGATTTAGAAAAATGTTCATACCATTAAAATCGTTTGTGACATTTAAAATGTTATTGCATTGCAAAACAATGTACATGACATTTAAAAATTTGTTTATACAATGTAAAGAAAACGTTCATGTAATTCAAAAGTATTGTACCATTAAAAAATGGAAGGTACATTTGAAAATATGTTCACACACTTCGATAATATGGTAATGACTTTTTAAATAAAATTATACTATGTACAAAAATGTTCGCATAATTAAATATGGTTTCTACCATTCAAAACAGTCGGTACACATTTATTTGAAAATTGTTTAACACCCACTAAAAAAGTTCAAAAACATGTACCTAAAAATATAAAAGAAGTATTTTAAAAATATTAAATGTGTATAGGAATAATTTGATGTATGCAAAAAATGTACAATGTGTATAAACAAATAGAAATCAAAACATATATTTGAAAAAAAATCTCAATCGTGTATTCGAAAAAATGTTAAACATGTATAAAAAACTGTTCCGGATGGATGCAAAAAATGTACAACGTATAGGAAAAATGTAGACATGTGTGAAAAAAATCCACTGAAAATGAAGAAAGAAACATAGGAAATTGAAGAACACCAACGAAAAATAAAGAAAAAGAAAAAAAAGGAAAGAAGGAAAATCAAAGAAAATAAAAGAAAAGCTAATCTAAAACAATGAAACGGATAAAAACTCACATAGGAAAAAGAAAACATGTAGCAGCTATAGTTCTGGACCAACCTAGTGGTGCCGTACGAGAGGCAAGGCGAAGTTAAGTCTCACAGTAAGTGAGTCATAGCTAACATACTGCAAATGGTTGCAAACTTACCTACCATCTTGCTCATGAGAACAACGGCGGCGACCTAAATCTTGGTTTATTTCTAGACATGGGGCGCCATGTGTGGCAGCTAGTTTATCTCTAGAAGTGGGGTGTCATGTGTGGCTGTTGCAACCCCCCGATATTGCATGTATCCCAACTTCAGTCTTTTTTGAATAAATAAAGTGGTGATGATCCTAAAAAAAGTGATGACTGCCGATTTCGTGATCAGGCGAGCCCGGGCACGCCTACAAATTTTCGGCATCCAATAAATTATCCACCAACTCTATCTACACTAAGATTTAATTAAATAGCGTACTAGGCTATGTTTTCACACCTTGATGACTTCTGAAAAATAGATTGACTATAGCAATTGTATTCAGTATTGTATTCGAAAAAACAAGGATGGATCTAGCTGGCGGCCGGAGGCTCGTTAGCCTCGCGAGCGGCCGGCCAGAAAAAGGTAAGCGCCTGCCCCTGTCCTAGTATATTAAAAAGACAAAATTACTGCAATGCAAAAGTGATAAAAAAGACACTGCTAATTAATTATCCTATGTAGTCTTTTCTCATATAATAGATGCCTGCATGCAGTTGCATTAATGTTCCTTATGTTCATCCCTTGTATATTAATTTTCGCTTTCCAAAATTATAAAAGACATATCTTCTAAACTGCGTGTCGAAATTCAGATCCATTTTCACCGTTGAAACCCTTGCGACGTGCTCTTCAAAAGTAGATCCCGCATGGGGATATTTTGACAAACTAGTCTTTCTGCCAACTAAACATCAATATGTGTGCAACTGGACTACATTGCCGCGCCAATTGAGCATATGCGTGTGCCAATAGTTCTGCCAACTAAACATCAATGTATGTGCAACCAGACTACATTGCCGCGCCAACTGAGCATATGTGTGCCAAAAATAGTCCTACCAAGTAAACATCAATGTGTGTGCAACTAGACTACATTACCGCGCCAACTGAGTATATGTGTGTGCCAATAGTCCTGTCAACTAAACGTCAATGTGTGTGCAACTAGAAAACATTGCCGCCCCAACTGAGCATATGTGTGTGCCAATAGTCCTGCCAACTAAACATCAATGTGTGTGCAACTAGACTACATTGCCGCGCTAACTGCGCATGTATGTGTGTAACTAGTCCTGCCAACTGAACATCAATGTATGTGCAACCAGACTACATTGCCGCGCCAACTGAGCATATGTGTGCCAAAAATAGTCCTACCAAGTAAACATCAATGTGTGTGCAACTAGACTACATTACCGCGCCAACTGAGCATATGTGTGTGCCAATAGTCCTGCCAACTAAACGTCAATGTGTGTGCAACTAGACTACATTGCCGCGCTAACTGCGCATGTATGTGTGTAACTAGTCCTGCCAACTGAATATCAATGTGTGTGCAACTAAATTACATTGCCGCGTCAATTGCGCATATATATGTGCAACTAGTGTCCTGCCAACTAAACATCAATGTGTGTGCAATTAGACTACATTACAAGCCAACTGAGCATATGTGTGTGCAACTAGACTACATTAGAAGCCAACTAAATATCAATGTGTGTGCAACTAGTCTTCCTGTTAACTAAATATCAATGTATGTGCAATTAGACTACATTACAAGTCAACTAAACAGTAAAGTGCTAGGTGTTAAACTGCATGAAACAATCAGCCAGAGAAACTTATACTGGGTTTAAAGGGTGAATTTACGAATTACAGAAAAGTTGATAAATTTGGATGCAAAAATGACGAAGAGATAAGGTTCCTGTCTATCTGTGCGTGTGGATAGGAACGAAATTGCTTCGTCCAGATTCAGCAAACCACCATCGCAGTCCGCCTGCAGCAAGACGAGCCGGAGGGCGCCGCTATTTTGCCGTGTCTCATTTCGTTGCCGCGCGAGCGAGAGGAGCGCAATCACGGCCGACCGCGACGCTGGCCCGTTTGACCTCCCCTCCAATCAATTCCAGCCGTGAGCGCCTCTTTCTCCCACACCGACGAAGGGAAGAGAACTTAATCCATCTATGGGAACTTAGAAGGAGCGGCCAGGAGATGGGTCGGCAGCGAAGATGGCCGGCGCGAGCTGGCGGCGACGGCCAACGCGAGGAGGATGGGGACGAAGGATGTGGACCCGTTTGGATGGCGACAAACGCTAGTGGTTGAAAGCGCCCGACCAGGTAGCACCTTGCGCGCGGCGGTTCGGGCGAGATCGTGTGGCTAGGGAGCGGCCGCTCGTGAGAGCCAGATAGTGCCCGCGCACTTTGTAGTATTTAGGAAAAAACAAAGCTCAATTGGAAAGAAAGAGTAAACTCCACTTAACTTCTTAACTTCATGATGAAGAATAATTGCAACTCCTGATCTTGCATAGCTGCCACCTTCCCAAAGCTTGACGATCTGTTGAGCATCGGACTGTATATAGACATTTTGTGCAAACCACCTCTGCGCGCACATGGTGGCATCTTGCCTCTCACCTCGTACCAAGACCACCATATGGCTGCACGTGCTCCTACTTGGATCCGGTGGCGTAATCACGTACGTACACCTGGCCGCTGGAGAGATAGAATGCCTCGACAGCGTGCATGAATTTCGGAGCTCCATCCCCGAGTCAACTGTGTCTTTCGTATATACTCCGCACACAGACTGACGAAAAGCATGGGACGATCATCAGAGATTCGCGCCGCGTTCAGCTGCCTCTTCCACGTACGTGGGCGAGCAGGAGAGAGCGTGCGGGGCGGCGTGGCGTTCGAACAGCGCCAGATGGCGCTGCCGGATGATCAGAACCTTCGCCTCGTACATCTACCACGGTTTAACAACCGTTCTTCGTACAAAGCTCTTTGCCCGGCTCACGTACACCATTAAGATTACGATGCCCGGCCATGTGAATCAGCGTTTTGAGTGGACATCGGATCTGGAAACGGGTGGACGCTTGCGTGCAAAGCGGGAGGTGGGGAGATCGTGATCCGAGCCTAAGAGAAACACCACTAAAATTATGACAGTTTAGAGAATCAATTTGTGAATGGACGGTCAGAAGTTCCGACCTATTCATCGACTGTCAACGTAGCAGAAAAAATACATAAAGGTTACATCTAGGACCATGGACAACCTAGGGAGGACTACAAAAACTGAGGTGAGTCGATTAGCTCCTCCCTCACTTTTTGTGTCAAGTAAGGGCGAAACATTTCTTCCCAAGGTGGGTGATGTTTTCGTCGACATCAAGGTGCATATGGTGTCATCGTTTAATCTCAACAATATTCATTGGCTCAGTCTCTTAGAGGTGTTCATAAGCGTAAGCGTAGGATTTATCGTACCTGTCTGTGTATACATAAACGTCTGCGCCTGTACATTGTTTCTAAACAAAAAATATCCAATAATCGTAGGAAACCGCCTGTCCATTGTTTCTCGAAAAAAAAAGAGCCAAAAATAGTAGGTTACGGCAAGCACGCATATATACGCATAAGAGGGTCCCCCGCAAAAAAAAAAAGTAGTATGCATAAGAGGGAAGGAAGAGACAAACACACGTTGGCGTTCACTACACGGTTGCCCGGCTGAACTGACTGAAATTAAGGAATGCATGAGCATGGACGCACTAGGATTAAAATGGCCTTGCTTCGCGTGCCTGGTCGGCGTTTGAAGAGTCAAGACACTACTAGTAGCTAGGACAAGGAGTAGTATAGTGCTCCTTGTAAGACGCACTCGGATTGACCTTGGTTCGCGTTCATCCTAGAGATCAATGGTAATATAAGTAGGGATGGTACACTTATATTCAGCAAAGGTGTTTAGCAGAGTAGGAGCATACATACGTCTGCATTCTAAGCTGGAGTAGAACAGAAGTAGTATATCGCCTTACGGGTCTCTGCAACAAGTCCGTCCACCGACGAGTACTGATCGATCTGGTGCGATCGGAATGGGCGGCCTGAGGAGCACGCAACACGATTGCGGCGGCGGCGTCAGCCACTCGCTCTCGTTCCTCCTCGGGGCTCTCCTCCCCACCGTGCTGCTCTTCTTCCTCGCCTCCGACCGGGTCGACGAGCAGCTGTCCAGCATATCGACCTTCAGGTTCGGGAACGGATCGGCAGCTCATCAGCTGACTAGCCATGCCGCTAGCCTCCCGACCGATGTCGGGGATGGTGCCGACGAAAAGGTACGCGTAGTCCAGTTGCAGTCTACAATGCCCGCGATGGCTGGGAGATTAACCGATTTGCATGCGCAGGAGGAGTCATTCCCGGGGCTGGCGGAGCTGCTGCCGAGGGTCGCCATGGACGACGGGACGGTGATCATCACGTCGGTGAACGAGGCGTTCGCGCGGCCGGGCTCCCTGCTCGACCTCTTCCGCGGGAGCTTCCGCGACGGCGAGGGGATCGCGCACCTCCTCAACCACACCCTCATCGTCGCCGCAGACCCCGGCGCCTTGGCCCTCTGCGAGGCCGTGCACCCGCACTGCTACCTCCTCCAGGTCATGGCCGCCGGCGTCAGCTCCGCCAACGGCTTCCTGACCAGAAGCTACCTCGAGCTCGTCTGGTCCAAGCTCACCTTCCAGCACCGCGTCCTCCAGCTCGGCTACAACTATCTCTACACCGTAAGCTACATAAGCCACCGTGGCTCAAAATACTCTCGTCTCACATTTCAGTGTTTGATCCGAAATTTGTTATTATGATGCAGGATCTGGATGTGATGTGGCTGCGCAACCCGTTCCGGCACATCAGCCTCTACGCGGACATGGCCATCTCAACCGACCGGTTCAACGGCGACGCTGAGGACCTGACGAACGCGCCGAACACCGGCTTCTACTACGTCAGGTCCACGAACCGCACGGTGGAGATGCTGAGACGGTGGCGGGCGGCGAGGTCGCGGTTCCGGCCGAAGGCCCACGACCAGGAGGTCTTCGAGGCGATCAAGGGCGAGTTCGTCGGCGGCGAGCTGCAGATAAAGCTAGTGTTCCTCGACACGGCGCTCTTCGACGGCTTCTGCGAGTACCACGGCGAGATGGACAGGGTGTGCACGATGCACGCCAACTGCTGCCTCCGTCTCGTGACCAAGTTGCACGACCTCAGGAACGTGGTCGCCGACTGGAAGAGGTACTCCAGCCTGACGCCGCCGGAGAAGATGAGCAGCAAGCTCAGGTGGACGTACCCCGCCAAGTGTGCGGCGACGATGAAAATACCAGCATAATTAATGGCTTTTTACTAGTTTGTGTAGTGACCTTACGAACTTTTATGCAGTGATTTTGGTTTCGACACTTTTAGAAGATATTTCTATGGAAGGATAGATGTTGGTATTTGGACTCGCAATGGGCCTGAATCTTAACTTCATTTCTTCAGTCTCGATTTGGATTCATGCCACAATTTTTTAAAATTCTTTGTCAGAACAGGTTTGCGTGCTTAGGTCTTAGTCGACTGAGACTTAACCAAATCTCAATCGAGTGACATGGTGTATAAAGAGAAAAAAAAGGGAAAGAAAAACTTCGTACGAATCTCCATGCAAGATCAAAAGAATATAGTATTGACTGAGACATAACAAAGTATCAGTCGATTGAGACTTAGCAATCCCGTTTCCTTTTTATATTAATATAAAGGCTAAACAGCCAAACCAATACAAAGTGGTGTGAAAATACTGCACAGGTCAAAAGAAACGATAACCAGGTGGATAGAAAAAAAAGCTCCACGCACGTCATGGAGCCCCACCACTGGTACACTCTTCCTTCCCCAAATGCAAATGGCCAAAATAATCGACCGTGCGGACGACCACCTGCGTAGTACGAGCGTACGAGCGTACTTTAGAAGATATTTCTATGGAAGGATAGATGTTTGGTATGTGAATTTCTAATAGATGACACTATATTTTTCTTAGATGATGCTAATTTAGTTTGGACATGGTATATTCGACATGCGCCCACACACGGTATGTGGTGTGAGCCAGAGGCAGCCCACACGGGCTGTGTGTGGGCGGACATTAGAATTGCCCACACGTGTGGGCGCGGCTACTTCGTGCCACACGCCCAACAAATAGTACTCATCTCCATCCCGCGTGTGTGGCACGAAGCAAAAATGCCTACACATCCTAAAGCAGCTACGTTAGGTACCCCACAGGATGACGATTTAGTTGCCATCCTGGTTGGCAGATGTAGTTATCCGGGATGGCAAGTGTAGTTGTAAAAGCATGGCAACTCTATCTGTTTTGGTTAACTATAGTTGCCATGTCTAATTTATGATAGTTGCCGCGTGTAATCAAACCGTAGTTGCCGTGTGTGATTAACTACTTGCCACATATGGTCAAACAGTAGTTGCCCTGTGTGTTTACCTAGTTGCCACGTGTGGTCCAATCATAGTTGCCATGTACTGTTAATCACAGTTGTCATGTGTGTTTATCTGGTTGCCACGTTCGCGCAGCTGCAGTTGCCGTCTAGCAAAGAATCACAGTTGCCATGTGTGTCCTGAGTTGCCACGTTCGCGTAACTGCAGTTGCCATCCACAACGTAGGAGTGTCGTGTGGGACGAAAAGCAGTTCGCTTACACGCGCATGACCTAGGTGGTGGGTGTGTGGGCAGAAACTAGTTCGCCCAAACAGCGCAGCTGGCAAACAACATGGTGCGGGCGTGTGGGCAAACTCTCCAACGCCCACACACCACACACCAGCCCCGTCCTACGTGGCACAGAAAATCAACTTTTTCATGTCAAGATTCGTGTAAAAGGCACTGGACGACGATCCAGGCGTGTGGGCGAGTTGGGGATTCCGTTTAGTTTAATCATCATAGATTCTGAGCCCACCCTCCATTTTTCTTTTGGATTCGCCACTGCACGTACGGCTGGGTCACGTACGTGTGCCTTTTATCTTCGGGGACGTTTCCCGTTGCCCTGCCTCAAAAGCAGTTCTACGTTGGCTTTGAGCAAGGGCCGAGTGCGTATGCGCAGTGGAAACCATGCGCCACCTGGAAGCTTTCCTCGCCGGCAAACCTGTTGCGTGCACAAGTCGCTGATAGTGAGCTTAATTTCTTCACTGCACTAGTTTGGCTGAAAGCTTGCAACGACGGGAGCGAAACCAGGGGATCTTGTTCTTTTGTGTGGAAGTGGATATCTATGGCCCCTTTTTTTAAGGCAAGGACATGTATGAATTTAATAAAGTACCATGATAATGATACGTACTTGGTAAGTAAAGATGAACTTAATCCTTCATGCGTGCATCCGTCTCCATCTACCTAGTTTTTGTCCTTGGCCGGAGCAGTACAAATTGGTCTCTGTTGTGGCCAACTCCCAAGGCCAAAGGTCGGGTAAATGCATGCAATACCCAGTAAAATTAACGAAAGTAAATACAAAGTTAACCCTCAAGAAGAAAGAAATTCAAAAATGAATTAGAATACATAAATTGCAAAAATTCCACACTTCTTAAAAACAAAAAATACACTTTTTATAGTATGCAAGAACAAAGATATAATAGTGGATTTTTGGTAAAAAAAAATCTAGGAATGAATGAATTACTGCCATTGGTAGAAAGGAAATGAAAAATAATCAAATAAAAAAATGTTGCACACAATTTACGTAAAAATTATGCTTTTTTTTCATAATATGCAAGAATAAGCACATAATAGTGAAATTTTTGGAAGAAAGCAAGTCTCCAAAGAAGGAATGAGTTAGTAGCATTGGTTTTAGCATTAAAGAAGAAAGAGAATGAAATAAAACTAAAATAAAATCAAAACAGTACAGTTTTCTAAGAATGAATGAATTAATGGCTTTGGTATTACACTTTAAGAAAAAAAAAATTAATGAAAACTTAAAAAATCAAAACAATCTATTTTCCTAAGAAAAAATGAATAAGTGGCTTTGGTATTGCTCTTTAAGAAGAAAGAAAATTAAATAAAGATAAAAATACAAATAATGAAGTTTTGTAATGAAGAATGAATTAGTGGCATTGGTATTAACCTTTAGAAAAGAATGAAAATGAAATAAAATCTAAAACAAACAATAAAAAAATTTGCACATCATTTACAAAAATATGTTTTTTTTAATATGCAAGAATAAGCATGTAATATTGGGATTTTCCAAAAACAAAGGTAGTCTCCTAAGAAGGAATGAATTAGTGGCATTGGTATTGCCATTAAAAAGGAAATAATGTAAAATAAAATCAAAATAATGAAGTTTTTCTAAGAAAGAATGAAGTAGTGTCTTTTATATTACCCTTTAAGAAGAAAAAAATGAAATGAAAACTAAAACAATAATTTTTCCTATGCTTTAATGAATTTATCTTTGGTATTACCATATAAGAAGAAAGAAAATTAAATAAGAATTAAAACTAAATCAAAATTATAATGTTTTCTAAGGTAGAATGAATTAGTAACATTCGTATTACCCCTTAAGAAGATATAAAATTGCCCCTAAAAATGAAACAAAATAATGACAATATTTACACAAAAGGTGTGCTTTTTTAAATACGCAAGAATAAGCATATGATAGTGGAAGATCTCAAAAAAGAAATAGTTTCCTAATAATGAATGAATTAGCGGCATTGGTATTACACTTAAAGAAGAAAGAAAATGAAATATACATAAAGTAAAAGTAAAAATAAAGTTTTCTACAGAAGAATGGATCAATGGCGTATTAAACTTTTAGAATAAAGAAAATGTAAAAAAACTTGGACACAATTTTGCAATGAAATTGCACTTTTTGAGTATGTAAGAAATGGACATATAATAGTGCAATTTTTGTACTCTAATGTAACGTATACACATATTTTATTTTATACTCACTTACATCCCAAATATGCCCATAAAACCGACTAAAAATAGAAGAAAAAACCTATACAAACAGCCTAATAAAAAAACACGTAATGGGTTTTAGCCCAGTAAGGAATCGACTAACTCAAAACATTGGTCAGTCAAATCCTTTCGGCCCAAAACCTGACGGGCTTGTTACATTAAAAAATGTCACGTATTTAAAAAATGTATGTGCCCTTTAAAAAAGGTTTATAAATATATAATAAATGTTTACATAATTCAAGAAGATGTTTCATATATTAAAAATAA
Organism: Aegilops tauschii subsp. strangulata; assembly: GCF_002575655.3. Taxonomy (NCBI): domain Eukaryota; kingdom Viridiplantae; phylum Streptophyta; class Magnoliopsida; order Poales; family Poaceae; genus Aegilops; species Aegilops tauschii. Next base: position 545,209,893 of record NC_053037.3, on the reverse strand, counting down.
ACACAAAATAAAAATAAAGTTTTCTAAAGAAGAATGTATTAGTGGCATTGATATTAAAATTTTAAAAGAAAAAAAACTTGCACACAACTTTGCACTGAAATTGCACCTTCAATATGTAAGAAATACGCATATAATAGTGCAATTTTTGCACTCTAATATAATATATATACACATATTATCTAGTATTTGCGTGTATACACACCCAATATCCCAAATATACCATAAAAACATTCCAAGTATACCCATAAATAGCCGACTAAAAAAATATAAAACAGAAGAAAAAAGGCACACAAACAGCTCAATAAGGAAATGCGTAGCTGGCTTCAGCCGAATAAGGAATCTACTGACCCAAGACAGTGGTCAGCAAAACCTTTTGGCCCAAAACCTGACTGCACACACAACAGAAAAAACTAAAGAGCATGCATCTTGAAGCAGCAATCAGCGGTAAAAAAAAATATTGACGGATCCAAATTTAAAAATCGGGCAACATAAATATAGCTAAAGTCCAAAATGGATATTTTACTTACTCTGCATTTTTCAAGCGCTGTAGAGCTGCAACACTTCTTTATACGTTGAGGTCTCCAAGCAACAATGAACTGGTGCATTCTCAACAACAAGAAAAAATGAACTAGTGTATAGCGCGCATTAGAAAATTCAGGTTCCCGTGCCAGTCTTTGTTATCGCACGAGCACATGCTACCAACTCACCTCTGATCATCGTGGCCAGCACGTACGCCATGGTGGCCATCAGAAAGTCAGAATGTCGCCGAGATACCCTATGGCGCCATTGCCATTGCCAACTCGGGAAACAACCCAAATTAAACACCGTGCTCTTTGGTCCATGCGTGCAGCCGTGCAGGTTTGTTTTCACCTGGAGTGACGAGAGTTGGTGTTTTTTAAGTACAAAAATGGAAGCCTTTGGAGCGTGACGAGCTTCTGACCGTGTCAGCTCGCGTTCGTGGTGGGAGCGACGTGCAGGGAACAGCCTAGGGGCGCCATGTCTGGCTGTATATATATGCAGGCTAGTTGGGCTTGCAAGTCCACGGCGACTCGGTCATGGCGATGGACATGGTGGCCGGCCTGGGAAAGCAGCGCGGCGTCAGCCACTCGGTCTCGTTCCTCCTCGGGGCCCTTCTCCCCACCCTCATGCTCTTCTTCCTCGCCTCCGATCGGGACTTCCAGTTCGGCTACTCACCAGCTGACTACTAGCAATGCGACTAACCTCCCAGGTGACGGCTCGGACGGCGAGAAGGTATGTCGCGCAGTTCATTCGCAGTGTGTTGCATGGCATGGTACTGTATGTACAGTGGTTGAGAAACTAACCGATTTCCATCATGCAGGAGGAAGCATTCCCGGGACTCGCTGAGCTGCTGCCAAAGGTTGCCATGGACGACGGGACGGTGATCATCACGTCGGTGAACGAGGCGTGGGCGCGCCCAGGCTCCCTCCTCGACCTCTTCCTCGGTAGCTTCCGCGACGGCGAGGGGATCGCGCACCTCCTCAACCACACCCTCATCGTCGCCGCCGACCCCGGCGCCTTGGCACTTTGCCAGGCCGTGCACCCGCACTGCTACCACCATGAGGTCACCTCCGCCAACGTTACCTCCGCTAACCGCTTCATGACCAAGAGCTATCTCGAGCTCATCTGGGCCAGGCTCGAGGTCCCACAACGTATCCTCCAGCTTGGCTACAACTATCTCTCCACCGTAAGCTACCCCGCATGCCTTTAACAATTTCACAAACTGTTGAGAAACATTGCATTCTCTTTTTTCTCTCATTACATTTAATTATTTCTTTTTTAGTTGTGGTACATTTTATTATTTCAAAAGAGTGAAATATCACCCACTATGTCTAGGTTATGCATCTTCAGTTAATATTATTGCTGGCAGGATGTGGATGCCATGTGGTTGCGCAACCCGTTCCGGCACATCAGCCTTTACGCCGATGTGGCCATGTCGACTGATCGCTTCAATGGCAATGCCGAGGACCTACAAAATGTGGGAAACGGCGGCTTCTACTACATTAGGTCGACAAACCGGACGGTGGAGATGCTAAGTCGCTGGCTGGCAGCGAGGTCGCGGTTCCCCTCCGCCCATGACCAAGGAGTGTTGAACGAGATCAAGGCCGAGCTCGCAGCTGGGGACCTACAGATCAAGTTCGTGTTCCTTGATACGGTGATCTTTGGCGGTTTCTGCCAGTTCCACGAAGAGATGGACAAGGTATGTACGATGCACGCCAATTGCTGCATTGGGCTCGAGAACAAGGTGCACGACCTCACCAACATGGTTGCCGATTGGAAGAACTACACAAGCAAGATGCCACCGGACAAGTTCAAGTGGACGTTCCCCACCAAGTGCAAGGCGTCGATGGGAAAACGCTAATTAGTGAAATGGAGTATTATAAGAACACAATCCAGCATTGCAGATGCAAAAAGAACGAAAGAGAATTACCTCCTCCTCCCCATCCCCGTGCATCTTGACGTCCCTATGAAGACCCTTCAGTTTGGTCTGTTTTCCATTGTTATTAAGTCCTTTCCGTTTTACTACACGATAACGCCTCAGTCTTGCTGATATTTCACTAAGGTTTGTTCAAGGTTTTTATTAGTTTTGTGAAACACTTTAAGAGAAGGTTTGCCGTAAACCCGAGTGAAACTCAAACTAGCTAGTACAAAACTACATTGAAACTGAATCCAATGAAGTAGGCACCAAAACCATATGAACCCCATGAAACCACTTTGAAAGTTGTTGGATACCTTATAGTACCTGCATGGTTAAAATATAGTTTCGGAATGTTTTATTCAATTTTTAAACACAAAATTTTGAAATCCACTAAAACGTGAACCAAAACTATATGAAAATATGAAACCATGATGAGGTTACTGAAAACCATATGAAATTTTATCGATAAAAAATGGGTTCGGTTTCGTCAATATTTGATTCCAGTTTCATAACATGAACATTATAAATTTGAAAAATGTTCAACATCGATATTCTTTGACAGACTGTCAAGATAACGAAAAGGTTTATGGTTTCAAACTTTAAAATGCGTGGGTTCTTAAGAAGTGGAGAGTTCTAAATTAAAAAATGTATGATAAAGGATCCCACGAATGTCAAAGTGCTTGGAATCATTGGATAGTCCTTGGACATCAACATACATGTGGGAAATCCTCATTGATTCCATATGCGCAATTTCACATAGAGTTGTCTGAGCCACAACCGAGGTATGTGGCCTAGTCCTACCCCGACTAACGAGTGTGCGACTATTCAGAATACCGGAGAATGCTTCGGTGGCTACTAAATGGTGTGACGCTCTCAATCGAAAAACTGAGATGCTCGGGTGGATCTCAGTTCGGTTCTCTATGATAGCTTTACAAGAAACCTGAATTGCCATGATAGAATCTTTCCGCAATAGCTCCTCTCTTTTCTTCATCTTGTCGTGGTGGGTATGGGTGGTGATCACCCATGGTTGCTATGGTGAAGTGGTTATAACAGTTAACATATATGCCTTTATTTTAGTGTCATTAGAGTTTGCATGACACAAATGTATGTGTACATGTTAGTCATGGCAAAGTTGTTTGTGCATCTCGACGACAGTACGAAGGACAACTAAAGATGGATGCGAACTAATTAACTTGAGTTCTTGCATGAGGATATATGCTTACCAATATATGGTACAATATATGTGAAGATGTGGCTTGGATTCAAATGTTAGGTTCGGGAGTTGATTGCAGGAATCATTGAAACAAGTTTGTGTAGAAGTCACATAGGAATAGTTTGGGTCATTTCTGTCATTGTATCCGAGTTGTAATCAAGCTAGCTAGTCTATCTCTCTTGTTTTTCTTAGGTTAGGTAACAACATGCCATTGAATTATAGTCACCAGAAAATGGAATAAATAGGAGACACATAGGTGCAAGTCGCCAATCATAATGTATTCATGTGTGTGTTTTGGTCATGAGTGTTCAAATTGGATAAAAAACGGTGGCTTGTCTCCTTTCATGATCAGGGTTCGAGTTAGTTCGGATAGATAAAAGCAAGTCCTCAGTCCTTCCCTCCCTCCCTCCTCTCTCTCTCTCTCTCTCTCTCTCAACTGGTACAATACACCAAAAAGTCCATCCAGTATGTATGGACGAGATAGTGCCAATCATTCATGATAGAAGAACGAAAGCCACACTTAATACAAGTTAAGATGAACCAGGGAGGCTATGTTGAAAGAGCAAGAACTAGAGTACAGATCTCAGGGAGGAAAAACAGGAGTCTGAACCAGGGAGGTTTTCCTCGCAGATTGAGATGAACAGATTCAAGGAGTGGCCAAATTGAAGGAAATATGACCTAGAGGCAATAATAAAGTTATTATTTATTTCCTTCATGATAAATGTTTATTATTCATGCTAGAATTGTATTAACCGGAAACATAATACTTGTGTGAATACATAGACAAACAGAGTGTCACTAGTATGCCTCTACTTGACTAGCTCGTTGATCAAAGATGGTTATGTTTCCTAGCCATTGATATGAGTTGTCATTTGATTAACGGGATCACATAATTAGGAGAATGATGTGATTGACTTGACCCATTCCGTTAGCTTAGCACACGATCGTTTAGTATTCTGCTATTGCTTTCTTCATGACTTATACATGTTCCTATGACTATGAGATTATGCAACTCCCGTTTACCGGAGGAACACTTTGTGTGCTACCAAACGTCACAATGTAACTGGGTGATTATAAAGGTGCTCTACAGGTGTCTCCGAAGGTACTTGTTGGGTTGGCGTATTTCGAGATTAGGATTTGTCACTCCGATTGTCGGAGAGGTATCTCTGGGCCCACTCCGTAATGCACATCACTATAAGCCTTGCAAGCATTGCAACTAATGAGTTAGTTGCGGGATGATGTATTACAGAACGAGTAAAGAGACTTGCCGGTAACGAGATTGAACTAGGTATTGAGATACCGACGATCGAATCTCGGGCAAGTACATACCGATGACAAAGGGAAAAACGTATGTTGTTATGCGGTCTGACCGATAAAGATCTTCGTAGAATATGTGGGAGCCAATATGAGCATCCAGGTTCCGCTATTGGTTATTGACTGGAGACATGTCTCGGTCATGTCTACATAGTTCTCGAACCCGTAGGGTCCGCACGCTTAAAGTTTGATGACGATTATATTATGAGTTTATGTGTTTTGATGTTCCGAAGATAGTTCGGAGTTCCGGATGTGATCACGGACATAACAAGGAGTCTCGAAATGGTCGAGACATAAATATTGATATATTGGAAGCCTATATTTGGATATCAGAAGTGTTTCGGGTGAAATCGGGATTTTACCGGAGTACCGGGGGTTACCGGAACCCCCCCGGGGGTTTAATGGGCCTACATGGGCCTGATACGTCTCCAACGTATCTATAATTTTTGATTGCTCCATGCTATATTATCTACTGTTTTGGACATTATTGGGCTTTATTATTCACTTTTATATTATTTTTGGGACTAACCTATTAACCGGAGGCCCAGCCCAGAATTGTTGTTTTTTTGCCTATTTCAGAGTTTCCAGAAAAAGAATATCAAACAGAGTCCAAACGGAATGAAACCTTCGGGAACGTGATTTTCAGAACGAATATGATCCAGGAGACTTGGACCCTACGTCAAGAAATAAAGGAGGAGGCCATGAGGTAGGGGGGCGCACCCACCCCCACCAGGCGCGCCCTCCACCCTCTAGGCCCCCTGTTGCTCCACCAACATACTCCTTCCTCCTATATATACCTACGTACCCCCAAACGATCAGATACGGAGCCAAAAAAACCTAATTCCATCGCCGCAACCTTCTATACCCACGAGATCCCGTCTTGGGGCCTGTTCCGGAGCTCCGCCGGAGGGGGCATCGATCACGGAGGGCTTCTACATCAACACCATAGCCCCTCCGATGAAGTGTGAGTAGCTTACCTCAGACCTTCGGGTCCATAGTTATTGGCTAGATGGCTTCTTCTCTCTTTTTGGATCTCAATACAATGTTCTCCCCCTCTCTCGTGGAGATCTATTCGATGTAATCTTCTTTTGCGGTGTGTTTGTTGAGACCGGTGAATTGTGGGTTTATGATCAAGTTTATCTATGAACAATATTTGAATCTTCTGAATTCTTTTATGTATGATTGGTTATCTTTGCAAGTCTCTTCGAATTATCAGTTTGGTTTGGCCTACTAGATTGATCTTTCTTGCAATGGGAGAAGTGCTTAGCTTTGGGTTCAATCTTGCGGTGTCCTTTCCCAGTGACAGTAGGGGCAGCAAGGCACGTATTGTATTGTTGCCATCGAGGATAACAAGATGGTTTTTTTATCATATTGCATGAATTTATCCCTCTACATCATGTCATCTTGCTTAAGGCGTTACTCTGTTTTTATGAACTCAATACTCTAGATGCATGCTGGATAGCGGTCGATGAGTGGAGTAATAGTAGTAGATGCAGGCAGGAGTCGGTCTACTTGTCTCGGACGTGATGCCTATATACATGATCATACCTAGATATTCTCATAACTATGCTCAATTCTGTCAATTGCTCAGCAGTAATTTGTTCACCCACCGTAAAATACTTATGCTCTTGAGAGAAGCCACTAGTGAAACCTATGGCCCCCGGGTCTATCTTCATCATATTAATCTTCCAACACTTAGTTATTTCCTTTGCTTTTTTACTTTGCTTTTATTTTACTTTGCATCTTTATCATAAAAATACCAAAAATATTATCCTATCATATCTATCAGATCTCACTCTCGTAAGTGACCGTGAAGGGATTGACAACCCCTTATCACGTTGGTTGCGAGGATTTATTTGTTTTGTGTAGGTGCGAGGGACTCACGCGTAGCCTCCTACTGGATTGATACCTTGGTTCTCAAAAACTGAGGGAAATACTTACGCTACTTTGCTGCATCACCCTTTCCTTTTCAAGGGAAAACCAACACAGTGCTCAAGAGGTAGCAAGAAGGATTTCTGGCACCGTTGCCGGGGAGGTCTACGCAAAAGTCAACATACCAAGTACCCATCACAATCCCTTATCTCCCGCATTACATTATTTGCCATTTGCCTCTCGTTTTCCTCTCCCCCATTTCACCCTTGCCGTTTTATTCGCCCTCTATTTTCGTTTGCCTCTTTTTCGTTTGCTTGTCGTTATGGCTAGTCCTCTATCTTCTCCGTTGTCTCCCGAGAATGAAGTTCTAAATTTTAAACAAAGGGAGGGAGAAAATTTAAAAGACGCTTGGTATAGAATTTGCAATGCTCAAAATAGATCTGCCAGGAAGCAATCTACTTCCGTTCTTCTCCGCAATTTTTATGTAGGCGCTAATCCTTGGTATAGATATATTCTTGATACCATTACCGGAGGGAATTTCTTGGGTAGCCATACTTTTGACTCTTATAATGCTATGATAGATTTATTTGGCTCGCCACCTCTTTTGGTTAATGGAACTATGTTAACTTTGGAGCATGTAATGCAAAGACTTGAAATTATTGAAAATAAAGTTGCTACCGTAGAGTTAATTGAAAATCTGGATAAAAAGATCCACAACCAAATTACCCAATATGGATCTAAGGTAGGAGTCACTTTGAAAAATATTAAGGAGAAGGAACCCATAGTTAATGAAAAAATAAGTCAAGATTCCACTAGAATTGATAAACTTGAGGGTATCATTACCAACTTGGGAACCGCTTTTTCTTCCGTAAAGAATACTCCTAGTCCTTCAACTAAAATTGCTAAGCTTATGTATGTTCCTAAAAACAAGGGTGAATCCTCTAATAAGGAAACTGCGGATCTCAAGTCTATAAGTATTCATCCCAATCTTTTTGCTATCATTAAGGAACCAATTGTTGCAAATGAATTTTTCGATCTTGTGCCTAAAAGTTTGGTATTTACTAAAAAGAAAGAAATTCCTAAGGATGATAGATGTCTCATTGAAGAATTGCCCACCAAAGATGGCAATACCTAGATCTATCCTTGCTTATATGCCTAGCTAGGGGCGTTAAACGATAGCGCTTGTTGGGAGGCAACCCAATTTTATTTTTAGTTTTTAGTTTTTTGCTTCTGTTTAGGAATAAATAATTGTTCTAGCCTATGGTTAGATGTGTTTTTATGTTTTAATTAGTGTTTGTGCCAAGTTAAACCTATAGGTTCTTCTTGGATGATAGTTATTTGATCTTGCTGTAATTTCCAGAAACTTCTGTTCACGAAAATAATTGTTAAAAATCACCAGAACGTGATAAAATACTGATTCCAATTGATGCTGATCAATAAACAAATTTTCTAGGTCGTCCTATTTTTGCTGATTTTTTTCGAGTTCCAGAAGTTTGTGTTAGTTACAGATTACTACAGACTGTTCTGTTTTTGACAGATTCTGTTTTTCGTGTGTTGTTTGCTTATTTTGATGAATCTATGGCTAGTAAAAGAGTTATTAAACCATAGAGAAGTTGGAATACAGTAGGTTTAACACCAATATAAATAAATAATGAGTTCATTACAGTACCTTCAAGTGGTCTTTTGTTTTCTTTCGCTAACGGAGCTCACGAGATTTTCTGTTGAGTTTTGTGTTGTGAAGTTTTCAAGTTTTGGGTGAAAGATTTGATGGATTATGGAACAAGGAGTGGCAAGAGCCTAAGCTTGGGGATGTCCATGACACCCCCAAGATAATCTAAGGACACCATAAAGCCAAAGCTTGGGGATGCCCCGGAAGGCATCCCCTCTTTCGTCTACTTCCATCGGTAACTTTACTTGGAGCTATATTTTTATTCACCACATGATATGTGTTTTGCTTGGAGCGTCTTGTATGATTTGAGTCTTTGATTTTTAGTTTACCACAACCATCCTTGCTGTACACACCTTTTGAGAGAGCCATGCATGATTTGGAATTTGTTAGAATACTCTATGTGCTTCGCTTATATCTTTTGAGTTATATAGTTTTGCTCTAGTACTTCACTAATATCTTTTAGAGCGCGGCAGTGGATTTGTTTTATAGAAACCATTGATCTCTCATGCTTCACTTAGATTATTTTGTGAGTCTTATATAGCATGGTAATTTTCTTAAATAATCCTAATATGCTTGGTTTCAAGATTAGTAAAAACTTTCTTATGAGTGTGTTGAATACTAAGAAAAGTTTGATGCTTGATAATTGTTTTGAGATATAAAGATGGTGATATTAGAGTCATGCTAGTTGAGTAGTTGTGAATTTGAGAGATACTTGTGTTAAAGTTTGTGATTCCCATAGCATGCACGTATGGTGAACCGCTATGTGATGAAGTCGGAGCATAATTTATTTATTGATTGTCTTCCTTATGAGTGGCGGTTGGGGACGAGCGATGGTCTTTTCCTACCAATCTATCCCCCTAGGAGCATGCGCGTAATACTTTGCTTTGATGACTTGTAGATTTTTGCAATAAGTATATGAGTTCTTTATGATTAATGTTGAGTTCATGGATTATACGCACTCTTCTTCCTTCCGCCATTGCTAGCCTCTCTAATACCGCGCACTTTTTGCCGGTATCATACACCCACCATAAACCTTCCTCAAAACAGCCACCATATCTACCTATCATGGCATTTCCATAGCCATTCCGAGATATATTGCCATGCAACTCTCCACCGTTCCGTTTATTATGACACGCTCCATCATTGTCATATTGCTTTGCATGATCAAGTAGTTGACATCATATTTGTGGCAAAGCCACCGTTCATAATTCTTTCATACATGTCACTCTTGATTCATTGCATATCCCGGTACACCGCCGGAGGCATTCATATAGAGTCATATCTTGTTCTAAGTATCGAGTTGTAATTGTTGAGTTGTAAGAAAATAAAAGTGTGATGATCATCATTATTAGAGCATTGTCCCAAGTGAGGAAAGGATGATGGAGACTATGATTCCCCCACAAGTCGGGATGAGACTCCGGACGAAAAAAAAGAGGCCATAAAAAAGAAGGGAAAAGGCCCAAATAAAAAAATGAGAGAAAAAGAGAGAAGGGACAATGTTACTATCCTTTTACCACACTTGTGCTTCAAAGTAGCACCAAGATCTTCATGATAGAGAGTCTCTCATTTGGTCACTTTCATATACTAGTGGGAATTTTTCATTATAGAACTTGGCTTGTATATTCCAATGATGGGCTTCCTCAAAATGCCCTAGGTCTTCGTGAGCAAGCGAGTTGGATGCACACCCACTTAGTTTCTTTTGTTGAGCTTTCATATACTTATAGCTCTAGTGCATCCGTTGCATGGCAATCTCTACTCACTCACATTGATATCTATTGATGGGCATCTCCATAGCCCGTTGATACGCCTAGTTGATGTGAGACTATCTTCTCCCTTTTTGTCTTCTCCACAACCACCATTCTATTCCACATATAGTGCTATGTCCATGGCTCACGCTCATGTATTGCGTGAAGATTGAAAAAGTTTGAGAACGTCAAAAGTATGAAACAATTGCTTGGCTTGTCATAGGGGTTGTGCATGATTTAAATACTTTGTGTGGTGAAGATAGAGCATAGCCATACTATATGATTTTTTAGGGATAACTTTCTTTGGCCATGTTATTTTGAGAAGACATGATTGCTTTGTTAGTATGCTTGAAGTATTATTATTTTTATGTCAATATTAAACTTTTGTCTTGAATCTTTCGGATCTGAATATTCATACCACAATTAAGAAGAATTACATTGAAATTATTCCAAGTAGCACTCCGCATCAAAAATTCTGTTTTTATCATTTACCTACTCGAGGACGAGCAGGAATTAAGCTTGGGGATGCTTGATACGTCTCCAACGTATCTATAATTTTTGATTGCTCCATGCTATATTATCTACTGTTTTGGACATTATTGGGCTTTATTATTCACTTTTATATTATTTTTGGGACTAACCTATTAACCGGAGGCCCAGCCCAGAATTGCTGTTTTTTGCCTATTTCAGAGTTTCCAGAAAAAGAATATCAAACGGAGTCCAAACGGAATGAAACCTTCGGGAACGTGATTTTCGGAACGAATATGATCCAGGAGACTTGGACCCTACGTCAAGAAATAAAGGAGGAGGCCACGAGGTAGGGGGCGCGCCACCTCCACCAGGCGCGCCCTCCACCCTCGTGGGCCCCCTGTTGCTCCAATAACGTACTCCTTCCTCCTATATATACCTACGTACCCCCAAACGATCAGATACGGAGCCAAAAAACCTAATTCCACCGCCGCAACCTTCTGTACCCACGAGATCCCATCTTGGGGCCTGTTTCGGAGCTCCGCCGGAGGGGGCATCGATCACGGAGGGCTTCGACATCAACACCATAGCCCCTCCGATGAAGTGTGAGTAGTTTACCTCAGACCTTCGGGTCCATAGTTATTAGCTAGATGGCCTATTCTCTCTTTTTGGATCTCAATACAATGTTCTCCCCCTCTCTCGTGGAGATCTATTCGATGTAATCTTCTTTTGCGGTGTGTTTGTTGAGACTGGTGAATTGTGGGTTTATGATCAAGTTTATCTATGAACAATATTTGAATCTTTTGAATTCTTTTATGTATGATTGGTTATCTTTGCAAGTCTCTTCGAATTATCAGTTTGGTTTGGCCTACTAGATTGATCTTTCTTGCAATGGGAGAAGTGCTTAGCTTTGGGTTCAATCTTGCGGTGTCCTTTCCCAGTGACAGTAGGGGCAGCAAGGCACGTATTGTATTGTTGCCATCGAGGATAACAAGATGGTTTTTTTATCATATTGCATGAATTTATCCCTCTACATCATGTCATCTTGCTTAAAGCGTTACTCTGTTTTTATGAACTTAATACTCTAGATGCATGCTGGATAGCGGTCGATGAGTGGAGTAATAGTAGTAGATGCAGGCAGGAGTCGGTCTACTTGTCTCGGACGTGATGCCTATATACATGATCATACCTAGATATTCTCATAACTATGCTCAATTCTGTCAATTGCTCAACAGTAATTTGTTCACCCATCGTAAAATACTTATGCTCTTGAGAGAAGCCACTAGTGAAACCTATGGCCCCCGGGTCTATCTTCATCATATTAATCTTCCAACACTTAGTTACTTCCTTTGCTTTTTACTTTGCTTTTATTTTACTTTGCATCTTTATCATAAAAATACCAAATATATTATCCTATCATATCTATCAGATCTCACTCTCATAAGTGACCGTGAAGGGATTGACAACCCCTTATCGCGTTGGTTGCGAGGATTTATTTGTTTTGTGTAGGTGCGAGGGACTCACGCGTAGCCTCCTACTGGATTGATACCTTGGTTCTCAAAAACTGAGGAAAATACTTACGCTACTTTGCTGCATCACCCTTTCCTCTTCAAGGGAAAACCAACGCAGTGCTCAAGAGGTAGCAGTGCCTTAGTGGAGAAGAGGAGGGGCGGCCAGGGCAGGCCGCGTGCCCCCTCCCCCTATAGTCCGAATTGGACAAGGAAGGGGGGGCGGCGCCCCCCTTTCCTTCCTCTCTCCCTCCTCCTTCCCCCTTCTCCTACTCTTGTTGGAAATATGCCCTAGAGGCAATAATAAAATGGTTATTATTGTATTTCCTTGTTCATGATAATTGTCTGTTGTTCATGCTATAATTGTATTAACTGAAAACCGTAATACATGTGTGAATACATAGACCACAACATGTCCCTAGTGAGCCTCTAGTTGACTAGCTCGTTGATCAAAAGATAGTCATGGTTTCCTGACTATGGACATTGGATGTCATTGATAACGGGATCACATCATTAGGAGAATGATGTGATGGACAAGACCCAATCCTAAGCATAGCACAAGATCGTGTAGTTCGTTTGCTAGAGCTTTTCCAAATGTCAAGTATCATTTCCTTAGACCATGAGATTGTGCAACTCCCGGATACCATAGGAGTGCTTTGGGTGTGCCAAATGTCACAACGTAACTGGTGGCTATAAAGGTGCACTACGGGTATCTCCGAAAGTGTCTGTTGGGTTGGCACGAATCGAGACTGGGATTTGTCACTCCGTATGACGGAGAGGTATCTCTGGGCCCACTCGGTAATGCATCATCATAATGAGCTCAATGTGACCAAGTGTTTGGTCACGGGATCATGCATTACGGTACGAGTAAAGTGACTTGCCGGTAACGAGATTGAACAAGGTATTGGGATACCGACGATCGAATCTCGGGCAAGTAACGTACCGATTGACAAAGGGAATTGTATACGGGATTGATTGAATCCTCGACATCGTGGTTCATCCGATGAGATCATCGTGGAACATGTGGGAGCCAACATGGGTATCCAGATCCCGCTGTTGGTTATTGACCGGAGAGTCGTCTCGGTCATGTCTGCATGTCTCCCGAACCCGTAGGGTCTACACACTTAAGGTTCGGTGACGCTAGGGTTGTAGAGATATTAGTATGCGGTTAACCGAAAGTTGTTCGGAGTCCCGGATGAGATCCCGGACGTCACGAGGAGTTCCGGAATGGTCCGGAGGTAAAGATTTATATATGGGAAGTCCTATTTTGGCCACCGGAAAATGTTCGGGATTTTTCGGTATTGTACCGGGAAGGTTCTAGAAGGTTCCGAAGTGGGGCCCACCTGCATGGGGGGACCCACATGAACGTGGGTAGTGGGGGCAAGGCCCCACACCCCTGGTCAAGGCGCACCAAGATCCCACCTTAGAAGGAATAAGATCATATCCCGAAGGGATAAGATCAAGATCCCTAAAAAAGGGGGATAACAATCGGTGGGAAGGGAAATGATGGGATTTCTTTCCCCCACCTTTGCCAACGCCCCAATGGACTTGGAGGGCAAGAAACCAGCCCCCTCCACCCCCATATATAGTGGGGAGGCGCATGGGAGCAGCACCCCAAGCCCTGGCGCCTCCCTCCCTCCCGTGACACCTCTTCCTCCCCGCTTGCGCTTGGCGAAGCCCTGCCGGGATCCCGCTACTTCCACCACCACGCCGTCGTGCTGCTGGATCTCCATCAACTTCTCCTCCCCCCTTGCTGGATCAAGAAGGAGGAGACGTCCCCACTCCGTACGTGTGTTGAACGCGGAGGTGCCGTCCGTTCGGCGCTAGGATCATCGGTGATTTGGATCACGACGAGTACGACTCCATCAACCCCGTTCTCTTGAACGCTTCCGCTCGCGATCTACAAGGGTATGTAGATGCACTCCTCCCCTCTCGTTGCTAGCATCTCCTAGATTGATCTTGGTGACACGTAGGAAAATTTTGAATTTCTTCTACGTTCCCCAACAGTGGCATCATGAGCCAGGTCTATGCGTAGATTCTATGCACGAGTAGAACACAAAGTAGTTGTGGGCGATGATTTGTTCAATTTGCTTGCCGTTACTAGTCTTATCTTGATTCGGCGGCATTGTGGGATGAAGCGGCCCGGACCGACCTTACACGTACTCTTACGTGAGACAGGTTCCACCGACTGACATGCACTTGATGCATAAGGTGGCTAGCGGGTGTCTGTCTCTCCCACTTTAGTTGGATCAGATTCGATGAAAAGGGTCCTTATGAAGGGTAAATAGCAATTGGCATATCACCGTTGTGGCTTTTGCGTAGGTAAGAAACGTTCTTGCTAGAAACCCATAGCAGCCACGTAAAACATGCAACAACAATTAGAAGACGTCTAACTTGTTTTTGCAGGGTATGCTATGTGATGTGATATGGCCAAAAGGATGTGATGAATTATATATGTGATGTATGAGATTGATCATGTTCTTGTAATAGGAATCACGACTTGCATGTCGATGAGTATGACAGCCGGCAGGAGCCATAGGAGTTGTCTTAATTTATTGTATGACCTGCGTGTCAATGAAAACGCCATGTAATTACTTTACTTTATTGCTAACCGTCAGCCATAGTAGTAGAAGTAATAGTTGGCGAGACAACTTCATGAAGACACGATGATGGAGATCATGATGATGGAGATCATGGTGTCATGCCGGTGACGAAGGTGATCATGCCGCGCCTCGAAGATGGAGATCAAAGGCGCAAGATGATATTGGCCATATCATGTCACTTTATGATTTGCATGTGATGTTTGTCATGTTTACATCTTATTTGCTTAGAACGACGGTAGCATAAATAAGATGATCCCTCGCTAAAATTTCAAGAGATGTGTTCCCCCTAACTGTGCACCGTTGCGAAGGTTCGTTGTTTCGAAGCACCACGTGATGATCGGGTGTGATAGATTCTAACGTTTGCATACAATGGGTGTTGACGAGCCTAGCATGTACAGACATGGCCTCGGAACACAAGCGAAACACTTAGGTTGACTTGACGAGCCTAGCATGTACAGACATGGCCTCGGAACACAAGAGACCGAAAGGTCGAACATGAGTCGTATAGTAGATACGATCAACATGGAGATGTTCACCGATGATGACTAGTCCGTCTCACGTGATGATCGGGCACGGCCTAGTCGATTCGGATCATGTATCACTTAGATGACTAGAGGGATGTCTATCTAAGTGGGAGTTCATTAAATAATCAGATGAACTTAATTATCATGAACATAGTCAAAAGGTCTTTGCAAATAATGTCGTAGCTTACGCTTTAGTTCTACTGAGATATGTTCCTAGAGAAAATTTAGTTGAAAGTTGATAGTAGCAATTATGCGGACTGGGTCCGTAAACTGAGGATTGTCCTCATTGCTGCACAGAAGGCTTATGTCCTTAATGCACCGCTCGGTGTGCTGAACCTCGAGCGTCGTTTGTGGATGTTGCGAACATCTGACATACACGTTTTGATGACTACGTGATAGTTCAGTGCGTAATGTTGAACGGTTTAAAATTGTGGCACCAAAGACGGTTTTGAAACGTCGCAGAACATATGAGATGTTCCAAAGACTGAAATTGGGATTTTAGACTAGTGCCCACTTCAAGAGGTATGAGACCTCTAACAAGTTTCTTAAGCCTGCAAACTAAGGGAGAAAAGCTCAATCCTTGAGCATGTGCTCAGATTGTCTGAGTACTACAATCACTTGAATCGAGTGGGAGTTAATCTTCCAGATGAGATAGTGATGGTTCTCCATAGTCACTGCCACCAAGCTATTAGAGCTTCGTGATGAACTATAACATATCAGGGATAGACATGATGATCCTTGAGCAACTCGCGATGTTTGACACCGCGAAAGTAGAAATCAAGTAGGAGCATCAATTGTTGATGGTTAGTAAAACCACTAGTTTCAAGAAGGGCAAGGGAAAGAAGGGATACTTCATGAAACGGCAAATCAGCTGCTGCTCTAGTGAAGAAACCCAAGGTTGAACCCAAACCCGAAACTAAGTGCTTCTGTAATGAGGGGAACGGTCACTGAAGCAGAACTACCCTAGATACTTGCTAGATGAGAAGGTAGGCAAGGTCGACAGAAGTATATTGGATACACATTATATTAATGTGTACTTTACTAGTACTCCTAGTAGCACCAGGGTATTAGATACCGGTTCGGTTGCTAAGTGTTGGTAACTCGAAATAAAAGGCTACGGAATAAACGGAGACTAGCTAAAGGTGAGATGACGATATGTGTTGGAAGTGTTTCCAAGGTTGATGTGATCAAGCATCGCATGCTCCCTCTACCATCGAGATTGGGGTTAAACCTGAATAATTGTTATTTGGTGTTTGCGTTGAGCATAGACATGATTGGATTATGTTTATCGCAATACGGTTATTCATTAAAGGAGAATAATGGTTACTCTGTCTATTTGAATAATACCTTCAATGGTCTTGCACCTAAAATGAATGGTTTATTGAATCTCGATCGTAGTGATACACATGTTCATGCCAAAAGATATAAGATAGTAATGATAGTACCACATACTTGTGGCACTGCCACTTGAGTCATATTGGTATAAAACGCATGAAGAAGCTCCATGTTGATGGATCTTTGGACTCACTCATTTTTGAAAAGATTGAGACATGCGAACCATGTCTATTAGTATATATGCATGAAGAAAGTCCATACAGATGGATCATTTGGACTCACTTGATTTTGAATCACTTGAGACATGCAAATCATACCACATGGGCAAGATGACTGAAAGGCCTCGTTTTCAGTAAGATGGAACAAGAGAGCAACTTGTTGGAAGTAATACATTTGATGTGTGCAGTCCAATGAGTGCTGAGGCACGCAGTGGATATCGTTATGTTCTTACTTCACAGATGATTTGAGTAGATGCTGAGAATATTTACTTGATGAAACACAAGTCTGAATTATTGAAAGGTTCAAGTAATTTCAGAGTGAAGTTGAAGATCGTCGTGACAAGAGGATAAAATGTCCGTGATATGATCATAGAGATGAATATCTGAGTTATGAGTTTGGCACACAATTAAGAAATTGTGGAAATTGTTTCACGACTAATACCGCCTGGAACACCATATTGTGATGGCGTGTCCGAACATCATAACTGCACCCTATTGGATATGGTGCATACCATGATGTCTCTTATCGAATTACAACTATCGTTTATGGGTTAGGCATTAGAGACAACCGCATTCACTTTAAATAGGGCACCACGCAATTCCGTTGAGACGACACCGTATGAACTATGGTTTAGACAAACCTAAGCTGTCGTCTCTTAAAAGTTTGGGGCTGCGACGCTTATGTGAAAAAGTTTCAGGCTGATAAGCTCGAACCCAAAGCGGATAAATGCATCTTCATAGAATACCCAAAACAGTTGGGTATACCTCCTATTTCAGATCTGGAAGCAAAAGTGATTGTTTCTAGAAACGGGTCCTTTCTCGAGGAAAAGTTTCTCTCGAAAGAATTGAGTGGGAGGATGGTGGAGACTTGATGAGATCATTGAACCGTCACTTCAACTAATGTGTAGCAGGGTACAGGAAGTTGTTCTTGTGGCACCTACGCCAATTGAAGTGGAAGCTTATGATAGTGATCATGAAACTTTAGATCAAGTCACTACCAAACCTCATAGGACGACAAGGATGCGTACTACTTCAGAGTGGTACGTAATCCTGTCTTGGAAGTCATGTTGCTAGACAACAATGAACCTACGAGCTATGGAGAAGCGATGGTGGGCCCGGATTCCGACGAATGGCTTGAGGCCATAAAATCCGAGAGGATCCATGTATGAAAACAAAGTATAGACTTTGAAAGAACTACTTAATGGTCGTAAGGCTGTTGGGTACAGATGGATTTTAAAGGGAAGATAGACAATGATGGTAAGTGTCACCATTAAGAAAGCTCGACTTGTCGTTAAGATGTTTTCCGGCAAGTTCAAGGAGTTGACTGCGATGAGACTTTCTCACTCGTAGCGATGCTAAGAGTCTGTTAGAATTATATTAGCAGTTACTGCATTATTTATGAAATCTTGCAGATAGGATGTCAAAACATTGTTTCCTCGACGATTTTCTTGAGGAAAGGTTGTATGTGATACAACCAGAAGGTTTTGTCAATCCTGAAAGATGCTAACAAGTATGCAAAGCTCCAGCAATCCTTCTAAGGATTGGAGTAAGCATCTCGGAGTTGGAATGAACGCTTTGATGAGATGATCAAAGATTTTGGGTTTATACAAGGTTCATGAGAAACTTGTATTTCCAAAGAAGTGAGTGGGAGCACTATAGATTTTTTGATGAGTATATGTTGTTAACATATTGTTGATCAGAAATGATGTAGAATTTCTGGAAAGCATCCAGGGTTATTTGAAAAGTGTTTTTTAATGGAAAACCTGGATTAAGCTACTTGAACATTGAGCATCAAGATCTATAAGGATAGATCAAAAACGCTTAATAGTACTTTCAAATGAATACATACCGTGACAAGATTTTGAAGGAGTTCAAAATAGATCAGCAAAGAAGGAGTTCTTGGCTGTGTTACAAGGTGTGAGTATTGAGTAAGACTCAAGACCTGACCACGGCAGAAGAGAGAGAAAGGACGAAGGTTGTTCCCTATGCTTTAGACGTAGGCTCTACAGTATGCTATGTTGTGTACCGCACCTGAAGTGTGCCTTGCCATGAGTTAGTCAAGGGGTACAATAGTGATCCGGGAATGGATCACATGACATCGGTCGAACTTATCCTTAGTATCTAGTGGACTAAGGAATTTTCTCGATTATGGAGGTGGAAAGGGGGTTCGTCGTAAAGGGTTACGTCAATGCAAACTTTGACACTAATCCAGATGACTCTGAGTAGTAAACCGGATTCGTATAGTAGAGCAGTTATTTGGAATAGTTCCAAGTGGCGCGTGGTAGCTACATCTACAAGATGACATAGAGATTTGTAAAGCACACACGGATCTGAATGTTGCAGACCCGTTGACTAAAACCTCTCTCGTAAGCATAACATGATCAAACCCTAGAACTCATTGAGTGTTAATCACATGGTGATGTGGACTAGATTATTGACTCTAGTAAACTCTTGGGTATTAGTCACATGGCGATGTGAACTTTGAGTGTTAATCACATGGCGATGTGAACTAGATTATTGACTCTAGTGCAAGTGGGAGACTGTTGGAAATATGCCCTAGAGGCAATAATAAAATGGTTATTATTGTATTTCCTTGTTCATGATAATTGTCTGTTGTTCATGCTATAATTGTATTAACTGAAAACCGCAATACATGTGTGAATACATAGACCACAACATGTCCCTAGTGAGCCTCTAGTTGACTAGCTCGTTGATCAAAAGATAGTCATGGTTTCCTGACTATGGACATTGGATGTCATTGATAACGGGATCACATCATTAGGAGAATGATGTGATGGACAAGACCCAATCCTAAGCATAGCACAAGATCGTGTAGTTCGTTTGCTAGAGCTTTTCCAAATGTCAAGTATCATTTCCTTAGACCATGAGATTGTGCAACTCCCGGATACCATAGGAGTGCTTTGGGTGTGCCAAACGTCACAACGTAACTGGGTGGCTATAAAGGTGCACTACGGGTATCTCCGAAAGTGTCTGTTGGGTTGGCACGAATCGAGACTGGGATTTGTCACTCCGTATGACGGAGAGGTATCTCTGGGCCCACTCAGTAATGCATCATCATAATGAGCTCAATGTGACCAAGTGTTTGGTCACGGGATCATGCATTACGGTACGAGTAAAGTGACTTGCCGATAACGAGATTGAACAAGGTATTGGGATACCGACGATCGAATCTCGGGCAAGTAACGTACCGATTGACAAAGGGAATTGTATACGGGATTGATTGAATCCTCGACATCGTGGTTCATCCGATGAGATCATCATGGAACATGTGGGAGCCAACATGGGTATCCAGATCCCGCTGTTGGTTATTGACCGGAGAGTCGTCTCGGTCATGTCTGCCTGTCTCCCGAACCCGTAGGGTCTACACACTTAAGGTTTGGTGACGCTAGGGTTGTAGAGATATTAGTATGCGGTTAACCGAAAGTTGTTCGGAGTCCCGGATGAGATCCCGGACGTCACGAGGAGTTCCGGAATGGTCCGGAGGTAAAGATTTATATATGGGAAGTCCTATTTTGGCCACCGGAAAATGTTCGGGATTTTTCGGTATTGTACCGGGAAGGTTCCGAAGTGGGGCCCACCTGCATGGGGGGACCCACATGAACGTGGGTAGTGGGGGCAAGGCCCCACACCCCTGGTCAAGGCGCACCAAGATCCCACCTTAGAAGTAATAAGATCATATCCCGAAGGGATAAAATCAAGATCCCTAAAAAAGGGGGATAACAATCGGTGGGGAAGGGAAATGATGGGATTTCTTTCCCCCACCTTTGCCAACGCCCCAATGGACTTGGAGGGCAAGAAACCAGCCCCCTCCACCCCTATATATAGTGGGGAGGCGCATGGGAGCAGCACCCCAAGCCCTGGCGCCTCCCTCCCTCCCGTGACACCTCTTCCTCCCCGCTTGCGCTTGGCGAAGCCCTGCCGGGATCCCGCTACTTCCACCACCACGCCGTCGTGCTGCTGGATCTCCATCAACTTCTCCTCCCCCCTTGCTGGATCAAGAAGGAGGAGACGTCCCCGCTCCGTACGTGTGTTGAACGCGGAGGTGCCGTCCGTTCGGCGCTAGGATCATCGGTGATTTGGATCACGACGAGTACGACTCCATCAACCCCGTTCTCTTGAACGCTTCCGCTCGCGATCTACAAGGGTATGTAGATGCACTCCTCCACTCTCGTTGCTAGCATCTCCTAAATTGATCTTGGTGACACGTAGGAAAATTTTGAATTTCTGCTACGTTCCCCAACAACTCCAACTAGGAAAGGAGGGAGTCCTACTCCCGGTGGGAGTAGGACTCCTCCTGGCGCGCCTCCTCCTGGCCGGCCGCCTCTCCCTCCCTTGCTCCTTTATATACGGGGGCAGGGGGCACCCCATAGACACAACAATTGATCTCTTGATCTCTTAGCCGTGTGCGGGGCCCCCCTCCACCATAATCCACCTCGATAATATCGTAGCGGTGCTTAGGCGAAGCCCTGCGTCGGTAGAACATCATTATCGTCACCACGCCGTCGTGCTGACGGAACTCTCCCTCAAAGCTCGGCTGGATCGGAGTTCGAGGGACGTCATCGAGCTGAACGTGTGCTGAACTCGGAGGTGCCGTGCGTTCAGTACTTGATCGGTCGGATCGTGAAGACGTACGACTACATCAATCGCGTTGTGCTAACGCTTCCGCTTTCGGTCTACGAGGGTACGTGGACAACAGTCTCCCCTCTCGTTGCTGTGCATCACCATGATCCTGTGTGTGCGTAGGAATTTTTTTGAAATTACTATGTTCCCCAACCGTGGCATCCGAGCCTGGTTTTATGCGTAGATGTTATATGCACGAGTAGAACACAAGTGAGTTGTGGGCGATATAAGTCATACTGCTTACCAGCATGTCATACTTTGGTTCAGCGGTATTGTTGGATGAAGCGGCCCGGACCGACATTACGCGTACGCTTACGCGAGACTGGTTCTACCAACGTGCTTTACACACAGGTGGCTGGCGGGTGTCAGTTTCTCCAACTTTAGTTGAACCGAGTGTGGCTACGCCCGGTCCTTGAGAAGGTTAAAACAACACTAACTTGACAAACTATCGTTGTTGTTTTGATGCGTAGGTAAGAAAGGTTCTTGCTCAGCCCGTAGCAGCCATGTAAAACTTGCAACAACAAAGTAGAGGACGTCTAACTTGTTTTTGCAGGGCATGTTGTGATGTGATATGGTCAAGGCATGATGCTATATTTTATTGTATGAGATGATCATGTTTTGTAACCAAGTTATCGGCAACTGGCAGGAGCCATATGGTTGTCGCTTTATTGTATGCAATGCAATCTCCCTGTAAAGCTTTACTTTATCACTAAGCGGTAGCGATAGTCGTAGAAGCATAAGTTGGCGAGACGACAACGATGCTACGATGGAGATCAAGGTGTCGCGCCGGTGACGATGGTGATCATGACGGTGCTTCAGGGATGGAGATCACAAGCACAAGATGATGATGGCCATATCATATCACTTATATTGATTGCATGTGATGTTTATCTTTTATGCATCTTATCTTGCTTTGATTGACGGTGTCATTATAAGATGATCTCTCACTAAATTATCAAGGTATAAGTGTTCTCCTTGAGTATGCACCGTTGCGAAAGTTCTTCGTGCTGAGACACCACGTGATGATCGGGTGTGATAGGCTCTACGTTCAAATACAACGGGTGCAAAACAGTTGCACACGCAGAATACTCAGGTTAAATTTGACGAGCCTAGCATATGCAGATATGGCCTCGGAACACTGAGACCGAAAGGTCGAGCGTGAATCATATAGTAGATATGATCAACATAGTGATGTTCACCATTGAAACTACTCCATCTCACGTGATGATCGGGCATGGTTTAGTTGATTTGGATCACGTGATCATTTAGAGGATTAGAGGGATGTCTATCTAAGTGGGAGTTCTTAAAGTAATATGATTAATTGAACTTAAATTTATCATGAACTTAGTACCTAGTAGTATTTTGCTTGTCTATGTTGATTGTAGATAGATGGCCTGTGTTGTTGTTCCGTTGAATTTTAATGTGTTCCTTGAGAAAGCAAAGTTGAAAGATGATGGTAGCAATTACACAGTCTGGGTCCGTAACTTGAGGATTATCCTCATTGCTGCATAGAAGAATTACGTCCTGGAAGCACCGTTAGGTGCCAGACCTGCTGCAGGAGCAACACCAGATGTTATGAACGTCTGGCAGAGCAAAGCTGATGACTACTCGATAGTTCAGTGTGCCATGCTTTACGGCTTAGAACCGGGACTTCAACGACATTTTGAACGTCATGGAGCATATGAGATGTTTCAGGAGTTGAAGTTAATATTTCAAGCAAATGCCCGGATTGAGAGATATGAAGTCTCCAATAAGTTCTACAGCTGTAAGATGGAGGAGAAAAGTTCTGTCAGTGAGCATATACTCAGAATGTCTGGGTATAACAATCACTTGATTCAACTGGGAGTTAATCTTCTGGATGATAGCGTCATTGACAGAATTCTTCAATGACTGCCACCAAGCTACAAGAGCTTCGTGATGAACTATAACATGCAAGGGATGGATAAGACGATTCCCGAGCTCTTCGCAATGCTAAAGGTTGCGGAGGTAGAAATGAAGAAGGAGCATCAAGTGTTGATGGTCAACAAGACCACCAGTTTCAAGAAAAAGGGAAAAGGGAAGAAGAAGGGGAACTTCAAGAAGAACAGCAAACAAGTTGCTGCTCAGGAGAAGAAACCCAAGTCTGGACCTAAGCCTGAGACTGAGTGCTTCTACTGCAAACAGAATGGTCACTGGAAGCGGAACTGCCCCAAGTATTTGGCGGGTAAGAAGGATGGCAAGGTGAACAAAGGTATATGTGATATACATGTTATTGATGTGTACCTTACTAATGCTCGCAGTAGCACCTGGGTATTTGATACTGGTTCTGTTGCTAATATTTGCAACTCGAAACAGGGACTACGGATTAAGCGAAGATTGGATAACGACGAGGTGACGATGCGCGTGGGAAATGGTTCCAAAGTCGATGTGATCGCGGTCGGCACGCTACCTCTACATCTACCTTTGGGATTAGTTTTAGACCTGAATAATTGTTATTTGGTGCCAGCGTTGAGCATGAACATTATATCTGGATCTTGTTTGATGCGAGACGGTTATTCATTTAAATCACAGAATAATGGTTGTTCTATTTATATGAGTAATATCTTTTATGGTCATGCATCCTTGAAGAGTGGTCTATTTTTATTGAATCTCGATAGTAGTGATACACATATTCATAATATTGAAGCCAAAAGATGCAGAGTTGATAATGATAGTGCAACTTATTTGTGGCACTGCCGTTTAGGTCATATTGGTGTAAAGCGCATGAAGAAACTCCATACTGATGGTATTTTGGAACCACTTGATTATGAATCACTTGGTACTTGCGAACCGTGCCTCATGGACAAGATGACTAAAACGCCGTTCTCCGGAACTATGGAGCGAGCAACATATTTGTTGGAAATCATACATACATATGTATGTGGACCGATGAATGTTGAGGCTCGCGGTGGATATCGTTATTTTCTCACCTTCACAGATGATTTAAGCAGATATGGGTATATCTACTTAATGAAACATAAGTCTGAAACATTTGAAAAGTTTAAAGAATTTCAGAGTGAAGTTGAAAATCATCGTAACAAGAAAATAAAATTTCTACGATCTGATCGTGGAGGAGAATATTTGAGTTACGAGTTTTGTCTTCATTTGAAACAATGCGGAATAGTTTCGCAGCTCACGCCACCCGGAACACCACAGCGTAATGGTGTGTCCGAACGTCGTAATCGTACTTTACTAGATATGGTGCGATCTATGATGTCTCTTACTGATTTACCGCTATCGTTTTGGGGTTATGCTTTAGAGACGGCTGCATTCACGTTAAATAGGGCACCATCGAAATCCGTTGAGATGACGCCTTATGAACTGTGGTTTGGCAAGAAACCAAAGTTGTCGTTTCTTAAAGTTTGGGGCTGCGATGCATATGTGAAAAAGCTTCAACCTGATAAGCTCGAACCCAAATCGGAGAAATGTGTCTTCATAGGATACCCAAAGGAAACTGTTGGGTACACCTTCTATCACAGATCTGAAGGCAAGACTTTTGTTTCTAAATTTGGATCCTTTCTAGAGAATGAGTTTCTCTCGAAAGAAGTGAGTGGGAGGAAAGTAGAACTTGATGAGGTAACTGTACATGCTCCCTTATTGGAAAGTAGTTCATCACAGAAACCGGTTCCTGTGACACCTACACCAATTAGTGAGGAAGTTAATGATGATGATCATGAAACTTCAGATCAAGTTGTTACTGAACCTCGTAGGTCAACCAGAGTAAGATCCGCACCAGAGTGGTACGGTAATCCTGTTCTGGAGGTTATGTTACTAGACCATGACGAACCTACAAACTATGAAGAAGCGATGGTGAGCCCAGATTTCGCAAAATGGCTTGAGCCATGAAATCTGAGATGGGATCCATGTATGAAAACAAAGTGTGGACTTTGGTTGACTTGCCCGATGATCGGCAAGCCATTGAGAATAAATGGATCTTCAAGAAGAAGACTAACGCTGACGGTAATGTTACTGTCTATAAAGCTCGACTTGTTGCGAAAGGTTTTCGACAAGTTCAAGGGATTGACTATGATGATACTTTCTCACCCGTAGCGATGCTTAAGTCTGTCCGAATCATGTTAGCAATTGCCGCATTTTATGATTATGAAATTTGGCAAATGGATGTCAAAACTGCATTCCTGAATGGATTTCTGGAAGAAGAGTTGTATATGATGCAGCCGGAAGGTTTTATCGATCCAAAGGGAGCTAACAAAGTGTAAAAGCTCCAGCGATCCATTTATGGACTGGTGCAAGCCTCTCGGAGTTGGAATAAACACTTTGATAGTGTGATCAAAGCATTTGGTTTTATACATACTTTTGGAGAAGCCTGTATTTACAAGAAAGTGAGTGGGAGCTCTGTAGCATTTCTGATATTATATGTGGATGACATATTGCTGATTGGAAATGATATAGAATTTCTGGATAGCATAAAGGGATACTTGAATAAGAGTTTTTCAATGACGGACCTCGGTGAAGCTGCTTATATATTGGGCATCAAGATCTATAGAGATAGATCAAGACGCTTAATTGGACTTTCACAAAGCACATACCTTGACAAAGTTTTGAAGAAGTTCAAAATGGATCAAGCAAAGAAAGGGTTCTTGCGTGTGTTACAAGGTGTGAAGTTGAGTAAGACTCAATGCCCGACCACTCCAGAAGATCGAGAGAAGATGAAAGATGTTCCCTATGCTTCAGCCGTAGGCTCTATCATGTATGCAATGTTGTGTACCAGACCTGATGTGTGCCTTGCTATAAGTTTAGCAGGGAGGTACCAAAGTAATCCAGGAGTGGATCACTGGACAGCGGTCAAGAACATCCTCAAATACCTGAAAAGGACTAAGGATATGTTTCTCGTTTATGGAGGTGACAAAGAGCTAGTCGTAAATGGTTACGTCGATGCAAGCTTTGACACTAATCCGGAAGATTCTAAATCGCAAACCGGATACGTGTTTACATTGAACGGTGGAGCTGTCAGTTGGTGCAGCTCTAAACAAAGCGTTGTGGCGGCATCTACGTGTGAAGCGGAGTACATAGCTGCTTCAGAAGCAGCAAATGAAGGAGTCTGGATGAAGGAGTTCATATCCGATCTAGGTGTCATACCTAGTGCATCGGGTCCAATGAAAATCTTTTGTGACAATACTAGTGCAATTGCCTTGGCAAAGGAATCCAGATTTGACAAGAGAACCAAGCACATCAAGAGACGCTTCAACTCCATCCGGGATCTAGTCTAGGTGGGAGACATAGAAATTTGCAAGATACATACGGATCTGAATGTTGCAGACCCGTTGACTAAGCCTCTTCCACGAGCAAAACATGATCAGCACCAAGGCTCCATGGGTGTTAGAATCATTACTGTGTAATCTAGATTATTGACTCTAGTGCAAGTGGGAGACTGAAGGAAATATGCCCTAGAGGCAATAATAAAGTTATTATTTATTTCCTTATATCATGATAAATGTTTATTATTCATGCTAGAATTGTATTAACCGGAAACATAATACTTGTGTGAATACATAGACTAACAGAGTGTCACTAGTATGCCTCTACTTGACTAGCTCGTTGATCAAAGATGGTTATGTTTCCTAGCCATTGACATGAGTTGTCATTTGATTAACGAGATCACATCATTAGGAGAATGATGTGATTGACTTGACCCATTCCGTTAGCTTAGCACACGATCGTTTAGTATTCTGCTATTGCTTTCTTCATGACTTATACATGTTCCTATGACTATGAGATTATGCAACTCCCATTTACCGGAGGAACACTTTGTGTGCTACCAAACTTCACAACGTAACTGGGTGATTATAAAGGTGCTCTACAGGTGTCTCCGAAGGTAGTTGTTGGGTTGGCGTATTTCGAGATTAGGATTTGTCACTCCGATTGTCAGAGAGGTATCTCTGGGCCCACTCGATAATGCACATCACTATAAGCCTTGCAAGCATTGCAACTAATGAGTTAGTTGCGGGATGATGTATTACAGAATGAGTAAAGAGACTTGCCGGTAACGAGATTGAACTAGGTATTGAGATACCAACGATCGAATCTCGGGCAAGTAACATACCGATGACAAAGGGAACAACGTATGTTGTTATGCGGTCTGACCGATAAAGATCTTCGTAGAATATGTGGGAGCCAATATGAGCATCCAGGTTCCGCTATTGGTTATTGACCGGAGACGTGTCTCGGTGATGTCTACATAGTTCTCGAACCCGTAGGGTCCGCACGCTTAATGTTTGATGACGGTTATATTATGAGTTTATGTGTTTTGATGTACCAAAGATAGTTCAGAGTTCCGGATGTGATCACGGACATAACGAGGAGTCTCGAAATGGTCGAGACATAAAGATTGATATATTGGAAGCCTATATTTGGATATCGGAAGTGTTCCGGGTGAAATCGGGATTTTACCGGAGTACCGGGGTTACCGGAACCCCCCGGGGGTTTAATGGGCCTAGATGGGCCTTAGTGGAGAAGAGGAGGGGCGGCCAGGGCAGGCCGCGCGCCCCTCCTCCTCTAGTCCGAATTGGACAAGGAAGTGGGGGGGGGGGGGGCGCCCCCCTTTCCTTCCTTTCTCCCTCCTCCTTCCCCCTTCTCCTACTCCAACTAGGAAAGGAGGGAGTCCTACTCCCACCTCCTACTCCCGGTGGGAGTAGGACTCCTCCTGGCGCGCCTCCTCCTGGCCGGCCGCCTCTCCCTCCCTTGCTCCTTTATATACGGGGGCAGGGGGCACCCCATGGACACAACAATTGATCTCTTGATCTCTTAGCCATGTGCGGTGCCCCCCTCCACCATAATCCACCTTGATAATATCGTAGCGGTGCTTAGGCGAAGCCCTGCGTCGGTAGAACATCATCATCGTCACCACGCCATCGTGCTGACGGAACTCTCCCTCAAAGCTCGGCTGGATCGGAGTTCGAGGGACGTCATCGAGCTGAACGTGTGCTGAACTCGGAGGTGACGTGCATTCGGTACTTGATCGGTCGGATCGTGAAGACGTACGACTACATCAACCGCGTTGTGCTAACGCTTCCGCTTTCGGTCTATGAGGGTACGTGGACAACACTCTCCCCTCTCGTTGCTGTGCATCACCATGATCCTGTGTGTGCGTAGGATTTTTTTTGAAATTACTACGTTCCCCAACACAAATATCTTTACTGATGCTGCTGGGAAAGATATTTGTTTGTCAGGTAACTCTAATTATGCAGGGTTATAACAACATGAAGGTATAGCCGTCTTTGTCTACAAACATGCGAGAGGGCAACATGAGGCGATTTTCATTGCTGCAGCATCTACGGTTTCTTCTATTATCCAGACTGAAGCTAGAGCTTTGGAATTGGGTGCCCAAATTGCCAAGGCGGTTAATCTTCATAGGCCCAATTTCTTAACAGATAACCAGGTTTTGGCTGAAGTGCGGCGAGGCGATGCCTTGAAAATTACCCTAGCCACTAGACTATCAGGGATAGTCTTAATGCTTTCATCAAGCACACTAAGGAAGCTTATCCTAGAGTATTCAGGATTAATAGGTCAAGCAACAAGGGTGCCCATAGGCAAGCTCAAGATGGTTACAACCTTCGTAATATTGGAGCTTGTATTTTCACTTGTGTAGGTGTTAGGCACAGCAGGGGATCTTATCCTGTCAGAGTGTATTGCTAATTTCAATGTGCAGTCCTGCATATTGCTCTCTGTGACATGCCTTTAAACTAGAATAAAAGTTTGAAACTTTTCAAAAGAAATATGTATAGAGATGGTGAATCTCTGGGTTATTCTGAAAAAAATTATGCGTTTTTCTGAGATCGAGCTCACGATCTCGTGCTACCCCCAAAAAAAGATAAACTAACTGACCTATTTTGCTCACCGCGACACTTTCTAGGAATAAATTTCGGCTACTGGTATATAAGAAGCTCTGTCTGGTAGCTTTCTTGCCAGGCTTTTCACACGGAATGACGATTTGAGGCGGAGTGAACAACACCTTAATATATCATCTAATAGAAAAAAAAAACGCATTAGCATGAAAACTACTCTGAAGTGTTTTCTCTACTTGCCTTAATATATAGTGTTTTTAGGTATTTTGATGAAAACGCCATGAAAATAATTATTTGATATGATTTTTCTAAAATGTTTGAAATATAACTTCGAGTCTTGTCAAAAAATGCACTAAGGAAATGCTTTTGATTGTAGATGACGAGTTGATGCTATGTCGCAGTGTGTCCCTTCGCCGAACGTTCTTCATGTAGTGGCAGGCCCATTTTTACAGTTTGGCACAGGGCCCCTGATTTTGCCGGCCCGGCCCTGGTTGAAAGAGCAAGAACTAGAGTACAGATCCCAGGGAGGAAAAAGAGGAGTCTGAACCAGGGAGGTTTTCTTCGCAGATTGAGATGAACGGATTCAAGGAGTGGCCAAATGCCTTTACTGATGCTGCTTGGAAAGATACTTGTTTGTCTGGTAACTCTAATTATGCAGGGTTATAACAAATATGAAGGTATAGGCATCTTTGTCTACAAACATGCGAGAGGGCAACATGAGGCGATTTTCATTGCTGCAGCATCTACGGCTTCTTCTATTATCCAGTCTGAAGCTAGAGCTTTGGAGTTGGGTGCCCAAATTGCCAAGGCGGTTAATCTTCATAGGCCCAATTTCTTAACAGATAACCAATTTTGGCGGAAGCTGCGGCGAGGCGATGCCCTAAAAATTACCCTGGCCACTGGACTATCAGAGATAGTCTTAATGCTTTCATCAAGCACACTAAGGAACTTGATCCTAGAGTATTGAAGATTAATAGGTCAAGCAATAAGGGTGCCCATAGGCAAGCTCAAGATGGTTACAACATTCGTAATGTTGGAGCTTGTATTTTCACTTGTGTAGGTGTTAGGCACAACAGGGGATCTTATCCTGTCAGAGTGTATCGCTAATCTCAATGTGCAGTCCTGCATATTGCTCTCTGTGACATGCCTTTAAACTGGAATAAAAGTCTGAAACTTTTCAAAAAAAAAGATGTATAGAGATGATGAATCTCTGGGTTATTATATCTTTATTACCTACTAATAAAGCGGCTATTGATTTTGTCGAGTTCACCGTCACGATGTTTTTGCAAAAAAAAACTTATCTGAGGTGGTATTAAAAAAGTTGCCCATCCGTGCACAAATAAATCTGGCTTGTATTGGGGAATATCCTATGTGACGCACGTTGCGGCAAACTGTGGAAGGAACGCACAGGGTTCACGCGCAAGCGACGCGATCTGGGCCGGCCCGTTAGCGGTTAGCGTAAAGTACGACGGGTGGTTTCTCCCGAATCGGTTTTTTCTGTTCTTTTTTTGGCTGGTTTTCTTTTAGGTTTTTTCTTTTTCGTTTCTTTTCTCTTCTGTTTCTTTTTTTATTTTCGTTTTGGTTTTATCTTTCCTGTTTCTTTCTTCTTTTTTCATTTCTTTCCTTTTTCTGTTTCTTTCTTCAAAATTTTGCAAATTTTAAAAACGTATAGAATTCAAAATTGTTCGCAAATTTGAAGATATGTTTGTTTTCACAAAAAATTGTTCGTGTTTTCAAAAAATGTTCAAAAAATTGAAAGTATGTTTGTGTTTCAGAAAATGTTTGCTTTTAAAATATAGTTTGGGATTTTCAAAAATTTTCCAGTTATTCTAAATTTGTTCGGAATGTTATGGTTTGAATTTTTCACAACTTTCCAGAAAATGTTCAGAATGTCAAAAATCGTTTTATTCACAAAATGATCTTGAATTTAAAAAAAAGTTCTCATTTTCAAAACGTGTTCACAAATTAAAGAAAAAATATGTTTTAAAAAATTTGTTCGCAAACTCAAAATATGTTCGAGGCATTTAAAATATTTTCTCATTTCTAAATTTTGTGTTATAAATTCGAAAATGTTCTGTAATTTCAAAAAAATGTTCTAGAGTTTTCAATTTTGTTCACCTATTCAAAAAATGTTCATGTTTTCTGCATTTTCGAAAAAATTGCGTTTTGAACAAATTGTTTCGTAATGTCCAAAAAAATTCTGTAATTGTTTCGAAAATGTTCTGTAATTTCAAAATAATCTCCCAGAGTTTTCAATTTTTTTCACCTATTCAGAAAATGTTCATGCGTTTTGAATTTTCGAAAAATTTGCGTTTTGAAAAATTTTGTGGGGGCACGGATTTTTTTTCCCTTTCCGAAAGAGGCACGCCCGTGCCTCTCACGAAATCATAGTCGTGCCTCTTGCGAAAGGAAAAAAGGAAGAGAAAATGCGGGTTTTTTCCCGTTTCCATGAAGGCACGGCCGTGACTTCCGCGAAAGCACACCCGTGCCTCTCGCGAAAACAAAACCGTGACGCTCGCGAAAGGAAAAAAATAGAAAACGCGTTTTATTTTTCAGTTTCCGAGAGGCACGGCCGTGACTTTCGCGAAAGCACACCCATGCCTCTCGCGGAAGCAAAACCGTGACTCTCGCGAAAGAAAAAAAAACAGAAAACGTGTTTTTTCCCGTTTCCGAGAGGCACGGCCATGACTCTCGCTAAAGCACAACCCTGCCTCTCGCGGAAGCAAAACCGTGACTCTCATGAAAGAAAAAAATAGAAAACGTGTTTTTTTTTTGTTTTCGAGAGGCACGCCCGTGACTCTCGCGAAAGCAGAACCGCGCCTCTCCTGGAAGCAAAACCGTAACTCTCGAGAAAGAAAAAAAAGCGTTTTTTCGCGCACTTTTTTTGATTTTTTTGTCGGAAAGCTAAGGAAGACCGGTGAAAAACCAAAACGTTTATATATATATATATATATATATATATATATATATATATATATATATATATATATATATATATATATATATGTAGCTTTTATTCAAACCGTCACCGCCATTACAGGGACGAAAGGCAATCCATCGGGCTGGCCTAACCAAACATGGCGGCCAGCTCCTATTTTCAAAGCATGCTTCGCTAAATTGTGAGACTCAACATTTGAACTCCTAAATTCGTGGACTAAATTACATGAAGTAAAAGAAGAAAACTGTAACTTAATCTCCTGGATGATGGCTCCATAGGTGGCACCACTACCTTTGTAGACCTCTTCCACTACCCCTTTGCAGTCCGATGCAATATGCACTCGGTTCTCGTTCAAATCCCCGGCTAGGGCTAGCCCTTCTCTAATAGCCAAAGCTTCAAGAGTTGCTGGATCACATATATTGGTGTACACGCACACCGAAGCTCCAAGAAAGCTGCCCATCTGATTTTTGCAAATGGCTCCCACAGCACCATACTTGCCCCTCCCTCCTACTGCTGCATCAACATTGAGCTTCACATGATGATCTGGAGGGGCCAACCATCTTGTCGGACGTGCATTTGTGGTCGTCGTGGTTGGCCTTCTTAGAGTAAGCACTTGTATCTCCGACAGATACGATAACACAAAGCCATGTATAGCATGAGGCGTCTTGAAGATACCCTCATAAATTGCCTTCCTTCGAGCTCCCCAAATGGCCCATAATGTCACTACAAATTTTATGAATTCCTCCAATAACAACGCTGCTTTCATAGCAAAGATCCACTCCCTTGCATCTTCCTCCTGATGAACACTCAGTTGATCAAGGATGCCTTCAGTAGACAGCGCACAAGTGCTTCAAGATACCGGGCAATTCAACAAAGCATGCCTCCATGTGTCGTGAACCCCGCACAACATACATGCACCCGTAGTGGCCATATTCCGCCGATGCAGGACTTCGCCCGACGGTACAGAATGCCTTGCTAACCTCCATATGAAGACCCTAAGCTTCGATGGGACCTCAAGTTTCCATATTAAAAGCCACTCCTTGCTATCCCCTTGAGTATTCGATGGTCTGATGTTCCTCTAACCATCTTTCTCTATTCAACTTTGTCCTAAATGGTCCTAAATTTGAGCTTTGGGGCTCGTGGGCTATGAGAGATTCCTTTCAAAACTGGGCCGGGCCGGGCCGGGCCGGGGGTTTCAGATCCCACCGCCTTCCATTTTTTCTCAGCCGAAATCGGAATGATTCAACTTTTAACGGGACTTCACAGACATAACGCCGAGCAGGTGCTGCAGGGGAAACCATCAAACTAGGCTTCCGCTGACAGCGGGCCCGGCAGAGAGCGCCGTTAACACCGTCTCCCTCGGCCTCGCGCCCTTCTACTCCAAAATTTCGCCTCTCCGGCCGCCTCGCGTCCATGGAGAAACCTCGGAAGCCCCGCGGCTTCCCCGTCGGCTACCGCCCCCGCCGGAAGAAGTTCGCGCGGCTCCCTCCACCCGCAGCGGCCTCCCCCGCCTCTCCGCCGCCCGGGATCCTACCGCCGCCACCGCCAGCAGAGGCCACCCCCGCCCCTCCTCCGCGCGGGCCTCTCCCGCCGTCACCAACGGCCGCGACCACGGGCCCTCCGTCCAGCCGCCTCCCTCCATCATCCTCTGCAGCGCCGACCGCGCCCCCTTCCTCTGGCCTCCTACCTCCACCGCCCCCATCGGTAAGTTCGGCAGCCTCCCTCGAGATATGCACATCATGTAGCTCGTGCGTGCCTTGTTGAACTGTATGTTCATCGGGGGCAGGATCAGATGGATAATTGATCGCAAAAGCAGGGGGTGCGGGGGAGGGGACATTAATTGTTGAAGGAAGGCATCAACTTGATCTTAGGAGAGTCAGATTCAATTGCAGGTATTTGTGCCAGTTTGTGCCAGGGATGTTTGCCGTTGGGGTCGGCCGATATTAATGTGACTACGCACTATATGAGGCCAATATTTATAAATGGACAGCAAAGTTGATTCGTGTGAATGTCATTCAGCATAGAGAATAAGGATAAACATAGTGCTGGTGATCAGACTTTTAAATTCGAGGGTTACATTGGGCACAACCAAATACTAGTTAATTAGAGGTACAGATTTAGGATTAGCTAGTCTTAGAATCTGTAGTATGGGCTTATGCTTCAAAGCTATGATTATTGATTCAGTCCTAGAAGATTGATTTCTGATGACTGGGACGACTTGGCCTACATGCATGTATAATCTATTGTATGGGCTTATGCTTCAAAGTAGTCTGTTGGTGGTCTCGCCAGGACGGGGATCTTGAGCGACTTCTTGATTCAGTGCGCGGTCCATGTGTTTGCGCCTTTAGACCAGGAGGAGGTACAGGACATTAATTAGCTTGTCGTAAATCTGAGCTATGTGTCACAGACTCAGATCACATGGGGTACAGAAATGTTGCAGTATGTACTTACATGCTATTACCTATTTCACTGAATACCCAAGCGAATAAAAAGAACATTAATTAATTAGGATGAAGGGCCAGATGTCAATGTGATACAAGGAGCATGCGCGTCCGAGTTTTCATGTAGAACACCTTGTAATCAACTCCAATTAGCACCAACAATAATTTGTTTTAAATCTTCTGATGCAATGCAAACTGAAGTTGGATTTGAAATTTGTATTTGTTGATTGTACTTACACTATTTATAGAGCTTCTGACTGCAAACATCTTTGTTGTGCACTAAAAATGCATTATTCTGAGAGGAAATCATGAAGCTTGAAATTATTATCATTAGGTACATTAGCAATCACGTGGATAACTGCTAATTTTATGTGGTGGATCTTTTATTTGGAATAGCTTGTTGTTGATTTAGTGCTATGTATATAGTTAAAATGTTATTGATAATAATTCAATGATGTGTTTTTAGATTCACGTAGTACTTTTAGGCATGGATTATAAGATTTTGATGCGCTTCAAAACTCTCTTGAATGGTTGAACCATTTCTGTTACTGTATGCATGTTGCAAAACTTGTTTTAGCATGTATATTTGCTGATCACATTTCAATTTGCAGAGTGTCCTGCTGCCACCCACTGTAGCACCCACTGTGCCTCTTGGTCGCGTCCTGCTGCCACCGCCCCTCGACGCAAGTGCAGTCTCCTCTCTCTTCATGCGATACTTTGGCCCGGACATATGACACGCTGGATGCGCAATAATGTTGATCATATAACCTTTGACTATTGCAAGCATATGTGTTGTCCGCTGCTCTACTCTTGCCCACCGCTTTTCCTGTACTTTCAAACGCATGCACATTATACATCCATCACATGCTTCATCTTACTCATTCGAGGTGATTTTTTCTTGTCACAGCAGTTGACCAGTGCCACCCCCCTACCTCTTGACCTTCCACCACTGCCACCGCCCACGGTTCACCATCGGGTGAGGATCCTTGGGTAGCTGCATGTTAACAATCAAAGAACTCAGATAGTTTTCTATCCTTGTTTTTCACTTACGGTGTTTCACTTTTCCAGATGGAGAAGCTAACAGAAGCATTTACACAAACGAAAGAAGCAATTGAAGCTGAACTCAGTGATGAGGATGATGAGAAAGGCTCAGTGGTGCTATGGGGCCTGATGAGAGCAGACTCTCTAAACACAACATTGGGCTGCTATACCATAGACATGATTCTCGTTGGTGATGCCAGTTGCACTTACCCGTTCTTTTCTTGTGTTTAGAAGTGATTGATGCTGTGGAGGGCTGTAAAATCGTGCTTGCATTTTCCCACTGGTGATATTAGTTGGTTGTGGTAAAAATAACAATGAACGTAGTAGTAGAAACACCAACATGCCAACACGCAGGTGGAGTTTAGAACAAGTTTCAAGGAAGAAATACATTTGATATGGCAAACCTATGTTCTATCTTTGTTGTGACAGATGACATCAAACATTTTTTCAGCAACCAACTAAACCGTGCTGTGATAGTCGGTTTTTTGAATGGGAACAATTCTTGAGCATCTCAGTTGTGTATACACGCATGATCCGACACCCAATGAAGTTTTCAGACTAGCATCGAAATTGAGTTTGCACCTGATACGCTGCCTTTTATGAAATAGTACGAACATTACAATACAGTTGAGCAATGAATACTGCTCCCAAGCAGCAAGCTGCTTGCTTGAAAAGTTTAATCTAAATTATTACTTTCTTAACGCCTCCTGCTTGCTTGACGACCCCTGGGCGAAACCTTCTTCGGCCCCTATGTGGAATAAACCAAGGAGCTGCTAGATCCTGGTCTCCTTGCGGAGTAATACAAGGAGATGTTGTATCTTCCTCTTTCTCCTCTCCTTGCTGAATAATACAAGGAGCTATTGCGCCTGCTGCTGCATCTTCCTCTTCCTCGTCGCCGGCGACATCTGCTTCAAATGTGGCGTAGCCCTTGGCCTCGTACTCTCGTCTCATCTTCTCCTGCTCGGCCTGGATTTGTACAATGATTTTGTCCAACTCGGCGGCGGCCGAAGGATCCCGTAGAGCCTGACTCTGCCCAACAGGGCTCGCTTTGAAGGAAAGGTAATAATCCAGCCTGTCCTGCGGCACCCGGAAAATCTTCTTCATCTCCTTGTCCACAGTCATAGTCTTCCCCTCATCTTCTTTGTTGGGCTGCGACGCTCCCATACTAGCGGCGGCGGCGTAATCAATAGTGGTTGTCGATGATTTTCTGTTGATGTGGTGAGGTGAAAAATCAAATCAGGCGCCTCGAAACTCGTACTTATGCTCTGAACATCTGCACCGAGTCGGATTCAATACCGATGGAAGTAGTAGGACTCGGAGAAAGAGAAGGCACGTACCCAGCAACTGCGCTCGCCGTCGCCGATCTGCTTTCCTGGTTTGCTCCCTTCCTTGTTGGCTTGTCCTGGCCAAGGGAGAAGGTACTAGTTCAGTAGATCTGGGTTCAAGCATGAAATCTGGTATTAACCGGAAGGAATTGAACAAAAGACTCACACGAAGAGGCAGAGACGCGTCGCCGGGACGGGGACCCAAGGGACCTAGGATTGCCGCCGGAGCCTCGGGTGGGGCCGGAAGGGCATAGCAAAGCTGGGAATTCGACGGAGGATGCCGGAGCAGAGCCGCGCCAGTGGAGGGCGGTGCCGGAGACGGCCGGCGAACGTCGGGGGGCGGAAGAAAATCGGGGGAGAAGGGTTTTTATTTTTATTTTTTGCCACCACTTACTTTTCACTTTGATAATTTGCCACCCCTTACAGGAAGCGGCAATTCGGTGCTCGAGCTCAGCTGCACCTGATATCTTGTTCGTTGGTTGATGCGTTGGGATTGGGAAAAGAGGGGCAGATGTGTCAGAGCTGGTTCGACCGAAAAGCGGAATACACCTGCTATACGGGCGTGCACAGTGGTGGCTGTGGGCCCAGTTCGTACGTTGCGTGGGCTGTGTCCGTTACGGCGGTGTGCTGAGCCTAGGAGCAGAACGTCGTCTTGGGGAGCTGAGCCATGGACCAGTTCGTCGTTAGTAAGGCAAGTGGATGAGAAACCAAACCAAGCCGTCTAGGCTCCCGGGGGAAGCACGCAGTTGTGCTCTTGAGGCCCGTAGCCGGAAATTAAATTAAGGTTGTAGATGGTTCTGGTGGAGGCTGCCTCATGGCTCGCCGGGAGTTTGATTTGAAATGGCGGCTGATTCTACCGGTGACGAATCCATGGAGGCCAATGGATTGGAGTTCCTGCTAGATCCGGTCAACAGGTGTGGAACCAGCTCTTCACTGTCGTCGATGCCATTTTTTTTACGAGTTTGGGGCATAGTTTCGTCGCGATTTTTACTGCGTTGATATAGTTTCGGAGTTGCTTCGATTCCAGGTTCCCCCGAATTTGCCGACAACCTGGAGCATCCAGATCGGGTTCCCCCTGCTGTGCTGCCGCGAGTCGGAGAGGATCAGGTCGTAGCGGAGGAGTCGAACTGCACGTGAGGCTGCGCCCAGGGGGTCGGCGGCCGTAGCCCGCAGAGAAGTGGATGCCAGGCCAGATGAGGAAGAACACTTCGCCTATGCACTCAACGCGGTCCACCGGGAAGGTGAATCCCAAAGCTCCAGGATAGACGAAGAGGTGACTAACTGTTGATAATTTTCACCACTGATTCGCATTAGTAGGTGAGAAAATTTTGTTGGGGCTACGTGCGTATAAATTTAATTGTTTAGACGCTTCAATTAAACCAACTGTTGTCGCTCATCTATGGTTGTGAAAATTTGCTTTTGCTGTTCATTCCTTTTTGTGTGGGTGAGTGTCCAGCAATGGATTTTTTTGCTGTAGTCCTAAGCAAAATGATTTAGTTGTTCACTCGTTACATGCTACGGCTGGGCAGTGCTCCGCCTGATAAAACTCGATGCCCATCGACAGTTCCTAATTTAGTCAATATATACCGATGTCTCAATACTAATGTTTACAACTTGTCGACGGTTCCTGATTCAGTCAATTTAAATGCTGATGCACATCAATTTATCAGCACAAACATTTTTTAGGGACTGTTTTGTCTAGACATATGGTTCTCATTTCCATAAAATTTCACCAAAATTGCATATCATTTAGTAGGCATAAGAATAAGAATATATATATATATATATATATATATTTCGGTCAAAATGGCATTGCGGCAAAATATTTAAGTGAACGTGAATTTGAGCAGAATTAAAATAGCACACAAATTTCATCCAACGCTGGTTCAGTCAAATTTAAGTCAGAATTTTTGTCACTCAGCCAAACTGAACCGAAATAACAATGCGGTTGATTCCAGTGATGGCCCAATTCTGTTCGCAATCAAGAAAATGAGCTGTGATAAAACATTTCATAGATCCGAAGTACATTATGGTCAACTGTATTTCCTCGTCATAGAATATCTTTAGTGGATTGTTAAGCATTACGACTTCTTTTTGTTATCTATTCTTTGTTGCTATTGCTGCTACTGCACATTATATTTTCTTAAAACACTTACTTCTTGGGATGATCCATGAGGATGATGGTGCAGCAGCCATTGTACTTAAGAACTTAAAGGTTGATCTCGGCAAACATACGCAACAAGGTAAATCCACATTGTGAACTGATAACCAAACGGTTAGTCTTTTACTTCCAATTCTCTGTTGGTAATCTCACAGATATGAATTATGTTGATTATCTTAGGTTATCATAATGATTGCTGACATGTCTGAAGATCAAACATGTGAAGATAGCTATCGCGGAAGGCCTTGCGCAGCGCATTGCCACCTGGGATGCGCCTGAAACAGTTGAAGGGAAAACGATTTGTGTCCATTGCATCTCTTGTGCTGAATATCTTATCCTAGAGTAATTCAGGTTAATATTAGTTTGACGTTGTTCTGAACAGGTTTTCCAATTCCTGTGATAATGCATGTATTCATGGCTCTTGTCCCTTAACAAAATTGATGTGCAAGTTCCAGCCGGTTCCAATCAAGCTAATGGCTTTTCTTCCGGTACTTTGATGGCTTAATTAATTAGGAGGATCGATACCTCAAAACTGGAGTTCGTGTGTAGAACCAAGAAGCAGAGATGAAGAGGCGTCAAGAAAGAGGAACTCAGATGAGAAATTCTGAATTTTCAATGCTCATTTCATGTATTTAATATTGTGAAGTGTTGAAGATCTGTACTTTTGGCAATATGTGTTTAGAATAATTATTCAAAGTAAAATCTGTGTTTAGAATAACTGTGTTCAGCTTCTATGCCTAGAATAACTATTCACAGTAAAATCTTGATGTGTATAGCAGCTAGTATGCAAAGTTGATCATGGTGCTACCGGGAGGCGCTTGCAATGTTTTGTTCTCCGTTGACCATATTAGCTTGTAAAATCAATACAGTACAGACTAAGCAATACTGCATATTGGCCTTTCCTGACAGATGTTTGTTGTTCAGTTTATAAAAAAGTTTGCCAACAAAATTATTCAGTGGCAAGACTATTCATCGGTTGCATAGCAGCGGACAGCTAGTTGCATAGCAACAATTATTCTATACCTACAAAGCAGCCTGGCACAGCAGGCAATGAACTCGCGGACGTGGAGGTTGTTAATCCTACAATTAGCGCTTGCAGATGGTGCCAAAGATGGCGGACACATCGCAGACTTCCACTTGCATCCTGAATCCCGAATGAGTGCTCATAACAAATTTTGCAGTGTGATTAGACCTGATTTTTTAGATGAATTACACCTGAGTTTTTTTTTCTTGAGGGGCAATTAGACGTGAGCTAGGATTAAGTTTTGACTCCCCTCGGAATCCACAGATGAAACTTGGTGTGGGGAAGACGAAGTAAGCCGGCTGAGGTGGAAAGCCTGTACAGCAAGGCCTAGGAAAACATCAGGGCCATTAGCGTTTTCTATGGACCGGGACGGTGCTTCCCCAACAAACAGCAATAAATGAGGTGGGCCTGTTTTTATTTCTCAGCAAATACGCAGATATACGGGAGAGAAATACTGCCTAATGCTGCGATCTCGAGGTAAAGGGATGCCTGGGATATCGGGAGCATCTGAGCACGTGCTCAGAATTGAATTTCCGCTCCTTACATTGTTATTGATCTGTTGCCACCCTTTTTTTGCATTTTGATTTTTTGCCATTTTTTCATACAAAAACAATACTTGCAAATCATTGACATAATATATGCATAAAATAGTGGACCAAAATACCCTTTATGCTAGATTGACCAGTGCACCCAGCCGATTCAACGATTGAAATCAAATCAGGAGGGGATGAACCCATTCGTGGTCGCCGCTGCCGCCCTCTCTGATGGCCGGCTGCTCTCCTCCAGGCCGTCGGCCGCGCCGCCGGAGTACCAGATGCCGGGTGGACGCACCACGGGGAGGGCCTAGGGCGCCGCTCCAGGCCTCCATCCGGTGGCTCGCCTGAAGGTCGCCCCGCAGGGATCGAACTTGCTACCTCGGCCCGCCTCAAGTGCGTGGCTAACCACCACGCCATGCTGGTCTCGTCACGGCAAGGGCCCTAGGTGCCCCTCCGGGCTTGTGCAGGGAGCACGGGAAGCCTCCCTTGTCGGAGGCGCGCGAAGGACAGGGAGGGCGGGCTCTGGCATCGGGTAGCCCACAGCTCGGAGGTGCGCGCGACGGGGGCATTGGGTACTGGTTATGTTGGCAAGTTGGAGGGATATGAGGTCGGCGGCACTGCCGGTGACGAGAAGCTGGTGGCTGGGGCATGGGGCGGGTGAGGGAGATGGGGAGTGAGCTTCTCTCCCGTGTCTTGTATACCTGTCAATCGGGAGGCAGCAGGGCGGGGCGGAGGGATTTGGAGGTCAGCCATGGAGCAACGTGCCCCCGATGGAGATGGAGCAGAGCGCCCCGTGATCTAGTCGCCGCTGTTTCGTGACCCGTGAGTGGTCAATGGGGTGGGGGCAGGGGCAATCTCGGTTTATCCCATGGACAGGGGCAAATCTTCCAAGTCTCAAGTAAGGAATGGCAAAAAAGCAATTACGAGATAAGGAGTGGCAAATCGTCAAACTCCAAAGTAAATCGTGGCAGGAGAAGGAGACAGAGTGCAGGGGAGATGAGAGCGGGGCCAGCTTAGGGGGTGTTTGGTTCAGGAATTTTTTAGTCCCAAGGACTAGAAAAAGTTCCTAAAAAGTCACTAGGAACCAAACGGGAGGGACTTTTTCTACAGGGATTAGAAAAAGACTGTACTAGAGAGTCTTTTTTGATTAGTCCCTGGGACTAGAAAAAGTCCTAGGACTTCTGAACCAAACACCCCCTTAGTCAGTATACAGGGGTGCTCTGGGCCGAGTGGGGCTGGACCGAATCCCAACTCGGTCGCCCAAGGGGACCCACGCC
This sequence comes from Aegilops tauschii subsp. strangulata, assembly GCF_002575655.3. Lineage (NCBI taxonomy): Eukaryota > Viridiplantae > Streptophyta > Magnoliopsida > Poales > Poaceae > Aegilops > Aegilops tauschii. The sequence goes on along the minus strand of NC_053037.3, from coordinate 545,167,783 downwards.
TATCTTTCTTTGGAAAATATTTTTTCAACTAGTACAAAAGCCCGTGCGTTGCACTAGGCAAAAAATTCTTAAAAACTACTCTGCATCCCACTACGCGCCACTTGTTACATCCAACTCTAACAAACATAAACAAGGTTACCCTCATTCTCTGTAAGGTGAATATACCTTTGTTTTGCCACATGTTTAATTATTGCTTCTTTTTCAGTCCCTCCACAAGAAAACTTCCATCACCTCTTCTCATGTCGCCGCCATTGTGCACCGCCAGACAAAGTCCGCCAAGCGCCGACGGTGGCGGGAAGGTCCTTCGGAGGTGTGGTGCCCTAGTGGGGTGCGCAATATGGCGAGGGTTGGTTGTTGCGTGCGCATTGTCGTCTGGTCCGGGCTGGTGGCTTAGCTCCAACGCGTTGGCTACCTTTGGTGGAGGCCCGACCTGGCCGGGTCATTGAAGAAGGGGGTTGTGCGACGGGGTCCTGGGCGGCGACAAGTTTTTGGTTGTCTTAGGATTTTGGATAGGGAAGTGAGACAACAGTGCCATCCCTTTGTAGGAATAAGGTTTTCCCGTCCTATCCCCATTTCGTTGCTGTGCTCATCGCTAGTGAAGGGCGTGTGGATCTTTTTCCCTGGCGGGTCTTCCAGGATCTATTATGTTTAGGTTTCCGGGGGATCTGTCCGAATTCTACCGGTTTTTGTGGTCTTCAGAGTTTCTACATGCCTCTCCTGGTCTACATGTTTTTTTAATATACAAGAATAAGCATGTAATATTGGGATTTTCCAAAAACAAAGGTAGTCTCCTAAGAAGGAATGAATTAGTGGCATTGGTATTGCCATTAAAAAGGAAATAATGTAAAATAAAATCAAAATAATGAAGTTTTTCTAAGAAAGAATGAAGTAGTGTCTTTTATATTACCCTTTAAGAAGAAAAACATGAAATGAAAACTAAAACAATAATTTTTCCTATGCTTTAATGAATTTATCTTTGGTATTACCATATAAGAAGAAAGAAAATTAAATAAGAATTAAAACTAAATCAAAATTATAATGTTTTCTAAGGTAGAATGAATTAGTAACATTCGTATTACCCTTAAGAAGATATAAAATTGTCCCCTAAAAATGAAACAAAATAATGACAATATTTACACAAAATATACACAAAAGGTGTGCTTTTTTAAATATGCAAGAATAAGCATATGATAGTGGAAGATCTCAAAAAAGAAATAGTTTCCTAATAACGAATGAATTAGTGGCATTGGTATTACACTTAAAGAAGAAAGAAAATGAAATATACATAAAGTAAAAGTAAAAATAAAGTTTTCTACAGAAGAATGGATCAATGGCGTATTAAACTTTTAGAATAAAGAAAATGTAAAAAAAAACTTCGACACAATTTTGCAATGAAATTGCACTTTTTGAGTATGTAAGAAATAGACAAATAATAGTGCAATTTTTGTACTCTAATGTAACGTATACACATATTTTATAGTTTTTGCATATAAATTTTATACTCACTTAACATCCCAAATATGCCCATAAAAACCGACTAAAAATAGAAGAAAAAACCTATACAAACAGCCTAATAAAAAAACACGTAATGGGTTTTAGCCCAGTAAGGAATCGACTAACTCAAAACATTGGTCAGTCAAATCCTTCCGGCCCAAAACCTGACGGGCTTGTTACATTAAAAAATGTCACGTATCTAAAAAATATATGTGCCCTTTAAAAAGGTTTATCAATATATAACAAATGTTTACATAATTCAAGAAGATGTTTCATATATTAAAAATAAACACAAAATAAAAATAAAGTTTTCTAAAGAAGAATGTATTAGTGGCATTGATATTAAAATTTTAAAAGAAAAAAAACTTGCACACAACTTTGCACTGAAATTGCACCTTTTCAATATGTAAGAAATACGCATATAATAGTGCAATTTTTGCACTCTAATATAATATATATACACATATTATCTAGTATTTGCGTGTATACACACCCAATATCCCAAATATACCATAAAAACATTCCAAGTATACCCATAAATAGCTGACTAAAAAAATATAAAACAGAAGAAAAAAGGCACACAAACAGCAATAAGGAAATGCGTAGCTGGCTTCAGCCGAATACAGTGGTCAGCAAAACCGTTTGGCCCAAAACCTGACTGCACACACAACAAAAAAAACTGAAGAGCATGCATCTTGAAGCAGCAATCAGCGGTAAAAAAAATATCGACGGATCCAAATTTAAAAATCGGGCAACATACATATAGCTAAAGTCCAAAATGGATATTTTACTTACTCTGCATTTTCCAAGCGCTTTAGAGCTGCAACACTTCTTTATACGTTGAGGTCTTTGTTGGGGATCGTAGCAGAATTTTTAAAATTTCCTACGCATCACCAAGATCCATCTATGGAGTATACTAGCAACGAGGGGAAAGGAGTGCATCTACATACCCTTGTAGATCGCGAGCGGAAGCGTTCCAATGAACGGGGTTGATGGAGTCGTACTCGCCGTGATCCAAATCACCGATGACCGAGTGCCGAACGGACGGCACCTCCGCGTTCAACACACGTACGGAGCAGCGACGTCTCCTCCTTCTTGATCCAGCAAGGGGGAAGGAGAGGTTGATGGAGATCCAGCAGCACGACGGCGTGGTGGTGGATGTAGCGGGATCTCGGCAGGGCTTCGCCAAGCTTCTGCGAGAGGGAGAGGTGTTGCAGGGGAGGAGGGAGGCGCCAAGGGCTGTGTTCTTGATGCCCTCCCTCCCCCCTTTATATAGGCCCCCTGGGAGGGGGGGCTCCGGCCAAGAACCCATCTATGGGGGGGGGGCGGCCAGGGGGGAAACTCCCCCCCAAGTCAAGTGGGGCGCCCCCCCCACCCTAGGGTTTCCAACCCTAGGCGCAGGGGGGAGGCCCATGGGGGGCGCCCCAACCCACTAAGGGCTGGTTCCCTTCCCACTTCAGCCCATGGGGCCCTCCAGGATAGGTGGACCCCCGGGACCCTTCCGGTGGTCCCGGTACAATACCGATAACCCCCGAAACTTTCCCGGTGGCCGAAACTGGACTTCCTATATATAATTCTTCACCTCCGGACCATTCCGGAACTCCTCGTGACGTCCGGGATCTCATCCGGGACTCCGAACAACTTTCGGGTTTCCGCATACTCATATCTCTACAACCCTAGCGTCACCGAACCTTAAGTGTGTAGACCCTACGGGTTCGGGAGACATGCAGACATGACCGAGACGCCTCTCCGGTCAATAACCAACAACGGGATCTGGATACCCATGTTGGCTCCCACATGTTCCACGATGATCTCATCGGATGAACCACGATGTCGAGGATTCAATCAATCCCGTATACAATTCCCTTTGTCAATCGGTATGTTACTTGCCCGAGATTCGATCGTCGGTATCCCAATACCTTGTTCAATCTCGTTACCGGCAAGTCTCTTTACTCGTACCGCAATGCATGATCCCGTGACTAACTCCTTAGTCACATTGAGCTCATTATGATGATGCATTACCGAGTGGGCCCAGAGATACCTCTCCGTCATACGGAGTGACAAATCCCAGTCTCGATCCGTGCCAACCCAACAGACACTTTCGGAGATACCCGTAGTGTACCTTTATAGTCACCCAGTTACGTTGTGACGTTTGGCACACCCAAAGTACTCCTACGGTATCCGGGAGTTGCACGATCTCATGGTCTAAGGAGAAGATACTTGACATTGGAAAAGCTCTAGCAAACGAACTACACGATCTTTGAGCTATGCTTAGGATTGGGTCTTGTCCATCCATCATTCTCCTAATGATGTGATCCCGTTATCAATGACATCCAATGTCCATAGTCAGGAAACCATGACTATCTGTTGATCAACGAGCTAGTCAACTAGAGGCTTACTAGGGACACGTTGTGGTCTATGTATTCACACATGCATTACGATTTCCGGATAACACAATTATAGCATGAACAATAGACAATTACCATGAACAAAGAAATATAATAATAACCATTTATTATTGCCTCTAGGGCATATTTCCAACAGTCTCCCACTTGCACTAGAGTCAATAATCTAGTTACATTGTGATGAATCGAACACCCATTGCGTCCTGGTGTTGATCATGTTTTGCTCTAGGGAGAGGTTTAGTCAACGGATCTGCTACATTCAGATCCGTATGTACTTTACAAATGTCTATGTCTCCATTTTGAACACTTTCACGAATGGAGTTGAAGCGACGCTTGATATGCCTGGTCTTCCTGTGAAACCTGGGCTCCTTCGCAAGGGCAATAGCTCCAGTGTTGTCACAGAAGAGAGTCATCGGGCCCGACGCATTGGGAATCACCCCTAGGTCGGTAATGAACTCCTTCATCCAGACTGCTTCTTGTGCTGCCTCCGAGGCTGCCATGTACTCCGCTTCACATGTAGATCCCGCCACGACGCTTTGCTTGCAACTGCACCAGCTTACTGCTCCTCCATTCAAAATATACACGTATCCGGTTTGTGACTTCGAGTCATCCAGATCTGTGTCGAAGCTAGCGTCGACGTAACCCTTCACGACGAGCTCTTCGTCACCTCCATAAACGAGAAACATATCCTTAGTCCTCTTCAGGTACTTCAGGATATTCTTGACCGCTGTCCAGTGTTCCATGCCGGGATTACTTTGGTACCTTCCTACCAAACTTACGGCAAGGTTTACATCAGGTGTGGTACACAGCATGGCATACATAATAGACCCTATGGCCGAGGCATAGGGGATGTCACTCATCTTTTCTCTATCTTCTGCCGTGGTCGGGCATTGAGCCGTGCTCAATTGCACACCTTGCAATACAGGCAAGAACCCCTTCTTGGACTGATCCATATTGAACTTCTTCAATATCTTGTCAAGGTACGTACTCTGTGAAAGACCAATGAGGCGTCTTGATCTATCTCTATAGATCTTGATGCCTAATATATAAGCAGCTTCTCCAAGGTCCTTCATTGAAAAACACTTATTCAAATAGGCCTTTATACTTTCCAAGAATTCTATATCATTTCCCATCAATAGTATGTCATCCACATACAATAAGAGAAATGCTACAGAGCTCCCATTCACTTTCTTGTAAACACAGGCTTCTCCATAAGTCTGTGTAAACCCAAACGCTTTGATCATCTCATCAAAGCGAATGTTCCAACTCCGAGATGCTTGCACCAGCCCATAGATTGAGCGCTGGAGCTTGCATACTTTGTTAGCATTCTTAGGATCGACAAAACCTTCCGGCTGCATCATATACAATTCTTCCTTAAGGAAGCCGTTAAGGAATGCCGTTTTGACGTCCATCTGCCATATCTCATAATCATAGTATGCGGCAATTGCTAACATGATTCGGACGGACTTCAGCTTCGCTACGGGTGAGAAAGTCTCATCGTAGTCAACCCCTTGAACTTGTCGATAACCCTTAGCGACAAGTCGAGCCTTATAGATGGTCACATTACCATCCGCGTCTGTCTTCTTCTTAAAGATCCATTTATTTTCTATGGCTCGCCGATCATCGGGCAAGTCAGTCAAAGTCCATACATCGTTTTCATACATGGATCCTATCTCGGATTTCATGGCTTCTAGCCATTTGTCGGAATCCGGGCCCGCCATCGCTTCTTCATAGTTCGAAGGTTCACCGTTGTCTAACAACATGATTTCCAGGACAGGGTTGCCGTACCACTCTGGTGCGGAACGTGTCCTTGTGGACCTACGAAGTTCAGCAGTAACTTGATCCGAAGCTTCATGATCATCATCATTAACTTCCTCCCCAGTCGGTGTAGGCACCACAGGAACATCTTCCCGCGCTGCGTTACTTTCCGGTTCGGAAGGGGTGACTATCACCTCATCAAGTTCCACTTTCCTCCCACTTAATTCTTTCGAGAGAAACTCTTTCTCCAGAAAGGACCCGTTCTTGGCAACGAAGATCTTGCCTTCGGATCTGAGGTAGAAGGTATACCCAATAGTTTCCTTAGGGTATCCTATGAAGACGCATTTCTCCGACTTGGGTTCGAGCTTTTCAGGTTGAAGTTTCTTGACATAAGCATCGCATCCCTAAACTTTTAGAAACGACAGCTTAGGTTTCTTCCCAAACCATAATTCATACGGTGTCGTCTCAACGGATTTCGACGGAGCCCTATTTAAAGTGAATGCGGCAGTCTCTAAAGCATAGCGCCAAAATGAGAGCGGTAAATCGGTAAGAGACATCATAGATCGCACCATATCCAATAGAGTGCGATTACGACGTTCGGACACACCGTTTCGCTGAGGTGTTCCAGGCGGCGTGAGTTGTGAAATGATTCCACATTTCCTTAAGTGCACACCAAATTCGTGACTTAAATATTCTCCACCACGATCTGATCGTAAGAATTTTATTTTCCTGTCACGTTGATTCTCAACCTCACTCTGAAATTCCTTGAACCTTTCAAAGGTTTCAGACTTGTATTTCATTAGGTAGACATACCCATATCTACTTAAGTCATCAGTGAGAGTGAGAACATAACGATATCCTCCGCGAGCCTCAACACTCATTGGACCGCACACATCGGTATGTATAATTTCCAATAAGTTGGTTGCTCGCTCCATTGTTCCGGAGAACGGAGTCTTGGTCATCTTACCCATGAGGCATGGTTCGCACGTGTCAAATGATTCGTAATCAAGAGACTCCAAAAGTCCATCTGCATGGAGCTTCTTCATGCGCTTGATACCAATGTGACCAAGGCGGCAGTGCCACAAGTATGTGGGACTATCGTTATCAACTTTACATCTTTTGATATTCACACTATGAATATGTGTAACATCACGTTCGAGATTCATCAAGAATAAACCATTGACCAGCGGGGCATGACCATAAAACATATCTCTCATATAAATAGAACAACCATTATTCTCGGATTTAAATGAGTAGCCATCTCGAATTAAACGAGATCCAGATACAATGTTCATGCTTAAAGCTGGCACTAAATAACAATTATTGAGGTTTAAAACTAATCCCGTAGGTAGATGCAGAGGTAGCGTGCCGACGGCGATCACATCGACCTTGGAACCATTCCCGACGCGCATCGTCACCTCGTCCTTTGCCAGTCTCCGTTTATTCCGCAGTTCCTATTTGAGTTACAAATATGAGCAACCGCACCGGTATCAAATACCCAGGAGCTACTACGAGTACTGGTAAGGTACACATCAATTACATGTATATCACATATACCTTTGGTGTTGCCGGCCTTCTTGTCCGCTAAGTATTTGGGGCAGTTCCGCTTCCAGTGACCACTTCCCTTGCAATAAAAGCACTCAGTCTCAGGCTTGGGTCCATTCCTTGGCTTCTTCCCAGTAACTGGCTTACCGGGCGCGGCAACTCCCTTGCCGTCCTTCTTGAAGTTCTTCTTACCCTTGCCCTTCTTGAACTTAGTGGTTTTATTCACCATCAACACTTGATGTTCTTTTCTGATCTCCACCTCCGCTGATTTCAGCATCGAATATACCTCAGGAATGGTCTTTTCCATCCCCTGCATATTGAAGTTCATCACAAAGCTCTTGTAGCTTGGTGGAAGCGACTGAACGATTCTGTCAATGACTGCGTCATCCGGGAGATTAACTCCCAGCTGAGACAAGCGGTTGTGTAACCCAGACATTCTGAGTATGTGCTCACTAACAGAACTATTTTCCTCCATTTTACAGCTGAAGAACTTGTCGGAGACTTCATATCTCTCGACCCGGGCATGAGCTTGGAAAACCATTTTCAGCTCTTCGAACATCTCATATGCTCCATGTTTCTCAAAACGCTTTTGGAGACCCGGTTCTAAGCTGTAAAGCATGCCGCACTGAACGAGGGAGTAATCATCAACACGTGATTGCCAAGCGTTCATAACGTCTTGGTTCTCTGGGATTGGTGCTTCACCTAGCGGTGCTTCTAGGACATAATCTTTCTTGGCAGCTATGAGGATGATCCTCAGGTTCCGGACCCAGTCCGTATAGTTGCTGCCATCATCTTTCAGCTTGGTTTTCTCTAGGAACGCGTTGAAGTTGAGGACAACGTGGGTCATTTGATCTACAAGACATATTGTAAAGATTTTAGACTAAGTTCATGATAATTAAGTTCATCTAATCAAATTACTCAATGAACTCCCACTCAGATAGACATCCCTCTAGTCATCTAAGTGAAACATGATCCGAGTTAACTAGGCCGTGTCCGATCATCACGTGAGACGGACTAGTCAAGATCGGTGAACATCTCCATGTTGATCGTATCTTCTATACGACTCATGCTCGACCTTTCGGTCCTCCGTGTTCCGAGGCCATGTCTGTACATGCTAGGCTCGTCAAGTCAACCTAAGTGTATTGCGTGTGTCCCGAGGCCATGTCTGTACATGCTAGGCTCGTCAACACCCGTTGTATGCGAACGTTAGAATCTATCACACCCGATCATCACGTGGTGCTTCGAAACAACGAACCTTCGCAACGGTGCACAGTTAGGGGGAACACTTTCTTGAAATTATCATAAGGGATCATCTTACTTACTACCATCGTTCTAAGCAAATAAGATGCAAAACATGATAAACATCACATGCAATCAAATAGTGACACGATATGGCCAATATCATTTTGCTCCTTTGATCTCCATCTTCGGGGCGCCATGATCATCTTTGTCACCGGCATGACACCATGATCTCCATCATCGTGTCTTCATGAAGTTGTCACGCCAACGATTACTTCTACTTCTATGGCTAACGCGTTTAGCAATAAAGTAAAGTAATTTACATGGCATTATTCAATGACACGCAGGTCATACAAAATAATAAAGACAACTCCTATGGCTCCTGCCGGTTGTCATACTCATCGACATGCAAGTCGTCATTCCTATTACAAGAATATGATCAATCTCATACATCACATTTATCATTCATCACATCTTCTGGCCATATCACATCACATAGCACATGCTGCAAAAACAAGTTAGACGTCCTCTAATTGTTGTCGCAAGTTTTTACGTGGCTTGTATAGGTTTCTAGCAAGAACGTTTCTTACCTACGTAAAACCACAACGTGATATGCCAATTTCTATTTACCCTCCATAAGGACCCTTTTCATCGAATCCGTTCCGACTAAAGTGGGAGAGACAGACACCCGCTAGCCACCTTATGCAACTAGTGCATGTCAGTCGGTGGAACCTGTCTCACGTAAGCGTACGAGTAAGGTCGGTCCGGGCCGCTTCATCCCACAATACCGCCGAAACAAGATAAGACTAGTAGCGGCAAGAAGAATTGGCAACATCTACGCCCACAACTGCTTTGTGTTCTACTCGTGCATAGTAACTACGCATAGGCCTGGCTCATGATGCCACTGTTGGGGATCGTAGTAGAATTTTTAAAATTTCCTACGCATCACCAAGATCCATCTATGGAGTATACTAGCAACAAGGGGAAATGAGTGCATCTACATACCCTTGTAGATCGCGAGCGGAAGCGTTCCAATGAACGGGGTTGATGGAGTCGTACTCGCCGTGATCCAAATCACCGATGACCGAGTGCCGAACGGACGGCACCTCCGCGTTCAACACACGTACGGAGCAGCGACGTCTCCTCCTTCTTGATCCAGCAAGGGGGAAGGAGAGGTTGATGGAGATCCAGCAGCACGACGGCGTGGTGGTGGATGTAGCGGGATCTCGGCAGGGCTTCGCCAAGCTTCTGCGAGAGGGAGAGGTGTTGCAGGGGAGGAGGGAGGCGCCAAGGGCTGTGTTCTTGATGCCCTCCCTCCCCCCTTTATATAGGCCCCCTGGGAGGGGGGCTCCGGCCAAGAACCCATCTATGGGGGGGGGGGCGGCCAAGGGGGGAAACTCCCCCCCCCAAGTCAAGTGGGGCGCCCCCCACCCTAGGGTTTCCAACCCTAGGCGCAGGGGGGAGGCCCATGGGGGGTGCCCCAACCCACTAAGGGCTGGTTCCCTTCCCACTTCAGCCCATGGGGCCCTCCAGGATAGGTGGCCCCACCCGGTGGACCCCCGGGACCCTTCCGGTGGTCCCGGTACAATACCGATAACCCCCGAAACTTTCCCGGTGGCCGAAACTGGACTTCCTATATATAATTCTTCACCTCCGGACCATTCCGGAACTCCTCGTGACGTCCGGGATCTCATCCGGGACTCCGAACAACTTTCGGGTTTCCGCATACTCATATCTCTACAACCCTAGCGTCACCGAACCTTAAGTGTGTAGACCCTACGGGTTCGGGAGACATGCAGACATGACCGAGACGCCTCTCCGGTCAATAACCAACAGCGGGATCTGAATACCCATGTTGGCTCCCACATGTTCCACGATGATCTCATCGGATGAACCACGATGTTGAGGATTCAATCAATCCCGTATACAATTCCCTTTGTCAATCGGTATGTTACTTGCCCGAGATTCGATCGTCGGTATCCCAATACCTTGTTCAATCTCGTTACCGGCAAGTCTCTTTACTCGTACCGCAATGCATGATCCCGTGACTAACTCCTTAGTCACATTGAGCTCATTATGATGATGCATTACCGAGTGGGCCCAGAGATACCTCTCCGTCATACGGAGTGACAAATCCCAGTCTCGATCCGTGCCAACCCAACAGACACTTTTGGAGATACCCGTAGTGTACCTTTATAGTCACCCAGTTACGGTGTGACGTTTGGCACACCCAAAGTACTCCTACGGTATCCGGGAGTTGCACGATCTCATGGTCTAAGGAGAAGATACTTGACATTTGAAAAGCTCTAGCAAACGAACTACACGATCTTTGAGCTATGCTTAGGATTGGGTCTTGTCCATCACATCATTCTCCTAATGATGTGATCCCGTTATCAATGACATCCAATGTCCATAGTCAGGAAACCATGACTATCTGTTGATCAACGAGCTAGTCAACTAGAGGCTTACTAGGGACACGTTGTGGTCTATGTATTCACACATGCATTACGATTTCCGGATAACACAATTATAGCATGAACAATAGACAATTACCATGAACAACGAAATATAATAATAACCATTTATTATTGCCTCTAGGGCATATTCCAACAGTCTCCAAGCAACAATGAACTGGTGCATTCTCATAACCCCGCGCCTCCTCTCTCCTCCCCGCCGCCGCGGCCCGCGGAGCCCATCCGGGGCCCGCGCGGGCCCGAGCCGCCGCCGCCGCCCCGAGGCGCTCGCCTCCGCCCGCGCCCGAGGCGACCCGCGCCTCCCCGCCGGCCATGGCGCCGCCGCCTCCGCGCCCGCGGGACCGACCCCGCGGCCCAGTACCCGACGACCGGCGCCGCCCGTGCCCCGTCCTCTCCGCGCCCCGCGCCGGCCTCTCCTTCCTCTCCGCTCCGGCAACCCGCGCCGGCGAGCCCCGAGCTCGATCTGGATCTGCCGCCCGCGTTGACTTCGCCCCCCATGCATACTGCTCCGTTTCGTGTGTGTAATATGTCGAAATGTTCATTGGAAGATGCTCTACATTTCATTCCATTGTGCCATGTTTGTTTCAGCTCATCTTGGTGCCCTAATTATCGTTGCAAGACTGTTATGTGATGTTTACTGCTGCCTGTTAACAGAACTTAGTGTTTTGTTATTTTTGTTGCATTTAATCTGTGCATCTTATGAGCATGAGCTCTACATGTGTTTTGGCTATGCCATGCTATCTTTACAGTGGTGCTTGTCTTGTATTTTTAGGAGCTCTGTGGTGGCTAGCACAAGCATGCAAAGTAGCCTCCGTGATGTTGCTGATTTCTGTGACTTAGTGATTTCTGCTAAGTCTGAGTCTGTTATATTTTGTTGCCATATAAACCTGCTGCTACAAGTCATTCTATGCATAATCTGGAGATGTTCACTAAGGATGTTTTGTTATACATGTTATGATGAATCCATCCATGCCCTTGTTTGCATTTATAGCCTGCTGTAGATTGTTGTTATCATGCTCTAAAGCTGCAAAATAATGTTGCTGTCAGCCTGATAACCTGAAGTTCATTTTTGTCATGTGCTTTGCTAGAGATCCTTTTACCTTATGACTATGCTATTGCCATGCTTAGCTTCATATGTATGCCATCTTGCTGTTGGTTACCTTATCATGCCATGTATTGCTCTGTGGTGAGTGGTTCAAGCTCACCAACATGCCTACTTATCGTTGTTTCTGCCATGCCCTGTTATTTTCACCAAGTCTGAAACTGTTATGAAACTTGCTATGTTTACATAGGTGCCATCATATCTTCTGTGCCTTTTTGGCTCATGTTCAGTAAGGGACATTTGTTATATGCTTTGAGTAGATTCATTCCATGGCTTTGTTTGCTATGATCTGTTCCTGTAGCATGTTGCTTGATAGCTCTAAACATTGCAACCTAATATTATTTCTGCCATGTCCAGTAATTCTGCTAAGTCTGTGAACCTGTTATTATTTGCACTCTTGCCATGTCATTTTGAGCATGTTCTAGTGATTTATGGAGATAGCTCACTGTTCATGTTTTGTCATGCTTTACCTGTACATCATGTCCATGCGTTGTGTTATCATGTTGGAGTGCTGTAGCTTGTCGTTTTGATGCTTGCGAGATGCCTAGTTGCTGTTATGGTCAGTTTGTTGCTATGTCTTGTTTGGAGTGTATGTGTTGCACCGTTGCTCTATATCAAACTTGCTTAGAATCGCATGTACTTCCATATTATCTTGTTTTATCCTTGTTTTGAGGTGTTTGCTTGATGTTTGAATGCATTTTGCATCAATGCCATGTTTAACTTGTTTTGCTCATATCTTCTAGGCCGTAGCTCCGAATCTAATGAACTTTATATGTAACTTGACTAGAATTTCGTGTAGATCATGATGGTGCGTTTTAACTTGCTGTTTAACAACTTGAACATAAAGTTTATTCAGTTCTGGACCAATTTCGAAATTTGCATATGAGGACTTACCGGAATTGTTATATGTTGTTTCCGGCCTCATTTAAACTTGTTTTGATGTGTTGATCTTGTATGCATCATCTCTTGCCATGAGTAGTTTCATATAGCCTTGTCATGCATCATTCTTGATTGAGCATCATGCCTTGTTCATGTGTGGTGTGTTTACTATGTTGTGTGCTTCTTCTCGATAGTTCCCGTGTCGTTGCGATCGTGAGGATTCGTTCGTCTTCGTGGCTTCATCTTATTCATGGAATCGTTCTTCTTCCTAGCGGGATTTCAGGCAAGATGACCGTCACCTTGGATCTCATTACTATCATTGCTATGCTAGTTGCTTCGTTCTATCGCTTTGCTGCACTACCTATCACTTGCTCTTCAAGCCTCCCAAATTGCCATGAACCTCTAACCTTTGTCACCCTTCCTAGCAAACCGTTGTTTGGCTATGTTACCGCTTTTGCTCAGCCCCTCTTATAGCGTTGCTAGTTGCAGGTGAAGATGAAGATTGCTCCATGTTGGATTAAGTTTATGTTGGGATATCACAATATCTCTTATTTAATTAATGCATCTATATACTTGGTTAAGGGTGGAAGGCTCGGCCTTATGCCTGGTGTTTTGTTCCACTCTTGCCGCCCTAATTTCCGTCATACCGGTGTTATGTTCCTCGATTTTGCGTCCCTTACGCGGTTGGGTGATTTATGGGACCCCCTTGACAGTTCGCTTTGAATAAAACTCTTCCAGCAAGGCCCAACCTTGGTTTTACATTTGCCTCACCTAGCCTTTTTTCCCTTGGGAGTTGCGCATCCCGAGGGTCATCTTTATTTTAACCCCCCGGGCCAGTGCTTCTCTAAGTGTTGGTCCGAACCGAGCTGCCTGCGGGGCCACCTCGTGGAAACTCGAGGTCTGGTTTTACTCGTAGCTAGTCTTATCCGGTGTTGCCCTGAGAACGAGATATGTGCAGCTCCTATCAGGATGTCAGCGCATCGGGCGGTCTTGCTGGTCTTGTTTTATTATTGCCGAAATGTATTGTAAACCGGGATTCCGAGACTGATCGGGTCTTCCCGGGAGAAGGAATATCCTTCGTTGACCGTGAGAGCTTATAATGGGCTAAGTTGGGACACCCCTGCAGGGTATTTATCTTTCGAAAGCCGTGCCCGCGGTTATGTGGCAGATGGGAATTTGTTAATATCCGGTTGTAGAGAACTTGACACTTGACCTTATTTAAAACGCATCAACCGCGTGTGTAGCCGTGATGGTCTCTTCTCGGCGGAGTCCGGGAAGTGAACACGGTTTCTGGGTTATGTTTGACGTAAGTAGGAGTTCAGGATCACTTCTTGATCATTGATAGTTTCACGTCCGTTCCTTTGCTTCTCTTCTCGCTCTTGTTCGCGTAAGTTAGCCACCATAATTGCTTAGCCGCTGCTGCAACCTCACCACTTATCCTTTCCATACCCCTTTAAGCTTTGCTAGTCTTGATACCCATGGTAATGGGATTGCTGAGTCCTCGTGGCTCACAGATTACTACAACACCAGTTGCAGGTACAGGTTTTGCGATGATCTTGACGCGAGAGCGATGTTACTTGTTTTGGAGTCCTTCTGCTTCTTCTTTGTTCAGGGGATAGGTTCCAGGTCGGCAGCCTGGGCTAGCAGGGTGGATGTCGTTTGAGCTTCTGTTTGTGTTTCATCCATAGTCGGATGTTGATCTTATGTATGAGGTATTGATATATTGATGTATTCTTGCGGCATTTGTATGCTTTGTATGTATCCCCATCTATTATGTAATGTTGATGTAATGATATCCACCTTGCAAAAGCGTCTTCAAGATGAGCTTCTATCCTTGGTGGGACCTTCGTGTTCCTTTAGCATAGGGTCGCATCTTGGGCGTGACACCCTTCTCCCCACCCTCATGCTCTTCTTCCTCGCCTCCGATCGGGACTTCCAATTCGGGAATGGATCTACTCACCAGTTGACTACTAGCAATGCGACTAACCTCCCAGGTGATGGCTCGGACGACGAGAAGGTACATCGCGCAGTTCATTCGCAGTGTGTTGCATGGCATGGTACTGTATGTACAGTGGTTGAGAAACTAACCGATTTCCATCATGCAGGAGGAAGCATTCCGGGGACTCGCTGAGCTGCTGCCAAAGGTTGCCATGGACGACGGGACGGTGATCATCACGACGGTGAACGAGGCGTGGGCGCGCCTAGGCTCCCTGCTCGACCTCTTCCTCGGCAGCTTCCGCGACGGCGAGGGGATCGCGCACCTCCTCAACCACACCCACATCGTCGCCGCCGACCCCGGCGCCATGGCACTTTGCCAGGCCGTGCACCCGCACTGCTACCTCCATGAGGTCACCTCCGCCAACGTTAGCTCCGCTAACCGCTTCATGACCAAGAGCTATCTCGAGCTCATCTGGGCCAGGCTTGAGGTCCCACAACGTATCCTCCAGCTTGGCTACAACTACCTCTCCACCGTAAGCTACCTCGCATGCCTTTAACAATTTCAACATACAGAACTACCTGTTATGGTTCAGTGTGATGCTTGTACTGCCCTTTCTTGTTTATCCAGTTCTAGCTTAGATCGTTCGGCTTATGGTCATTTAGTAGCAGTGGTTAAGTCTCTAATGATCGATAGAGTGTTTATTCCCCAGAAAGTGCATAGGTCTCAAAATAGTGTTGCAGATTGCCTGGCAAGGTATAGTCGCTCTTTGCGAGCTACGGCTGTGTGGCTTGGTAGATGACTCCCATGTATTGAGGATCTCTTGCCAAAGGATTGTAACGCTACCATATTGGAATAACTATTATTGATCTCGCAAAAAAAAGCAATTTCACAAACTGTTGAGAAACATTGCATTCTCTTTTTTCTCTCATTACATTTTATTATTTATTTTCTACTCAGTTGTGTTACGTTTTATCATTTCAAAGGGTGAAATATCACACTCGATCTATGTCTAGGTTATGCATCTTCAGTTAATATTATTGCTGGCAGGATGTGGATGTCATGTGGTTGCGCAACCCGTTCCGGCACATCAGCCTTTACGCCGATGTGGCCATGTCGACCGACCGCTTCTATGGCAATGCTGAGGACCTACAAAATGTGGGAAACGGTGGCTTCTACTACATTAGGTCGACAAACCGGACGGTGGAGATGCTAAGTCGCTGGCTGGCAGCGAGGTCGCGGTTCCCCTCCGCCCATGACCAAGGAGTGTTGAACGAGATCAAGGCCGAGCTCGCAGCCGGTGACCTACAGATCAAGTTCGTGTTCCTTGATATAGTGATCTTTGGCGGTTTCTGCCAGTTCCACGAAGAGATGGACAAGGTATCTACGATGCACGCCAACTGCTGCATCGAGCTAGAGAACAAGGTAGACGACCTTGGAAGAACTACACGAGCAAGACACCATCGGACAAGTTCAAGTGGACGTTCCCCGCCAAGTGCAAGGCGTCGATGGGAAAATGCTAATTACTGAAAATGGAGTATTATCAGAACACAATCCAGCATTCCAGATGCAGAAAGAACGAACGAGAATTACCTCCTCCTCCCCCTCCCCGCGCATCCTGACGCCCCTATGAAGACCCTTCAGTTTGGTGCGTTTTCCATTGTTATTAAGTCCTTTCCGTTTTACTACACGATAACGCCTCAGTTTTACTGATGTTTCACTAAGGTTTGTTCGAGGTTTTCATTAGTTTTGTGGAACACTTTAAGAGAAGGTTTGCCGTAAACCCGAGTGAAACTCAAACTAGCTAGTAAAAAACTACATTGAAACTGAATCCACCGAAGTACGTACCAAAACCATATGAACCCATGAAACCACAATGAAAGTTGTTGGAAACCTTATGGTACCTGCATGGATAAAATATAATTCCAGAATGTTTTATTCAAGTTTTAAATACAAAATTTTGAAACCCGCTAAAACGTGAACCAAAACTATATGAAATCATGAAACCACGATGAGGTTACTGAAAACCATATGAAATTTTATCGATAAAAAATAGGTTCGGAAAGTTTCATCAATATTTCATTCCAGTTTCATAACATGAACATTATAAATTTGAAAAATGCTCAACATCGATATTGTTTGTCAGACCTCCAAGATAACGACAAGGTTTATGGCTTCTAACTTTGAAAATGCGTGGGTCAATATATATGGGGGGGGGGGGGCGAGAGAGAGAGAGAGAGATGGATTGTGGCTCTTAAAAAGTGGAGAATCTAAATAAAAAAAAGTATGATAAAGGATCCCACGAATGTCAAAGTGCTTGGAATCATTGGATTGTCCTTGGACATCAACATACATGTGGGAAATCCTTGTTGATTCCATATGCGCAATTTAACACAGAGTTTTCCGAGCCACAACCGAGGTAAGTGGCCTAGTCCTACCCCGACTAATGAGTGTGTGACCATTTAGAACACTAGAGAATTCTTCGGTTGCTACTAAATGGTGTGACGCTCCCAATCGAACAACTGAGATGCTCGGATGGTTCTCGGTTCGGTTCTCTGTGATAGCTTTACGTGAAACCTGAATTGCCATGATAGAATCATTCGGCAATAGCTCCTCTCTTTTCTTCATCTCGCCGAGGTGGGTATGGGTGGTGATAACCCATGGTTGCTATGATGAAGTGGTTATAACAAGGTTAACATATATGTCTTTATTTTAGTGTCGTTAGAGTTTGTATGACACAAATGTATGTGTACATGTTAGTCATGTCAAAGTTGTTTGTGCATCTGGACAACAATACGAAGGCCAACTGAAGATGGATGTGCACTAATTAATTCGAGTTCCTGCATGAGGCTATATGCTTACCAATATATGGAACAATATATGTGAAGATGTGGTTTGGATTCATCGAGACGTGATTGCAGGAATCATCCAGACACGTATGTGTAGAAGCCACATGGGAATAGTTCAGGTCATTTCTGTCATTGTATCCGAGTTGTGATCAAGATAGCTAGTCTATCTGTCTTGTTTTTCTTAGGTTAGGCAACAACATGTCATTGAATTATAGTCACCAAAAAATGGAATAAACAAGAGACACATCAGGTGCAAGTTGCCAATCATAATGTGTTCATGTGTGCGAATTGGTCAAGAGTATTCATAGTGCATAAAAAAACTGTGGTTTGTGTCTCCTTTCATGGTCCGAGTTCGAGTGAGTTCGGATAGATAAAAGCAAGTCCTCTCTCTCTCTGTCTCTCTCTCTCTCTCTCGCTGGTACAATACACCGAAGAGTCATCCAATATGTATGGACGAGATAGTGCCAATCATTCATGATAGAAGCACAGAAGCCACACTTAATACAAGTTAAGATGAACCATGAGATCGTATCCAAAAAGTAATTTCTAACATGAAATAATTATAATAAATAGTATAATGCCATGGGCCAACCTTCAAACATGCCTTCAATATCGTGGATGTTTGCATCCATGTATATATGTGTATCGGCACATCCATTCTCACCCACTGAAGTAGGAGAATGTACGCCCTCAACAACATGCATCCTTTTGCTCCTATCATTCATTGGTTCAAAGGGCCGGAATTAGAGAACAAATAAAGAAGACCATGAGGCCTAGTTTAGGAATATGAAGTATCATGAAAGCAATGAAAATTGCTACATATGCCTAGTGGTGTTCCATAATCTAGATATTCACAGGATGACTCCATGATGGATCAACCATTCTATCCTCTAGGTATTTATCGAGTGAAACAAACCTGACACATACTCCTTGAGAATAAATTGTGTGGTTGTGAGACCGAAGTAGTCCTATGGTGTATCTCTGGCTACATGCTGATTTTCGTACCCAAATATGTGAGGGTTGTTTCTTTCCCCCAAACCTATTTAGGTTTACCATTGTCGGGGTCGATTATTCCAAGAGAGGTTTTCCAAGATTTCATTTTTCAAGTGGATGAATGTCTTACCAGCTCCTTAATTGGTCACATTACACGAGGCAGCAGGGTAAGACATACCAGATAAGTTTTGACTTTCCGCCTAGTGCACTTTATGTCTTGCATCAAAATGGGTGATCCAAGGAATTGATATAGTATCTATTCTAGAAAATAAAAAAAGCTAGTGGGAATTATTGGTAACTGGCTTGGGACTTTATCTGTAGATTTGTTTTAAGAAAGAGACCTGGGATCAAAATCTCGAGGTTTAAAAATAATCATATCCTGACAGAGTTCATGCATTGGATGCACACTACACTTAACTTACCTTGGGCAAGCTGGGCAAGAGCAGGACACTTTAAAAGAAAAGTCATCGGCAACATGATGTCCGGTGAAACTCATACCTGCTCTCAAATTAGTGGGCTCATTCAAGGATAGAAGGAAGTTACATTTATCCAATCGAGGAACAATAAAACCACATCTCTTGGTAATATTTATAGAAAGTAAAGGGTATTTATAAATCTAGTTTACATCGCTCTTCTCACATGCTATGAGACCAAACACTGGGCTTTGATATGCCTACTACCAAATTCCACTGGAGGGAGGGGAGTTCTGTGCCGACCTAGGCACCTAGCGTGCACACACGTGAGTAATGAACTTACTATATGGATGATGTTTCTGACTACATGCCCTTTGCAAAGCTCATCGCATGATAAGCGAGTATTTTTTTCCAGGGTTTATGTTTATTTTTGCTGGGTTTTGACAAACGAAGTTGGCATCATAATCAGGCAGAGAGGTTTGCCTGCAATTTGTATGGGCTATGCAGTTTGTGAGGGAATTAGGTTTCGTCGTGAAGTAGATCCGAGATTCTGCAGCTTTGAAAAAACAAAAGAATTAAATTGTTGCTTGAAAAATGCTCAAAAAGAATCAAAGTGAGAACAATGTTGCTTAGGGCATCTCCAAAGCGGACCCTCGAACCGCCCGCATCCGTTTAGATCGACATGTCCAGATACAATTTGCCATCCACACGGTAACCCATTAGTTCGTCGACGTGTCCGGACGTCCGTTTTCCCGCAAACCGGAAGCAAACCAAAGAGGACTTTGCGGGAGTCCGGACATCCATATGGCGAATAAAAACCACCATGTACCCCTCTCCTCTCGGTCCGGATGGCGGAAGGCCGCTGTTGCGGTTTGATGGAAGGATTAGCATGCTTGGCGTTTGGCAAAAGCCACTAATCACTTTGTTTCACAATTTTTTTCCTTCATTTTGTTTCAAATGCTCATTTGGTAGAAGCAAGCAGGCTGGCTACTAGTTCATTTGGCCGAAGCTACTTGCTTCATTTGGCGGAAGCTAGTTCAAATACTTAAGCAAGCTACTAGTTCGTGCTTCATTTGGCGGAAGCCGGTTCAAATGTTGAAGCATTTGGCGGAAGCTATGCTAGAACATCGTTTAGTAGCCTTCCCCAAACAAAGGGCTACTAAATCATCGTTGTTATTTGTTAAGAGAATCGCATGGTTATTTTGACATGTTTGGCGGAAGGTTATTTAGCCGAGCATGGATTAAGTTTAACAGAGAAGGATATTTGAGATACAGGGTTGGATGGCAGGCTCCGGAATCAGTGTCGCGGACTGGTCCCCACCGGTCCACGGACGGATACGATGTGCAATTTAAGAGTCAGCGTTGGAGATGCCCTTAAGCAGCAAATCTACGATATTGATATTTGTCCATTCGTTTGCTCAGTCCGTGAAACAGTTTTGCGTTTCAGGTGGAATGCAATCGTACCACCGAAATCCCATATCACCTAGGCATATCTGACAGCTTTGATGTCTTCAAAAGTTAAATTGCGTGCTTGGGAGTTGATCCCAAACCCCAACATATTAGATAATCTGCCAATCACAACATTATCATCTCTATTATGGCAATGGCAAAACAATGTATAGAGATGGTTTATTTGGAATATTCCTCTCATTCAAAGTTTATTTGGTACTCATAATGCAAGCTTAATATCTCGTGTTCCTATCTATGATTATGATTCTAGTGATAGACTCATTTGAAAGCATAACGCCGCAGGTGTTAGCATTACTAAAAGTGCGTACCATAATTTTGGGCCTGTTTGCCCACCTAACATTCAAATTCAAAATACTAGTTTTACATGCACTACAAAGAATCTATTACAGGTTATCTGGAAGGATAAATTTTTGCCTCCCAGAGTTCAGACCTTTGCATGGAGGTTACTTCGACGGGCTCTTCCTATAGCTCCTTCAAGATCATCTCATATTCAACCTTTATGTAAAAGATGTGAGCAGCTAGAGGATGATATTCATTTGTTCTTTTCCTGGGAATTTGTTAGAGCATTCTGGTTTGTATCTCCCCTTGCTATTAGAATTGACTACTTGCTTTCCACCGATCAAAATCTTATTCCTGAAGTCATTAACACTATATCAACAACTTATCAAGATCAAACTCTTTGGTTATCATATTTCTTATTTTATGGAGCATTTGGAAGGCAAGAAATGATATCGCTTTCAACAACAGAGAGTGGGAAGAGTTGCAGGTTATCAATACAGCCAAGGCTATGTTGAAAGAGCAAGAACTGGAGTACAGATCTCAGGGAGGAAAAAGAGGAGTCTGAACCAGTGAGGTTTTATTTGCAGATTGAGATGAACGGATTCAAGGAGCGGCCAAATGTCTTTACTGATGCTGCTTGGAAAGATATTTCTTTGTTTGGTAACTCTAATTATGCAGGGTTATAACAACATGAAGGTATATGCGTCTTTGTCTACAAACATGCGAGAGGGCAACATGAGGCGATTTTCATTGCTGCAGCATCTACGGCTTCTTCTGTTATCCAGACTGAAGCAAGAGCTTTGGAATTGGGTGCCCAAATTGCCAAGGCGCTTAATCTTCATAGGCCCAATTCTTAACAGATAACCCAGTTCTGGCAGAAGCTGCGGCAAGGCGATACCCTGAAAATTACCCTGGCCACTGGACCATCAGGGATAGTCTTAATGCTTTCATCAAGCACACTAAGGAAGCTGATCCTAGAGTATTCAGGATTAGTAGGTCAAGCAACAAGGGTGCCCATAGGCAAGCTGAAGATGGTTACAACCTTCATAATGCCGGAGCTTGTATTTTCACTTGTGTACGTGTTAGGCATGACTAGGGATCTTGTCCTGTCATAGAGTGTATCGCTAATCTCAATGTGCAGTATTGCTCTGTGTGACATGCCTTTAAGCTGAAATGAAAGGCTGAAAGTTCCACAAAAAAATTTGCTCTGTGTGACATGCCTTTAAGCTGAAATGAAAGGCTGAAAGTTCCACAAATTTTTTTGCTCTGTGTGACATGCCTTTAAGCTGAAATGAAAGTCTGAAAGATCCAAAAAAATGTATAGAGATAGTGAATCTCTAGGTTGTGTAAAGCCCAAAAAAAGGGAATAAAAAATAAGAATGTCAGAAGTGGGGTTTGAACCCACGCCCTCGTAAGAGGACCAGAACTTGAGTCTGGCGCCTTAGACCACTCGGCCATCCTGACTTTTGTGTTATTTTGCAAGTTTTGCTGTATTTAAAAAGTAGATTTTGCTTTTTAGTTCCTTCCCGAGCTCCCCGAGACAGCTTCCGACCTAGTTGTGCTGTGGTCTCGATCGCCTTTGTCGTGATGTCCTTCACTTCCCTGATTACAAGTGCATGCGAATCAGGAGTTTGCATAACAGATTATAGACTGTGATGCATCGCCGAGACGAGGCGAGACGCGTACCTGCCGTACGAGATAGACCTCTGACGTGAGAGGATTCATTTTCCACAATCGTTATAAGTAGGACTGGACAATCTGCCCGCACTAGTTAGTTAGTGGGAGACCGGCGGCTTAGGAGAGAGCAGAGACCATGGCGACCCCTTGTACCAGTCCGCCATGGGTTCACCGGTCCGGCAAAGTCAAAGTGCGGCTTCACGATGGCTGCACGTCCGCACTAGCTAAGAAATTGGTCTCCATCATAAGCGCGCGCCACACCACATTTCCATCTCTACCACCACCGATCGACCAAGCTCATCTACTCGCTAATGCTCCGGAGTCCGGTCGCCATGCGGGCCACTTCCACCCACCTCGCCGCCACCAAATTCTTACTCACCGTCGTCGTCCTCTCCCTGGCCCTGGCCAGTGGCCACGCACGCCGTGCCGGTCAGACGGCCGATCTGCGTGCCTGAGGAGCGGGACGCGCTGCTAGCCTTCAAGGACGGCGTCACCAGCGACCCCGGGGGGACTCCTCGCCTCCTGGCGACGAGGATCAGACAGCTGCCAATGGCGGTATGTCCGGTGCAGCAACCGGACGGGCCGCGTGCTCGCGCTCAGCCTCCGGGACGCGCCGGGCGGGGCCGAGCTCGACGACAGAGGGAACTACGAGGGGGCGCTCGCCGGCCGGATAAGCCCCTCGCTCCTCTCCCTCTCGCGGCTGCGGCACCTGGACCTCAGCCGGAAGTACCTCGAGGGCTCCCCCGACGCCGCCCTACCGGCCTTCTTGGGCGGCCTCCGGAGCCTGCGCTACCTCAACCTCTCCGGCATCTACTTCTCCGGCGAGGTCCCGCCGCAGCTGGGAAACCTCTCGAGGCTGCGCTCCCTTGACCTCTCAAGCGACTTCGGCACGCAGCTCCTGCGCTCGTCAGACCTCTCGTGGCTGGCGCGTCTGCCATCGCTGCGGCACCTCAGCCTGAGCTCGATCGACATGAGCAGAGCAATGGACTGGCCTCGGGCGGTGAGCATGCTCCCTTCACTCAGAACCCTCCATCTCTCTTCCTGCTCGCTTCCAAGCACGAACCAGTGGCAACTTCCGGCGGCAGGCTTGTGTAACCTCACAAATCTTGAGGAGCTGGATCTCTCTATGAACCGCCTCAACCACCCGGCCGCATCCTCCTGGTTCTGGAACGTGACAAGCCTCACTCACATCAACCTCATGGAAACCTTCCTGTCCGGGCAGCTCCCTGATGCACTGGACGCCATGGCGTCCCTTGAGATTCTTGATTTCTCATATAATGGAAACATGGCTACCATGCCAAGAAGCTTGAGAAACCTCTGCAACCTGAGGTACTTAGACCTGGAGTCGAGCCTCGTAGGCGGCCAGGACATGGGCAAGCTGATGGAAAGCCTGCCGCAGGGATGCCCATCCAACATGTTGCAACAATTGTACCTAGCAAACAATGGTGTATGGTTGGAACCTTGGCAAATTACAAGAGTTTGAGGCACCTGACTGGTGGGTTGCAAGTTCTTGATCTCTCTTACAACAACCTCACCGGAGGATCGATACCGTTGTCCATGGGAAATCTTACTAGCTTGGACACTCTTCACATAGCTTACAATAAACTCACTGGATCAGTACCCACAGGGGAAGGATATTTTGCTGGTTTGAGCACCCTTGTGCTGTCCTGCAATCTCCTTGTTGGTAACATACCTGCAGGAATAGGACACTTTGCTAGATTAAGCACTCTAGACCTTCGTGGCAACTACCTCACTGGACATGTCCCGCCTCAGCTTGGTATGCTCGCTAATCTAACTTACCTGGACATTAGTCTCAATGATCTTCATGGTTTGCTCACGGAGGAGCACTTTGCTGAAATGGCCAGTTTAGAGACATTGGACCTATCGCAGAATCCCCTACTCAAGATTCACGTGGATTCAGAATGGAAGACTCCCTTCAAGCTTAGAGATGCAAATTTTTCGTTGTGCATTATGGGTCCCCTTTTCCCTGCCTGGCTCCAGTGGCAGGTGAATCTTACTTACCTTGACATCTCAAGCTCAGGTATAACTGATAAGCTTCCGGACTGGTTCACCACTGCATTTTCAGCAATGGATTTTCTGGATATTTTCAACAATTCAATATATGGCGAATTGCCGGAAAATATGGAGGACATGTCATTGACACAATTCTTTCTCGATTCCAATAGACTTACTGGGCCCATACCAAGTCTACCAAGGAATATCATCTACTTGGATATCTCCATGAACTCTTTATCAGGGCCTTTCCCATCCAACCTTGGAGCTCCAGGACTAGAAACGTTGCTTATGTTCTCGAATGGCATCGTGGGTCATCTTCCCGAATCAATCTGCCATTCACAGAAGTTGATAGTCTTAGACTTAGCAAACAACCTTCTCGTTGGAGAACTACATTCATGTTCTAGAATGGAATCCTTGAGGTACCTGCTGTTAAGTAACAATAGCTTCTCTGGACCATTCCCACCATTTGTACAGAGCTGCAAAAACTTGGGTTTCTTGGATCTTGCATGGAATAACTTATCCGGAACATTGCCGACGTGGATTGGCAACTTGGTGCAACTGCAATTTGTACGGTTGAGTTATAACATGTTCTCTGGGAAGATCCCGGTCATCATCACAAAACTCAAGTTCCTTCATCATTTGAATCTAGCAGGAAATAATATATCCGGATCCATCCCACTGGGTATCTCAAACCTAACAGCAATGACACGGATAGCGGTAAGGATGTTTGTTTCCTTATCAGGCGTATGCAAATGCGGCGGGTGAAGGTGGAAATAGCTTGTCCGCTGTCACCAAGGGGCAAGAACTCAAGTATGGTGTAGGAATTTCGGATATGGTGAGCATTGACTTATCATTCAACGGGTTAACTGGGATAATTCCAGAGGAAATTGCTTCTCTTGACGCACTGCTAAACATAAATGTGTCTTGGAATCGCCTGAGCGGTAAAATCCCAGAAAATATTGGGGCCATACAGTCACTTGAGTCACTCGACCTCTCAAAGAACATGCTCTCTGGCGAGATCCCTTCAAGCTTGTCAAAGATAACATACTTAAGCTTCTTGAACCTATCTGAAAACAATCTTACAGGAAGAATACCACCAGGCTCACAGCTTGACACCCTGTACCAGGAGCACCCATCTATATACGATGGCAACAGTGGGCTTTGCGGACCTCCTCTTCAGAAGAATTGCTCGACAAATGGTACATCAACGCAAGATGATCAGAACAGAACTGGCCATGGTTTTGAGCCAATGTCTTTTAGATTTGGGCTTGTTCTGGGTCTGATTCTGGGCCTTTGGTTGGCGCTCTTCACCCTTCTATTCATGAAAGCATGGAGGATTGCTTATTTCCGCCTCTTTGACAAGCTGTATGATCAGATATATGTGTTTGTCGTTGTTAAATGGAAAAGATTTTCCAGAGCAAGAACAACAGATTAGGCATCGCAAAGTAGCCGACGTTACAGATCTTAATAAAGAGCTTTGAAGACCAGTGCGGCATACATATAATTCTGATGATCACATGATGTCTATTATGTGTGTACAACAATAATCCTGGTGTATTCACTGGAATATGTCTGTAGTACTTGGCAATCATCATTTGAACCCCATATTTTGTGTTCTGTGAGTCATATATGTACTACACTTCAATATATTTTCTAGAGAAGAAAAGACGGGAATATGCATGTATTAACCCGCAAAAAAAAAGAATGTATTACACGTGAATGCATACAGACATTCTCGCAAAAAGAATGCATACATATTTTTTAGAAAAGGAGGATGACCCCCGGCCTCTGCATCTGGGAGATGCATACAGTCATTTTATTGATTATTCTTGAGGACCTTACAAAGTAGTACAACAATATGTCCGAATCCGCCATCTTGGCAACATCTGCCGCTACTCCAATCCATATGATGAAGGGGTGCAAACTGGGCCAAATACCCAGACCTCTCACCTAAGCCTAACATCTAAAGCCGGAGGCCCCGACCGAGCCACATACCGGGTCCGGGGCACAAACCGGTCTGACGCACTCACATGTGTCGTCGCCGCCATCTTTCACTAGTCCATCTTCAGAGCTGATTGAGGTGCCAACCTTGATAGGTGCCTCCGCCATCGACGCCACCATGACGCCAAACGACGACCTCCACCTACGTGAGTCCATCTCCAAGCAACGGATGCAGATCCATGCTAGGATAGGGCCGCACCACCGCCGTCGCCCACCACCCACAAGCGCCACCCAGCCCCAAGGTTCCCAAAGCGGCGCCTTCAAGAAGGGAACGGCGCCGTGAGCACCGTCGCCGCCCAACAAAGTTAGGGCTTTCGCCCGGGAGACCTAGGGGAAGGGGAAGTGAGGGGATCAGTCCATACCGACGCCTCCAAGGAGGGGAACGACGCCCTCAGGCGTCGCCTTCGACGCGGCCGGCCATAGCCGACCAGGGATTTCTCCCGAACTAGATCCCCGCCACCACTAGCGCCTCCTATACAGAAACGACGACCCAAGGAAGCGCGGCCCGACGAGGTTGGCCCGCACGCCAAACAGAGGAGGAGGGGAGGCGCCAGATCGCGCGCACCGGCCACCGCAGAAACCGCCGCCGGCCGCCAACGACCACCGGATCCCGCCGCCCGCGCGGCTGGGACGCCAGATCCACCGCCCGCACGGCTGCTAGCCGGCCGTGCCTTGCCAATGAAGCCGCCGCTCCAGATCCGGGGTTCCCCACACAGAGGCCGGGCAACCGAGGCCCCGCCGCCACCATCCTTGGCGCCCCGGGCTTGCTCGGCGGCTGCCTCAGGCGGCGGCGAGGAAGGGAAGAGGAGGAGGGGCGGCTAGGGAGGAGGAGAGGCGGCTAGGGAGGAGGAGGGGTAGCTAGGGTTGGGAGGACTCTTCACCTCTAAAAAAATAAAATGCATACAGATAATTCTGAGGATGTCTAGTACTATCCTTTTGTATCCATGGAGTATGAATGTATTACACGTGAATACACCAGAAGAGTGTAAATAATCAGACGCTTGCGACTTGGCATACGATCCCGTCCTTCACTTCCCTTCCCTGATCACACATGCACATAGAATCACTAACCCGGATTCGCATCTGGGACTGGGCGCGGTGTAGCAGACGAGTGAGACCATGATGCGTCGCCGGATAACAACCACGAGACGATGAGACAAGATGAGACAGACACGCACTTGCCGTGCGAAATAGACCGGCCGATGTCTGGGACGTGGCCACTGGCCAGGGACACAACATCTGCTGGACAGATGCAGATCCGATCTCGGAATTATACAGTGCAGAAATTAAATCAGGACCGTGTGTGGTAGTGATGTTATTACTTCCTCCGTCTCAAAATAAGTATCTTAACTTTAATACAATTTTATATACTAAAGTTAGTAAAAAATTGAGACGCTTATTTTGAGATGTAGGGAGTATTAGTAGAACCGTGTTAAAATAAGACTGCTATCACCGATGACGTGTACTACCTCAGTCCGGATTTATTGATCCCCTGTAATACATGTCATCTTTTGAACGTAAATTTGACTGACAAAATGTATGTTGTAATGTATATCACAAGAGGTATATTGTTGATTTATAAGTATTCGGTAGAGGTTTATGTTAGAAGGGATAGAGAGGTTTGGTGGAATCGATTAGTTATTGTTTGAGCCTCGTGTACATATATATAGAGTACATAATTAACTTGAAGTACAAGAAAAAGCAGAACAAATCCTAATCTATCTTATATTTCCTAACTAATCATAATACTCAACATCCCCGTAGTCACAATGGTAGTGACGCAGACGGTGAGACCGGAGAAGAATCCGAAGGTAAGCCGATGGGCATCCCCCCACAGTCGTAACGGTCGATGCATCGTGGAAGTTGTGGCTGGAGTGTGAAAACCGACGAGGTTGCTCAAGAAAGGCGGTAGCCCTTTGTGCCGATGTCGATGTAGCCGAGAGAATAGGGTGGTGTAGCCGTGGTCAATGTCGAGTCGAGGTGCCCGGTGTTGAGGAAGTCACAGTGAAGCTGCAGGCGCAAGGAGCCAAGGAGGCACTGAGTTAGTCATGGGCACAGTGGTGTCGAAGTAGTGGTGCGCTGGGAAGAAGACGATGTTGATGAGGCGTCGCGTCGGGTTTGCCAAATAAGGGGACAGGTCGTAGACGAAGGCACGCGTCGGTGTCGCCAGCACCGGGCATGCATAGACGAACGAAGACGAAATTGACGACGCACCGCACCAGGCTTGCTAGGCCCAGGGGGACATCGTGGACGAAAGCACACATCGGCGTTGCCAGCACCGGGCATGCGTAAACGAGGGACATGCACGAGCTGTAGCCATGTCTAGGAGTCGAAGGGGCCAGCAGAGAAGGAGACTCGACGACGGTTGTGGCACCAATCGGCGTGGAGCCGATGTCATCAATGATGGTCGGAGTAGACGAAGTTATCAGGGAAGATGATGACGACGCTGACGATGAGCTGGTGTTGGACAAAGACAAAGTGTGGGGGGAGGGGGGCAGCGACGACGACCGAACCGAAGTTGTGGATCGGGATGATTGCTGGAGTAATACAAACACGTTTGTGTAGGAGTCATAGAGGAATTGTTTGGGTCATTTCTATCAACGCATCTGAGTTGTAATCAAAGCTTGCTAGTCTATGTGTGAGTCAGATAGGAATAAGTTAGCTATGTACATATCAGTTGGCTTGTTTGGTTACACTACTAGGAAAAGGCCTACTAATGGCGCACCTAATTTGGCCATTAATGGCGCACTAGTGATGCGCCATTAGTAGCACGCCATTAGTATATTTTACTAATGGCGCACCACTGGTGCGCCATTAGTATCTGGTATACTAATGGCGCACCCCAGAAGCGCCAATAGTATATACAACAGTGCGTCATTAGTATGCCTCCCAGGGGGCCATGTATACCCAGGTGCTTTGGCATACTAATGGCGCACAACAACAGGATGCGTCATTAGTAACTTCGGCATACTAATGGCGCACTGTTTAGTGATGCGCCATTAGTATCCTTTGGCATACTAATGGTGCACTATGATGTGATGCGCCATTAGTATGAATATTAGGTTTTTTTTATTTTTTTATTTTCTGTTTTTTGCACAGGTTACAAAATGTATAATTGGACAAAATATAGACAGCACACATCAACAACAGATTCATCGAATACAATAGAAGATTAGTCTCTGAATACAATTCATCATTTTAGTCTCCGAATACAATTCATCATATTAGTCTCCGAATTGAAAAGACCGAACAAAGATAGAACATTATATTACAAGTCTCGAGACCGCGAGTTTGTCTTCACATTACAAGTCGATATCGATCATCTAAACTACCATCACATAGAAGAGAGCTGCGGTCATCACGATGAGCATCATCACGATGAAACTCGTCTTCATCCGGTTCCTCCAACGCTCCCTCCCCTCTCCCGCTAGATAGCGGGCGTATCTAGATTCGGCCTCGGCCCTAGTGGCGTACCCTTTGTAACTGTTACCGCTGAATCGGTGAATCTGTCTCCGACACTCCTCCCAGTCGTCGTAGACTCCGGGAACCTTACCCTTGTACACGACATACCACGGCATCGCTATGCAGTAGCCAAACGAAACGTTAGTACCAATTCACAGACAATACATAAGCAATATATAAGTATGCAACAGAACGATCGGAAGAGAAAAGCAAGACATTAATAGCATCGATTACATCTAAGTTGAAGGACTCTCGAAACCAAAGAGACATACTATAAGTTCATTAAAGTTTAATTAGAACATGAGCCAATCGATGTTTCAGAACTAGACACAGCATCACTGCTTTCGACTCGACTCAAGGGACCGGAGCGTGGATGAAGCCGCCGTCTATCGTGGGAGTCATGAAACAACGGGCGTTGTCAGCCTGCATTTGTAGGATTGTGTCGATGTCACTGTTGGACGGTTGATTTCTGAGGTAGAACTGCCCCGAGGTACGAAGGACATCTTGATGGATGATTTCCGCAAACTCCGACTGGATGCGAAAGAATTCTTGTCTGATGTCCGCGTCCTGGATTGCCGACACGCTCGTGGCCCAATCTTTGAGTCTACTCGGTAGCAGAAGTTGATGATGGTCCCGTACGACCGCCCGCATGTGATGGATGGCGTAGTAGGTACCCTTCTGACCGCCAGGCGGCTGCTTGACGCAGCAGAACGTCGTATTGTGGGAGAACACGTGCTTGCCGTACTTACGAATAGGCCTGGTGAAGGTGCCTCCAGAGTTGACGTAGCCGGGGAGAACATCATCAAGAACCTTCTTGACATTTGTGTAGTCTACGTTCGACTGACGGTCCGGGTCGAAATACGTGGCCATGGAATATTTGGGGCTTAGGAGGATGAGCGTGCAATGTGTGTCACTGCAGAAAACACGGAATGTTAAAAGAAAAACGATCGAAATCTAAGAATTCATATGTTACGGGGCGGTTGAGGGGAGGACTTACTCGGGAAAGTAAGGCACGAGGAAGTTATCCTTATCTTGGTTTGCCAGAATGACGCCTTCGAGGTAAGAACTCGCGACTTGCCGGTCCCCAGCGCTGCCCAAGATCTTGGCACGCATGTAGAAGGGGTCGACTATCACGATGTCCGGGGTCTTGTCGCGAATGATCCGCATCTCCATACTCAGCGAAAATAGCCGAACGAAGGTGTAGTGCAGCGGATGAAGGTTCAACATAGCGTGGATGTCATCAAACCGCAGGACGATCGTACCCCCGATGGAGTTATCCACAAAGCCCTTGCCCTCTGTCACCTTGGCCGCGAAAACCGGGTATGCCACATCCTTCTCTCCGAGACGCCGCTTCTCCAAAGAAAGAACACTGTCATGCAGACTCCGCATAGCACCGGTTGCAGCATCGAGCATATTTCTCGGTAGCATCGGCCTACCCGCCACATGCACCCTCCTCGAGATATCCGCAGTTGAAGGTGGCCCGTCCTTAGCACGGATCGTACTCGGTGCCGGCTGGCCCGCACCCTTGTTAGTCTATCTTTTGCGTGCCTTCTTCTTCTCCTGTAATGGGACCGAGTTCTGCTCACAGACCGCCTTCTTGAGTGTGTTGGGGCTGATCATATTTCGCACCTCGCCTATCTGAGGCTCGGTGAAGTCGGCAGCTGGAGGCGTCTCCTGAGAGCTGAACTGCAGACGACGCCTGTTGCAACTTGGCTTCTCCGCGGTACCAGCTAGATCGCACACGTCTTTTGTTGGGTTGGGTTCTTGAGAAGGAGGCCCCATGAAGTCGCCACCGTCCCCATGATCGGCAAAGTACTGATCGACGTTGGCAAATGTATCGTCGTCGTCGTCGTTCTGATCCTGTGCCATATGCATGTTTGGATCCAGTGGCATAGGGATGTCCGGCACCGTTGCGGCGGTCTTGCCATGGGGCCGACTTGGCGCCGGCACGACTGGCGGTGTTGTCTTTGGGGTGGTGTCCCCCGCCCCCAAACGAATCTGGCTCTTCGGCCAAAGCAGGGGCCAGCTCAGGCAGGCGCTGAGGGTCATCACGTCATCATCGTCGGCCCCGATGGGTCGAATCGGAGGTAACAACTCGTCGCAGCCTGGCAGCACCCGAACCAGTTGAACCCTAAACAAGTTGGGTGGCATCTGGGTACCGTGGAACAAGGGGTTGCCCGGTTGAACGATTTTGCCCTTGGCGACATCGACCAACTCGTTGTTCACGAAGTGCAGGAGAGTGCACGGAACGTCGGCGGCGCCCTGCGAAAACATGTAGGGCGTTAGGGATGCCCAGTCAAAGGCAAGGAGATGAAGTCCTCGGCCGAGAGAGGCTTAATTAGTTATCGTGATGATGGCGTGGAGGTCGGCTAATGTCGAGGCACCGCCAACGGCGGGCGTGCAGTTGACGGAGGGGCCGCTTGCTGCAGAGGTGCCGGCCGGCGTACACCCGGGTGCATTAAGCTCCCGTGCCGGCGTCGGAGACACCAATGCCGCCTCCGCCGGAGACACCAATGGCCCCGCCATCGCGTTCTGTGAGTTGCTGGCCGTGAAGCTAGGAATCGGGGGCGGCCCCTGTTGGCCGCCCGCAATCCACGCACTAATCCCCTGGATCAAGGTAGGCACAATGGCGGTGATCGTCGCTCCGAGTTGTTGTTGCACTTGCTCTTGGACAATCTCCGGAATCCGCGCCACCTGTGCCCTGAGTTCTTGAACCTCGCGCGCCTGGCTTTCCGAGCTGGTCTTTTTCTCCTTTCGCCCACCAGTGTTATAGTATGACGACCATTTTGTCGACAAGCCTTTGCCGGCCACACGACCAGCTGACGTCGGCTTACTGAGCTTATCCTTGTTCTTCATTACATTCAACGCCCTATTTAGAGTGGTGTCCCAAGGGTTGCTCTTAGTCGACCCCGCGCTACTGCTTTCAGTCGCCTGCGGAAGGAATGTGAACCATTTAGAAATTTGGCTTCATTAATTAGAATGCAACCATATGGAGCTAATTACGCGGGGGTGTATTCCTTACTAGAACAAGCTCAAGCGCCCTCGTCTTCGGATCCGTGGTAAGCTCCTTTGTTTTCGGGTCCTTCTTGTACCGGGCCCTGACAAAGTTCCTGGTCTGCTTGTCACCGTATTTATCGAAGAGGGGCGGTAGGCCTTGCTCGGCACGGTCCGCCTCCTCCTTGTCCCATATAGGCTCCGCCACTCTGTAACTGCCGGGACCGAGTGTGCGTTCCCCTAAGTTCAGCTCCCGCATTTCTTTCCCCCACTTACTTGATTCGGAGTTTGCGGTGCTCGAGCAATTGATCTTGAAGTCGTTGTAGTCATCTTTGGTGATCGAAGGATTTTTCTCCTTGATCTTCTCATAACTCTCACCTTTCTCGATCATTCTCTTCACATTGCTTTTCCAAGTAGACAGGGCCTTGCTCATCTTCGTGAGGGCAGCATTGTTCACTTTATTCCCTTTGAGGCTTGTGTTTTCAAATTCAGCGGGGAACTTGTATCGTTCGTGCAGTTTCGTGAAGAGGAAGTTGCGCAAATTCCCTCGGTCAGGATGCCTCAGGTTCTCGGTGTTGATTGAGACGGTGCTCCGGAGAATGCACCCGAGCTGAAGCGAGTACCCCTTGACTATTCGTTCGGGCGCCGTTGGATTCCCGTCGGAGTCCACTTCAGTAACTTCCTCCTTGAGGGTGCGGAGCACGGTCGGGCGCCGGTCCTTCCGTTGCCTCTTCGGTTGGCTGCCATCTGTGCGTGCGCCGCCATCATCAGTGGTGGCATCCTCGGCGGCACCATCAGTGGTGGCATCAGTGGGGTCATCCTCGGCGGTACCATCAGTGGTCTCAGGATCGGTGGGGAAGGCGGCGTCCTCATACAAGTGAGGTTGTTCCTCCATCTCCTGGGACAGCTTCCAGAATGCCTTGACGCCCGAACCCCCGGCCTCATCGTTGTTGGCCATGTTTCTCTCTAAATAGGAACAAAGTTTGGTCAAAAAGTTGGTTATTGTCAAGGAACAAGATCATGGTCTCATCATTTAGGGTTTGTCGACACCGAGGCATCCTAAAAGCTAAGCTTTTATCATTGAGGGTTTTTCGACGCCGAGGCACCCTAAAAGCCTAAGCTTTCATCATTTCGGTTTTTATCGACACCGAGGCACCCTAAAAGCCATGCATTAGTCACAAGTACGCCGGGGCACTTGATCCTACTTAATTAACTACTAAGATACCCCGGCCCATGCATTAGTCACAAGTACCCCATATGTCCTATTTTTAGCAAAGTCATGCTAAAATTCACGGAAAATTTCAGCATGACCTTTGCTGAAAATAGGACATATGGAGTACCCGAATTTGCCGGAACGGAAGTTAATCGACATTCCGGCAAACTCAAGGGCCTCTCGGGTGGACAAGGCAAAAAAGGCCTCCATCACAACATGGAAAATACATTGGCATGTGAAGAGGTGAAACAATATATGCATCTCCAAGCAGTATCATTCAACATTTTGGACAAAACACTACAAGCAACATGAGACACTGAAAACAATTGCTACCAATGAATCTACACTTCTATAACAAAATAAATCAGAAACTTAGTCTGTCATCATTAGGCAGCCACCATTAGTTATTCCGTTATGTTAAAGCAGAAATAGAAAAATAGACTGAAAACACTAAAATCAGAAACAAATCCAACTGTACAGGCCAATGCATATAGGAAAAGTGAGGGGTTGAACTTCATTTTTTTTCAGGTTTTCTTGGGTGTATGAGGTCTGTAGATCATATGATCCATTTGACTTATTATACTAACACTAGCATTTGACATATCTAATCCCGACTAACTGAGCTATGATTCACTTTTGTTATTGTGTTGTTCATGCAAAGACAGGCCGGGTGAGGCATTGTCGTGATTTGGTTTATGCCTCAATCAAACAATCAAGAGCAAAAGTTTACCTAAATACTAAACCGCTGATAGGGAACGGTCAGGAGGGCACTGGTATATGCTGATTATAGGCGTCTCCGCGTCCTAGTTAGGTGGGTCTCATATAGCGGAATCAGCAAAAAATTCCTTAAGGTGGATTATGGAACGAGAGATCATGTTAGTCAAGAATTACAACTCCTGTGCACAAACGAGGGGCTTCAATAACATGATCCGTGCAAGCAATAAACTCTCCATCTACTGATATCAATAGGCACAGATATGTTTTCGGCAACTGAAACTATCAATCGTTTTCCTGATTTTTAAAGATCAGCGACAAAAGCAATTTGCCCTAGCATGCAAACCAGCATTCTGGATTTGAATGAATTTCAAACTGCGCGTGGACTGTAGTTCATCAACAGTGACATTAACCAAATGAACATGACACCATAGCAGTATCAAAAATAGCACCAAGAAAAGTGCAAGCCCCCTCCCACTGCTTAGCTTGATTAGGCGCTTATTTAATGGAGCTAAGAAATATGGGTTTAATTTAGTACAATACAAACTGCAGCTAGATCAAACCAGAAGATATAAACAGAGTAATACAATGATGCATATATAACAGGTAAGGTGGCAGTGCAAGATAGGAACACTCGAGTTTCATCTTTAGGTTGCTTTCATGTTTAAGCCTGAAGTGTAATGGATGTTATGTTATTTGGGTTTCACAGAAATAAACTGGGTCGACGCTTAATCCCCTTTCATCCAAAACCGAGAGGGATTCGACCTGTTGGTGTCAACTGCTAAGTAATTAAGCTACAAGTAGATGGGGCAGTTTCCATCTTCTAACAAACCCGGGTGAGGAGTTGGGTTACACGTTTTTCTGACCAGCATCAGTCACAAACACAAACCGCGATTAAGCTAGCAGCAGCAGCACCGGTCTGGTAGCACCACACATTGCAAGGAATCGCTTTGTGAACCCAACACTTATGGAACATGATTCAGACTATTGCAGCACAATGGAATTTTAAGTTGCACACCGACACACGCGGAAGGGTGGATGATTTTTCAGTTGCACACCGACACACGCGGAAGGGTGGATGATTTTTCAGTTGCTCATGCTTTTTACAAATTGTAGCTACTGTTTTTTATACCTAAACAAAATTGCCCTAGCTATATTTGCTACTGTTTTTATACCTAATTTTTTGCTACTGTTTTTTAAATTTGCTACTGTTTTTATACCTAAACAAAATTTCCCTAGCTATATTTGCTACTCTTTTTTTATTTGCTACTGTTTTTATACCTAATTTTTTTGCTACTGTTTTTAAAATTGCTACTATTCTTTTAAAATTGCTACTGTTTTTTATACCTAAACAAAATTACCCTAGCTATATTTGCTAATATTTTTTATTTGCTACTGTTTTTATACCTAATTTTTTGGGTACTGTTTTTTTAAATTGCTACTGTTTTTGCTACTACCCTAATTTCCTAAAAGATTTCTAACTTTGCTAACTGTGCTAGATTTGCCCTAAAATTTACTGCCCTAACCCAAAAATTTGCAAACCCTACACCCTAAAATTTACAAAGGGGAAGGAGGAGGCCGGAGGGGGAGGGAGAGGTGGGGGCAGTACCTGAGGAGGCGGAGGAGGCCGGAGGGGACAAGGAGGAGGTCGGAGCGGCGCGGCGGTGGCGCGGACGAGGAGGAGGGCGAGGACGAGGACGACGGGGCGGCGGCGTCGGGAGAGGAGAGGGGAAGGGGATCGAGGGCGACGTCGAGGGGCGAGGAGGAGGTCGGGGCAGCGGCGTCGGGAGAGGAGAGGGGAAGGGGCAGCGGCGTCGGGGCGTCGGGGCGGAGACGAGGACGACGGGGCGGCGTCGAGGCGGCAGGGCAGCGGCGTCGGGAGAGGAGAGGGGAAGGGGATCGAGGGCGAGGGCGAGGGAGAGAGAGGGGATAGGTTATCTTCCAACAGGTACATCCATACTAATGGCGCACCTCACCCTGGTGCGCCATTAGTATTTTTTTTGATTTCTGCTCGAGCCAACAGGTTATCTTCCACCTGACCTGATCCACACCAAGTTCCCTCTACTAGTTCGACTGGTCAGCAACCAGTTCTCACACCAGGAGGTCCTGGGTTCGATTCCCAGGCTCCACAATTTTTTTTTATGCATTTAAAATGCTGTTTGATATTTATTTGTGTTTAAATATGTTCAAACTTGTTTAAATCATAACAGTAATATTTTTTTATAAGACAGTAATAATTTTTTTAAAAATATCATCAAACAGTAATGCCGGTGGAGCGGGGGAGGGTGCGCGGGGTGCGGGGGGCCGGTGGACCGGGGGGTGCTCGGCGGCGAGGGGGACCGGATCTGGCGAGGTGGGATAGCGATCGAGATGGAGGGGGATCGAGATCGAGTGTCCATGAAATTTAAAAATATTCATGATAGTTCAAAAAGTGCCCATGAAATACAATCGAGAAATGAAGGCTACGATTTAAATACAATCGATCTTAGCTAGCTATCTGTTCACAATCTTCTTGCCCTTCTTTTTCGCAAATGGAGTTCTTCTGTGGAACGGACGTCCTTTAGGTAGGGTGGTCCTGCTTCTTCTTGTGGTGTATGCTGCTACTTCATCATCGTCGTCATGTTCGATTCTCGGGTCGCCGTACTTGTCGAAGTCTTGCTCATTGGCTACTCCATCCATTCCGATGATCTTCCTTTTGCCTCTCCTCACGACAACACGACTGGGCTTTGACGGGTCGGTAATGAAGAAGCATTGGTCCACTTTGGAAGCCAGTACCCATGGCTCATTTTTCGCGGTGACGTTTGCGCCTGCGGTCTTGGATTTGGCTTCGGGTATAACCATGGTGGTGAAATACCGGTCTTCTTTTAGGACGCTCTTGGCCCATCTGACACGGAACATCGGGACCTTCTCTCCAGCGTAGCTCAGCTCCCAGATCTCCTCGATCCTTCCGTAGTATCTGTCCTTGTCGTTACCGGTGTAGGATTCCATCGTTACCCCGGAGTTCTGATAACCATCGCTCTTCATGTCCTTGGCCTCGGTGTAGAATGTGTAGCCGTTGATATCGTACGCCTCATAGGTCATCAGGTTGTGCTCGGCGCCCTGTGACAAGGCGAATATGAGTTGTTCTTCCACGGAAGAATCCTCATGTAAAGGGTACGACAGAAGCTTCTGCTTGAACCAACGCGTGAAACATGAGTTGTGCTCTTTGAGTATATCTCCGTCCGTCCTCTGTTGGCCTCGGTCATTGTACGTCTTCTTAATAAAGGTTTTGTGCTCTACCACCCAAGGATCGACCACGTCTATGTGTTGTAGCGCGACTAGGTTTGCTCTTTCAAAGTCGGCGAGTCGACCCTCGAAGTCGACATGCATTTCGCGGCGACCCTCACGGTGACCCCATCCAGCGAGCCTGCCGAGGTGCCTGTTGACGGGCAGACCAACGGGGTTCTCGATGCCTAGATAATTTGTGCAGTAGGAGATGCACTCTTCGGTCAGAAAGCCCCTGGCTATGCTTCCCTCTGGACGTGACATGTTGCGAACGTATCCTTTGATGACACCATTCATCCTTTCGAACGGCATCATGCTATGCAGGAACGTCGGCCCGAGTTGGATGATATCGTCCACGATATGGACCAGCAGATGCACCATAACGTCGAAGAATGCGGGCGGGAAGTACATCTCAAGCTCGCATAGTATCACCACGATCTCTTCCTGTAGCCTTCTGAGTTGCCTCACGCCAACAGACTTCCGAGAGATGACGTCAAAAAAGTTGCATAGGCCAAATAGCGTTTCACGGACGTGCGCGTCCATGATCCCACGGATTGCAACTGGAAGTATCTGCGTCATCAGCACGTGACAGTCGTGAGACTTCATCCCGCTGAACTTCAGCTTCGCTAGGTCTAGGTATCTGCTTATCTTCCCCGCGTAACCGTAAGGAAGTTTTACTCCTACGAGGCAGGTGAAAAACTGCTCGATCTCCTCCTGACTTAGAGTGAAGCACGCGGGAGGGTAGTCATTTCCGGTCTTCTTGGCCTTTTTGCCTTTGCGACGACTTTCCGTGTCCTGCTTTGCCTCATCATCATCATCATCATCATCATCATCATCATCATCATCATCATCATCATCATCATCATATATAGCGTGAAGCTCCTGCCTGATGCCCATTGATTTCAAGTCTGCCCTTGCTTTCGGCCCATCTTTGGTCCTCTCTGGCATGTTGAGCAGGGTACCAAGCAGACTCTCGCACACGTTCTTCGTGATATGCATGACATCAAGGCTGTGAGGCACACGGTGGATCTTCCAGTACGGCAAGTCCCAGAAAATAGACCTCGTTTTCCATACCTTCAGCAGCGGCTCTGGCGCCTTTCGCTTCTTTCCCGACAGTGGGCAGTCTTTCCAATTTTTCAACAGCTCGTCTATTTCCTCGCCGCTCCTCGTACGCGGGCGTCCTCGGGGTTCGGTTTCACCATCGAATAGATCCTTGCGTTTTCTCCACGGGTCATCGTCGCGAAGCCACCTTCGATGTCCCATGAACACGGTTTTCGAAGACCCGGGATCTCTATCTAGCTGGCGATACGTTGTGTCATCCATGCACCTGACGCATCCAGAAAATCCGTGGACCACCTGCCCTGCGAGATATCCAACCGAGATAGTCGTGCACCGTCGTGAGCAGCGCGGCTCTCATAGGGAAATATTCTTTCTCTGCGGCGTCCCACGTATTGGCTGGCATTTTCCACAGCGTGTCAAGCTCCTCTTTCAGCAGCCCCAGATACAGATTGATGTCGTTCCCTGGTTGTTTCGGTCCTTCAATTAGCATACCCATGTGAATGTACTTCCTCTTCATGCACAACCAGGGGGAAGGTTGTACATCCACACAAACACAGGCCAGGTGCTATGTGTGCTTCTCTGGCTGCCAAACGGATTGACTCCATCGTTGCTCGCGCCCAGCACGATGTTCCTTGGATCGTTCCCAAATTCTAGGTCTTCGAAGTTCAACGCTTGCCACTGGCTCGCATCCTTAGGGTGACTCAGCATCTTGTCTTTTTTATCTATCTCCGGATCATTTGCGTCATCTTCTCGCTTCTTCTCCTCCCTATCCACGTGCCAACGAAGGAGCTTTGCTACCTTAGGGTCCGCGAAATACCGCTGCAGACGAGGAGTGATCAGAAAGTACCACACCACTTTTCGAGGAGCTTTCTTCCTCTTCTTGTATCGAGTGACGCCGCACACCGGACATATGGTACACTCCGCGTGCTCGTCCCGATAAATGATGCAATTGTTCATGCACACATGGTATTTCACGTGCGGTAAATCCAGAGGACACACGATTTTCTTCGCCTCCTCCAAACTGGTCGGGCACTTGTTCCCCTTGGGAAGACGTTCGTGCCAGAATGACATGTTCTCGTCGAAGCATGCGTCGGTCCTTTTGTGTTTTACCTTCATCTCCAGAGCCATGAGCGTTACTTTCACGCGGGTATCCTCGGGCCTGCATCCTTCATACAATGGAGTAACCGCGTCTAACTCAAGTTGATCCATCTTGGCTTTCTCTCGGGCGGCAGCTCTTGCGTTATCCGTCTGCTTGAGAAGCAGCTCTTGAATATGAGGGTCCTGCACCCAGCCCATCGATGGTCCAGCGTCGTCTGCTCCGCCGGCATCATCATCTTCAAGATCATGCCCGTCGTCTGCTCCGGCATCTTCCTCATCATCATGTCCTGCATCTTCTACATGATGACTGTGTACAGCATCACCGTCGTGATCATCTCCTGGGGATTCTTCGTCTTCTCGCCCGCCCGAGCCGCGGTGGTTGTCTTGCTGCCCTTCCTCATTTCTTGCCCGGCCCCCATGGACGACTTCGTAGTCATCTTCATCACCTTGCCACCGATAGCCATCCATGAAACCACGCAAGAGCAGGTGGTCCCGCACCTGCCCGGATTCCGGGTCCGCAATAAGGCTCTTCAGCTTGCATCTTCGACACGGACATCTTATCTCCGTCTCGTTCTTTTGAAGCATCTCGGCCTTCGCGGACCTCAAAAACCTATTCACGATTCCTTCGGTCATCATGCGGACCATGGTCGCCTGCGGGGTAGAGCAAAACGATATTTTAGAACCAAGAAAAAATTTGGCATGACTTTCCCTAAAAATAGGACCAAAAAGAATGCTTAATGCCAAAATTCTCGCCGAAACGGAAATGAATCAACATTCCGGCAAAATATTGGCAACTATCGCATTTCAAATACCGGTACACCTCCAAACACAAACACATATGCAACACCACAAACATATGCAACACCACGAACATACATAGATCTAGCTAGGCCATAAAAAGTGCATGTGCACATTGTTGTAGGGAGAACAACATAAATATAGCTTCCCCCCTTACTTACCTATCAAAACAAGGTAATTTAACCACTTAAATTGAATGAATCTATGGTGAAAATGAGGTGAAAAAGAGGAGGCACCCGAGACAAGGAGGAGGTGGAGAGAATGAAGTGGGGAGAAAGTGAGTGTGGGTAGGAGAGGCTGTCCAAAATATCTTGTTGCTGCCCACTTACTAATGGCGCACCAACTCTAAATGCGCCATTAGTAATCCAGGTTACTAATGGCGCACCTTCTGGTGGTGCGCCATTAGTAGTTTTGCAAAAAAAAAACATACTAATGGCGCACTGTTCCACAGTGCGCCATTACTAGTTTAAACTAGTAATGGCGCACGGTGGAAAAGTGCGCCATTAGTAGTTTTGCAAAAAAGGGAATAAAAAATATAATAGAAAAAACAACATTAGTGGCGCACTTTCCGGCAGGTGCGCCATTACTAGTTACAACTGGTAATGGCGCACTGTGTCTGGATGCGCCATTAGTATGTTTGGACAGGCGCACTAGTTAATTTTTTTTTGATACTAATGGCGCACCCTGGGCCAGGTGCGCCATTACTAGTTACAACTAGTAATGGCGCACTGTGTCTGGATGCACCATTACTATGTTTGGACAGGCGCACTAGTTAAATTTTTTTTTTATACTAATGGCGCACCCTGGGCCAGGTGCGCCATTAGTACTTTCAACTCTAATGGCGTATCAGAAGGTGGTGCGCCATTAGTATATACTAATGACGCACCGCTTGTCTGGTGCGCCATTAGTGTCAATCCCATCTATAGCCCTTTTTCTAGTAGTGTTAGTTCGGGTCCAACTAGGCATGGCTACACCTATATAAACGGCAACATGTCATTGAATTGTAGTCACCAGAAAACAAAAGACAGGTCCAACTGGCTAATCATATTATGTCTGTGTGTGCATTCTGGTCATGACGGTGCATATCAGATAAAGAGAAGTGTGTCTTTTGTTTTCCTTTCTTTGGTGAATACGTTTAACAGTGTATCATTTCATTAATAGGTAGAAAGAGAGAGTTTTGGTACATGTGGCATCCTCACAGACGTACACGATCAGGCGTCTCGGAGGGTCAGCAGCAAGGAGGGGGGGGGGTTAAAACTATCACTTTTTTACAGCAAATTTGGAAACTATAGTACCCAACGCAAAAAAAAAATCAAAACTATGACCCCGTCAGCCTCATGTTGGCCGAAGAGGGTGTTTTCAGCCAGGGTTTGGACGAAAAGGGGTTTTCATCCAGGGTTTGACCGAAGCAGGGCTCATCTGGGCCGAAGAGGTGGCGTCGGTGGCGGGCCAGCCGAAAATCGTAGCTTCGGCCTACGCGCGACCGAAGTGGGCTCTTTTCGGCCAGCCAGCGGCCGAAGAGCTTTTCGGCCAGGCCTTGACCGAAAAGGTCTGGATAAGGCCGACGCGGTCATTTCCTTCCTCTCGGCTGCTCGCACTCTCTTTCCTCCTCTCTCTCTCTCTCTCTCTCTCTCTCGTTCTTCTCTGTAACCTCGCAAGCCCGCGCGATCTCCTCCAGTTTGCACCCACTTTCACATCCAAGACACAGAATAGATAGATCGTAGCATTCTCCAATGGCCTACGGTGTTTGTTTTGCTATGGGATGGTTTTTTATGCGTTTGGGGGGAGCCATGGTGGGGTGGAGGAGGTGCGTTGGGAACGAGGTGGTGGTGAGGAGGAGCAGCAGTTGTGGAGGAGGAGGTGCGGCTTGGGGGTGACAGGAGCTGAACCTCCGGTCGTCAAGGGGGCGGTGCTGCCATTGTCCGGTGGTGCAAGTTGTCCGCAAGGTGGCCGGTGACGCTGAGTGGAAGAGAGGAGCAAGAAGCTAGGGACACACTCTTCGAAGGTATAACCATGCCGTCACAAATTTTCTCTGAATTGTATAGTTTACTTAGTGTAGATAAGTCATATTCCGAATTGTAGTGTTAATATGTATGTGGAGGCATTTTAGTGCATAGTTAGTATAGCGGATAATCTAGTGTTCATTGTGATTAATGAGAAGATGACAATGTCTGACCGGTGAAAATGTCCGGATCAGTAAATTTGACTGTTTACTACGGCGCTGGTAATGTACGATATAATGAGTTGGGGGTTGATCTTAGTGAGTTTAAAAATGGTGTCATGACACTAGCAGACCCGGACAGACTGGACATTAGACAGTTGAAGTACTGGTTGACAACTAGTTTCGGGCTGGATCTTGAAGTATGTTCCATTAGTATTCATGCATTGTGGACCAAATCCTGTAAAAATGTGAAGTGGGAGTTGTTGCCGATAGATAGGAGCCAGCATTAGTTGACCCTGTTAAGACGTTGCCGAGACCGAAGAATCCACCCATATGCCCTTGTGCAACCTATGGCGAAGGAGGAGAATATCGTACAACTCCACAGGGGGTATGAACCCGGCCCAGGGCAGTCAAGTGGCTAACGAGATTGATTTATCCGGGTCACAGCCACCCGATGTGGATGGTAGCCGACCCGAGAAAGAGTCGGACTATGTGCCACACAATGTTTGTGGTCATGATACTAGGCTAGCCAATCGATAATATTAGCTGGTTCTAGTTTTGCTGATGGGGATGAGGAAGGGGATGAAATGCAGAGGGTGATGGAGGAAGAGGATGAGGATGGATTGGCAGAGGATCTGGATTCTGGAAATTCCGAGGATGGAGTGGAGGTACCACTTCCTTCTGCATGGGATCAGGACATATCCACCAGCCTTATGATCAACGATGGCCATGAGACTCCATGGCAGTATAATCTGAATCAAGTCCAGATAGTGGCTATGTTTGATACAAAGAAAAAAATTGAAGTATGCGGTGATAAAGTGGGCTATGTCTACACAGAGGGTTTTTCGGACACACATATCAAGTCCAACAAATTATACCGTGAAATGTGCTGAAACAAGTTGTCCTGGGAAGGTGAATGGGCACGTGCCGAAGTATGACATCCACTGGGTTGTCACCAATGTCGTCCCACATAATTGTGTGAGAAAAAACCTGCTGGTGAATCATCCTAACCTGACTTCAACTCTCATTGCGCAACTCATGTATATTGAGATAGTAGAGAAGAAAGATATGGAAGCAAAACACATCCAAACAGCAGTGAAGGTCAGATGGAATTATGTCATTCCTTTTGGGAAGGCTTGGAGGACTAAGCAGAAGGCTATGGAGGAAAGGTTTGGGACGTTCTTCGACTCATATGATAATGTTG
The DNA here is from genome assembly GCF_002575655.3 of Aegilops tauschii subsp. strangulata. Taxonomy (NCBI): domain Eukaryota; kingdom Viridiplantae; phylum Streptophyta; class Magnoliopsida; order Poales; family Poaceae; genus Aegilops; species Aegilops tauschii. The sequence goes on along the minus strand of NC_053037.3, from coordinate 545,123,286 downwards.
TCCGTCTCCTTGACATACCGAAGGAGAGGAATCCCAACACGTATGTGAACGTACAACACACGAGGTTGCCGAGTATACCAGATTTCAAGGTGTTGAAACGAGTATTCTTCTCTTTCTCTATGTGCATCAAAGCTTTCTGGCATTGTCCTCCTGTTATGTTTGTGGATGGTACATTCCTGACCGGTCACTACAGAGGGCAAATCCTGACTGCTATTGGTGTGGACGGGAACAATAAAATCTTCCCACTTGCCATGGCATTTGTGGAGGGTGAGAACTTTCTGAGCTGGGCATGGTTCTTCCGGCAAGTGAAAATTGCCATCGTGCAGGACCGACCAAATGTGTGTGTCATTCATGACAGACATGCTGGTATATTGAAGGCCGTGAAGACACTAATTAATCCAGCAGCTGACGAACCAACACCTTGGAGGGACTTGCAGAGCCGGTGGTGCATGCGCCATCTTGGGGCTAATTTTTTCTCACAGTTCAAGAACAAGTGGTTGATGAACTTGTTCAAAAATTTATGCAAGCAGAACCAGCAATGGAAATACATATTTATTTGATCAAAACTAGATGAGTTTACTAAGAAGCAGGTTCGTGCGAGGAAGAAAATGGAACAAGATCAGGTTAAATTAGCAGCACTAATCAGGGAGCTAGAGGAGCCAGTAGGTCTCTGTGACTTGCCAGCCATTGACCATCCTAATACTAAGAGAAAGAAGGGATAAAGAATTTTTCTGAGTGGATAGAGAAAGAGCCTCCTGTGAATCGGTCTTTGCTGCATGACATCCATGGCAAGTGGGACGTATTAGGCAATAAAGAATTTTTCCGAGTGGATAGAGAAAGAGCCTCCTGTGAATTGGTTTTGCTACACGCACCTACCTAGCTCACATGTGTTGGCTTCCTATGGCCAGATTGAGTTGGACGCTATCTCCTTCGTGTCCCCATACTATTTAAAAGAGGCAGTACTCAACACATGGACAAGTGAGATGATAGTGTTTAGAGTCGTCGGCAATTTCAACAAGGTAAACGATGGTGAGAGAGTATACATCCCGGATCCAGAACTTCGCCGAACAAGTAGGGGTGGACGAAAGGCCCGTCGCATCCGAAACGATATGGACCAATCTGAAGCTGGTGGAGCAACCAGGCAATGTTTGTTATGCGTGGCTTATGGGCATAGGATGAAATATTGTCCCGACCTGAACAAAGATGGTGCTTCCACATCGACGACTACGACAACAAGAGCAAGAGGCGGACGTGGTTGTGGCAGTCGAGGCTGAAGGGGCGGACGAGGAAGAAATAACTCACAAGCTATAATCATATAATTTGTCGTACTATGTTTTAATTTGTAATATGTCTGGACTATGTTTTACTTTGTAATATGTCTGGACTATGTTTTACTTTGTAATATGTCTGGACTATGTTGCTTGAATTGCAGATATGTCTTCGTATCCATTGCTTAATGGTAATATTGATAGAAAGCACCGGGGCGCCCTTATGGAAGCGGGCAAGAACTTAGATGTGTTCGTCACTCGCACCCCAAGGACTAACTGGATGATACACCCTTTATGGGTTGATAGGTATGTGTGCATATAATGGAATCCATATAATGACTTACTATGTTTGACATACTTTTCATAGCCGCTAACAGTATGGTACAATCTCTTGATTTTGTAGGTTAAGTTGGGATGGACTTCTACCCTTGGCACGGCTGGTTGAGGGTACATTGGATGAGTGGGTTGATGGTCCGGATTTAGATGAGGCAGGTGAACCATTGCAGTTACACAAGAAGGCAAGTGAAACGTTTCTCTTACGACAACTCACTCCTTACCTGCTTAGTAGATAGATGGAGACCAGAGACACATACGTTTCACTTTCCCTGAGGAGAGATGGCGCCTACTTTACAGGATGTGTCTTACTTGTTGGGATTACCTCTGGCCGGTGCTGCCATAGATCCTTTAGAGGCGGAATCTGGTTGGCTAGCATCGATGCAGACCCGTTTTTTGGCTGTGGTGCCAACTGCTACGGGCATAGACAACGATCCTTATGGGCCTCTTTTTAGATGGTTGAGCCAGTTTCAGGTAACCTTCACGGCCACTTAAACAAATATTGTTTTTTAGTTGCCCGATGTTCATACAATCATTATGTTTCTATGTAGATTGTCTCGTTAGGATATCCCAATGTTCAGTTGTCAGAGGCACAAATTGACCGGTCCCTAGAGGCATATATTCTTTGGCTGTTCGGCAAGACGATGTTTACGGAGAACCACGTGACCACTGTCGATGCACGACTCATCGGTATTGCACGAGAGATAGCTGACACACGTTGCCTTCGGGACATTCTACAGAGGAGTTTTGGTTCTGATGTGTTAGCGGCTACGTATAGAGGCCTGTGCAAAGCTTGCTTGTTGAAGTCTAGAAAATCAAGTCCTGTTGGATGTCCATTATTGTGATGAGACAGTTCGGTCCATGTCAAGAGCCTAACATTCCAGATATTCCACACTTACAAGAACATGTGCAGAAGTAAGTAGTAATACTATTTTAGTTCTCAGCTCTGCATTCAGAATATACCTAATCATGTTATGTGCATGTCAATCTCAGGGACAGTCACCTAGGAGGAAACAAGTCCATGACTTATTGGCTTCAGAGCATTACCCCTTACGTTGACGAATGGACTACCCCACCGACAAATATCTGGGATGAGGTTTGGCCCTTTAATTGGGACAAGTTCGGGTTGTATCTGTAGCGTTACCGGCATACAACGAGGATCTACTTGGTTCGATCAGCTGCTCCTGATCAGGTCGAAGCCCCTCTCACCAGCGATATGTACCCAACTGCGTCGGTTGTGCGAACCAGACACCACGGGCACGCGGTACGTGCCATGGTTCTCATATGTTAAATCCTTTCTTAACCTGGACATATTCAATTGGTTATCTATTCGTGTTGTCTGTCATACAACAAGGATCTAATTGGTTAACTCTTCGTGTACAACGTGACTTGACAAGCGAGGCGCGAGAGGAGGTTTCCGCCTTAATGCAGCGCTTTCAGAGGGGAGATACTATCCCACCGCGAGAGCAGGTCTCATGGTTGAGGCGTCTTGATGACAAGATACGCGGGATTTACGCAGCTGTTACGTGTAGACGCTCTTCGGATGTTGCAGTTCCTCCTCCAGCACATCGTCCGCCACGTCCCTCTCTACAGCATACAAGAACCACGACCCTCTGTGCACCATACAGAAGCACGAACCTCTGTGCACCGTTCAGAACCTGGTCCTTCACAGCCAGGGAGCTCTTCCTGGCATCAACCACCTCCTTCGCAACTAGGGAGCGCTTACTGGCATCAGCAGATGGAACTAGGTAACACTACTCACTACATTCTTTTCAACATTGTAGTAACCGTTCATGCATTCTATGCAATCAACGATGCTTAGTGGTGGTGCTTCTTTCATGCATAAGTATCAATTTTACATGTTTTACTTTACCGCTGGCGGCAACCAGTCGCAACCGTTCATGCATTCAGTGCAGTCACCGATGCTTAGTGGTGCTTCGTTCTTTGAGGGCGACGGCGAGGATGATGACCAAGCTGCAAACACTTATGACTTCTCACAGACAGTGTTTCACACTCCACCACCACAACCGACACAGGAGACACAGACCGTGACAGACGAGGTTAGCTATGGTCATGGTTATCGCGAGCCTTGTCCACCGCCTCCGCTTATCGCCTTCCGGTCCTCGCCCGAGGAAGACCTAGATTCTTCGTCGTCCCCCGCAGTGATATGGTTATCTATGTATGAGTCATTATCTATGTTAGTTTCCGACTATTTGCATCTAGGAATCAGTATTTATGTATGAGACATGCTTCATGTATGTGTTAGTATCGCACTTGCTTCTATCTGATCAGGAGACATATATTGTTTTATGTATGCGAGAGACATATTACTATTAATTCGCGTTGTTATTCCAGTTACATTTCCAAAGAGACTACAACTGATAATTAAGATACAAGTACATCTAAATTAAACGGTAGAACTGGACTTGAAAACTAAAAATACAGCTTAAAAGCTACATGAAGGCATCGTCGTCATCCTCCGTCGATGCAGAACTCTTGCCCTTCGAGGATGCAGAACTCTTACCCTTGGACGATGCAGAACTCTTGCCCTTGGACGATGCAAAACTCTTGCCCTTCGACGATGCAGAACCCGGAAGCGGTGGCATGAAGATATCATCTTCGTCCTTGCTGTTGTCAGTCCATAAATATGGATGCTTTGTTGCAGTCCTTCTGAAAGTTTCACTCTTCGGCTCCACTACCTTCTTCCAACTTTCATGCAACCTAAGAAGTTCTTTACGTACCTCCTATAGGTCCTTTCAGGCCACCCAGACCTACGTAATTCGTGAGCCAACTCACTCATTATGGTGTCACTACCGGTGAGTTCGTCCCATGGAACTATCCTATTTTCTATCCTGAAATCAGTGGCTAGCCTCAGAAGACATTTGCTCATCCCAGGGTGAAAACTACAATCGAAAGATAATGGGACATCTCGACTAAACTACACTAGACTGCTTATCGACCTTCGTGTGAAGGGGGTTTTATAGGTAGAGAGGAGAACATGGCGGGAAAGAACGAGTGCGGTATGGCGGGAAAGGGTTGGCGGGAACATATGGCGGGAAGGGGTTGGCGGGAAACGGGTGGCGGGAAGATATGGCGGGAAGGGGTTGGCAGGAAAATATTGAGGGGAAAGGGTTGCGCAAAAATATTTTTTCTCAATGTTTAAGATGGGCAATGGTTGGACAGTATTCATAAGCCAAAATTAAAAAAAAATCATTTCGGCCTAGCATAAGCCGAAGAGTGGAGCCATGCAGCTTCGGCCACCCGTTAACGTGAAAAGGTGGGCCCCATGGACTTTTTGGCCTACTGCTGACCAAAGACCACTCTTCGGCCAACTGCTAACCAAAAAGGTCTTTTCGGCCCAGGTACGCACCTCTTCGGCCAAGCCACGGCCAAAAAGCCCTTTTCGGCCAAATCCTGGTGGAAAACACCCTTTTCGACCAACACGAGGCCGACGGGGTCATAGTTTTGAATTTATTTTTTTTGCATTAGGTGCTATAGTTTCCGAATTTGCTATAAAAAAGTAATTGTTTTGAAAGAAAATCTGCTAGCCTCATTACAAAAGGTCAGCTTACATGTATGATGCAAGCTAATCCCTTGGCACCCGCCTTGGCCCAGAGGCGAGCCTCTTCCTTTATGGTTAGGATCAGATATCTGGTGGAAGGTTGTAGGCCATCGAAGATGGCCGCGTTGTGATGCTTCCAGATGGCCCAGACAGTCAATGCGACGATGGAGTTGAGGCCTTTACGCATGCAGCCAGGGGAGGTTTCGGCGGCAAGAGACCACCGGACAAAGACGGTCGTCGTGCCGTCCATAGGAGGGGCGGTGAGCCGACACCATGAGAGAATCTCGTGCCAGGTGATCCGGGAGTATATGCAACGGGAGAGTAGGTGGTCTATGGACTTTGTCTCCTAGGAACAAAGGATGCAAGTGGGGTCTTGGGTGAGGCCATGGCGCGCACAGCGCTCCGCTGTCCAGCATCGGCCGAGGGACAGAAGCTAGAGGAAAACCTTGTTGTTGAGAGGGGCCCAACTCTTCCAAAGAAGCTTCCAGCATGGCGGCGAGGTAGATCCATGAAAAAGAGCATGGTAGCAAGACTTGGCCGAGTAGGTGTCGTTCGCCGTCCACCTCCAGGTGATGCGATTGGGCATGGAGGTGAGGGTTATGCCTTGAAGTTTGTGCCAAAGGTTGACGTACTCGAGGACCTCCTAAGGCCCAAGGGTGTCGTGGATGTCGTTGATCCAAGCCCGGTGCTCGTGGCCTTCGCAAACCAACATGCGGCGGCGGCGCCGGCGCGGCACCAGGGGTAGAAGGCCAGGGGCGATATCGGAGATGGCTTGCCTGTCATGCCAGTGGTGGCTCCAGAAATGGCAGGTTCTCCCGTCCCCGAGGTGCCAGGATGTGGAGGCGCGGAAGAAGCGGCAGGTCACATCTTCAGAGGGGAGTATGTATATGGTGAGTTGCGCGTATAAGGGTAGTTGTGTTGCCGCTACACTGAGTTGCCGAAAGATCATGTGTTCTGATCCCTGGCTAAGAATCGACACATGTTCAATCAAAGGTTGTAGTATGATCATATGGTTTGGACAACATCTACACTTTTAAGGTAGAACCAACCTATAAATTACTTTTATAAACTGAAAGTATTAGACTATTCCTGAGTTGGGATGTTGTAATCATAATTTCATTGGAATTTTAGTTCTCTCTGTGTGTGTGTGTGTGTGTGTGTGTAACGCACTGAAGAGTCTATCCAATATATATGCGCCAGCCAGTACCCGTTGTTCATGCTAAAGCATGGGAGTCACACTTAATGCGAGTTATGATGGACCATGAGATCATATCCTAAAAGAAATTTCTGAAATAAATCAAATATAATAAATAGTATAGTTCCATGGGACAACCTTTAAACATGTCTTCCGTGTTGCGCATGTTCACGTCCATATATATGTGTATTGCCACACCCACTCTCACCCACTCAAGTAAGACAAAGCCCAAACACGTACATGCTTAGTTCTACGGATATCAATGACTAGCTCCAAGGATCGAAATTAGAGAAGAAGAAAATAATGCTTTAGGGAATATGAGGCATCAGGAAAGCAATTGAAAAAGGCTTTCTGGGCCTAGCGCCATTCTATCTTCTAGATGTTCACCGACACGAGTATGACATATACTCCACAGAGACTAAATCATGTTGGCCATCAGAAGGAGATCATCCTATAGTGTGTCTCTGGTGCATCTGCAAGAACCGCAATGCAATTAGTTTTAGAGGCACGCAACTCAGCCTATCTAGCTTCCTTGACAAGAGTACGATAGCCATGCATTGGGTGACTGCAGGCACGACCTAGTTGCATTGCCCCCAAATACAGATACGGCTGACGTTTAGCGGTAGTGTTATAACATCGGGTGTGCTCCTCTGTGCGCCTTTACAAACTCTTCTTCTATCAATGAATCGAAAGTTCAAAATGTAAGGTAAACTGCAATCAAGTAATTAAGTGTTTGACAATGCATGACGTGCACACGCTGAAAATACACTTGACGTGCCATTGAGAAGGAAAACACTCGTTTATTCCCAGGTGGAGGTAGGAGTACATGCTGGGAGACTTGAATACAAAAAGTTGAATGAGGAGCCGCTCTTCTTACCCGCACATGCTAGCGTGCATGCTTGGCTGCAGCCTGTTAGAATATAATGTACGTATATACGGTTGGATATAAAACTGTATGTACTTTTTAACTTGCGTACTCTACAACCTTGTAATCTGGTAGTTAGGCCGGCGGCTGATCCTTATCTTGTACTAGCTAACTTGAGGATCAAGCCTAAACCTAACTACCGAATCTTGTAAACCCTAGCCTCTGGCTATATATAACACGTAACGCGTTCCTGCTAGGCATACGCTTCACGCCATCTGTCATGGTATTCAGAGCCTATCTCCTCGAAGCACATCTCCCGTAGCCATGGCCTCCTCAAGCTCCGCTGTCGCCATGCCCGCCCTCATCCCCATTGCCGACCGACTCCATCGCTCCAACTTCCTGGTGTGGCGTGCGCAAGCCATGGCGGCCATCCGTGGTGCGCAGCTCCTCTCCTACCTCAACCCAGAGAGGGAGCAGCCAGCGCAGAAGCTCAACGACAAGGACGGCAAGCCCACGGACGTGCCCAACCCTGCATACGGCATCAACAAGGCTCGAGACTCTCAGGTGCTGAGTTTCATCTTCAACTCCATCTCAGCTCCTGTTATGGTTCACGTTGCACAATGCGACACGCCGGGCGAAGCATGGGCCGCCATTACGGAGATTTTCATCTCCTAAACCTAGGCACATGTCGTCAACACCAGAATCGCCCTCTCCACCACCAAGAAGGGTAACTCGATGATGGCCGAGTACATCGGGTGCATGAAGGCGCTCGGTGATGAGATGGCATCGGTGGGCAAGCCACTCATCGACGACGATATGGTGTCCTACATCATTGCGGGACTCGACTACGACTACATGTCCTTCGTCTCCACGATCTGCGCCCGCACTCAGCAAATCAAGGTGAGCGAGCTCTACTCGCAGCTGATCAGCTTTGAGAGCAGATTGCCAATGTTTGAGGGCAGCGGGCAATCCTCCCACTCCTCTACTAACGCCGTCTCTCGCAGCGGACGTGGTGGATCCAACCGCGGCGGAGGCCGCGGTGGCAACGGCGGTCGCAATGGTGGCGGCCAAGGAAACGGTGGTAGTGGCCGTGGTCGCGGCGGCGGCCACGGAAATGAAGGGGGTCACAATGATCTTCCCGAGGTCGTCTGCCAAATCTGCACCAAGCCCAACCAGACAGCCATGGAGTGCTATCATCGTTTTGACATCTCCTTCAACAAGGAGAAAAGTGCAGCAGCTGTCAACACCAACTCCTCCTATGGGGTGGACACGAACTGGTATGTGGACTCAGGCGCAACAGACCACATCACCAGCGAGCTCGACAAACTCACCGTCCGGGACAAGTACAATGGATACGATCAAGTGAACGTGCCAAACGGCGCAGGTATGAAGATTTCCCATATAGGTCATGCATATGTTCGTACCCCTACTCATAATCTACATCTTAAAAATATCTTGCATGTGCCCAAAGCCACCAAAAACTTGATCTCTGCTCATCGCTTATCCTATGACAATCATGTGTTTCTTGAAACCCATCCTCATTTTTTCTATGTCAAGGACAAGGCAACGAGGAAAACCCTCCTCCACGGCAAGTGTAGAAACGGGCTCTACCCCCTATCATCAGCTCCCATAAGCTTGGGAAGACATGCACTTGGCGCTACCAAGATCTCTCCGTCACGGTGGCATAATCGGTTAGGACATCCATCATTGGCAATAGTTCAACATGTTCTTAGACACAATAAAATTTCCTTTTCTAGCAATGAGTTGAATAAAGAGGCAGTGTGTGATGCTTGCCAACAAGGCAAGAGCCATCAACTTCCCTATCCAAATTCTAGTAGTATTTCAAATGCTCCTTTAGAGCTAGTTTTCTATGATGTATGGGGGCCTGCCTGAGATTCAATTAATAAGAAAAACTATTATGTGAGTTTCATCGATGATTTCAGTAAATTCACATGGATATATATCCTCAAGCATAGATCAGAAGTTTTCAAGGTGTTTCATGAGTTTCAAGCACTAGTTGAGCGACTCTTTGATCGTAAGATTATCACCATGCAAACAGATTGGGGTGGCGACTATGAGCGCCTCAACTCCTTATTTCATCAAGTAGGGATTACACATCACGTGTCATGCCCGCATGCCCATCAACAGAATGGGTCAGCCGAGAGAAAACACAGGCACATTGTAGATGTGGGTCTCTCTCTTTTAGCTCATGCTTCCATGCCCTTAAAGTTTTGGGATGAAGCTTTTCTAGCTGCTACTTACCTTATCAATTGCACTCCTAGCAAAGTAATCAATCTTGACACTCCCTTAGAAAAGCTGTTCCAAGAAAAACCCAACTACCATGCCCTACGCACCTTTGGTTGTGCATGTTGGCCGAATCTTAGACCTTTCCATTCTAAGAAGCTAGAATTTCGTTAAAAACAATGTGTTTTTCTTGGCTATAGCAATCTCCACAAAGGGTTTAAGTGTCTTGATGTCAAAGAAGGACGTGTTTATATTTCTCAAGACATTATCTTTGATGAAACAGTGTTTCCCTTTGCCTCGCTCAATCCAAATGCCGGCGTTCCTCTCCGATCTGAAGTGCTTCTTCTCTCTGAAACTGATCCATCCGAACCTCTTGATCACGGGGACGAACAGATAGCTGATCCTTCGGTTAATCTTCATAAAAATCGTGCTGAAAATCTTGTTGTAAATTTTGGTGGAAACCCTGTTGTATACCATGATTTTATGCAGCAGCAGACAGTAGCGGAACACGAAACTGCCTTGGGTGCTGCGCCAAATCCTGCTGGTGGTGATCCCGGGGAAGATTCTCCCTCGCCTGTCGTGCCGGACAGCGGGATTCGCAACGCATCAGCCTCGGGAGGGGGCGACCTAGGCTCGCCGTGACACGCGTCTCCTCGCGGGCCCGCAGGCACGGGTGCTGCAGCGCACTCCGGATCAGGTGGACCCGGGGACAGCGAGGCGCCGCTCTCCAGCCGCCAAGTGGTGCGGTCTCCTCCGCACGGTCGAACTGGCCAATCGGGTGCGTCGCAGGTGGGTGACAGCATCCACCTCGGAACCGGCGCGGATCGACTAGGCGCGGCCCACGCTGGCGACAGGGTCCATCTCGGATCTTGTGCGGCTGGTTCAGGCGCAGACGCAGCAGCTGGATCCTCTGTGCAACAATCTTCTGTGGAAATCCCTGTGTCTACGCCAAGAACAAGATCCCAGCATGGTATCTCAAAACCAAAAGTACGTACGGATGGTACGGTCAGGTATGACAAGGGATGTTTTGTTGGTCTTGCTGTCACAGGAGAGCCGAACACTTTGGTAGAGGCCTTAGAAAACAAGAATTGGAAGAATGCAATGAATGAGGAATATAATGCTCTTATGAAAAATAGAACATGGCATCTAGTTCCTCAAGCAAAAGGAAGAAATTTAATTGACTGTAAATGGGTCTACAGAATTAAAATAAAGGCAAAGGGAGAAATAGATAGATACAAGGCTAGACTAGTTGCAAAGGGTTTTAAGCAAAGATATGGTATAGATTATGAAGATACCTTTAGCCCAGTTGTGAAAGCAGCTACTGTCAGACTTGTTATCTCTATTGCAGTGTCAAACAATTGGAGTCTTCACCAATTGGATGTGCAGAATGTGTTCCTTCATGGCGTTCTAGAGGAGGAAGTGCACGAAAGATATCCTGATGACAGAAGATCAACGGCAGGGTTTGCTGTTTTCTTTGGACCAAATCTCATATCCTGGAGTGCACGAAAGCAAGCTACTGTATCAAGATCTAGCACAGAAGCGGAGTACAAAGCCATGGCAAATGCTACGGCTGAACTAATATGGGTTCAAACCTTGCTTCATGAACTTCGTGTGAATCACTCCCCTACTGCTCATTTGTGGTGTGATAATATTGGTGCCACGTATTTATCAGCAAATCCAGTGTTCCATGCAAGAACAAAACACACTGAGGTTGACTACCATTTTGTGCGAGAAAGAGTAGCCAAGAAGTTGCTTGATATTCGGTTCATCCCCACCAATGATCAAGTTGCAGATGGCTTCACTAAAGCCTTATTATGGCGCAAGTTAGAAAAATTCTAGAGCAATCTCAACTTGGTGAAGTTATGATTGAGGGGGTGTGTCTTAATATAATGTACGTATATACGGTTGGATATAAAACCGTATGTACTCTTTAACTTGCATACTCTACAACCTTGTAATCTGGTAGTTAGGCCGGCGGCTAATTGATGTCTACTACTCAACCTTCTTCTTGTAGACGTTGTTGGGCCTCCAAGTGCAGAGGTTTGTAGGACAGTAGCAAATTTCCCTCAAGTGGATGACCTAAGGTTTATCAATCCGTGGGAGGTGTAGGATGAAGATGGTCTCTCTCAAACAACCCTGCAACCAAATAACAAAGAGTCTCTTGTGTCCCCAACACACCCAATACAATGGTAAATTGTATAGGTGCACTAGTTCGACGAAGAGATGGTGATACAAGTGCAATATGGATGGTAGATATAGGTTTTTGTAATCTGAAAATATAAAAACAGCAAGGTAACTAATGATAAAAGTGAGCGTAAACGGTATTGCAATGCGTTGAAACAAGGCCTAGGGTTCATACTTTCACTAGTGCAAGTTCTCTCAACAATAATAACATAATTGGATCATATAACTATCCCTCAACATGCAACAAAGAGTCACTCCAAAGTCACTAATAGCGGAGAACAAACGAAGAGATTATGGTAGGGTACGAAACCACCTCAAAGTTATTCTTTCTGATCGATCTATTCAAGAGTTCGTACTAGAATAACACCTTCAGACACAAATCAACCAAAACCCTAATGTCACCTAGATACTCCAATGTCACCTCAAGTATCCATGGGTATGATTATACGATATGCATCACACAATCTCAGATTTATCTATTCAACCAACACATAGAACCTCAAAGAGTGCCCCAAAGTTTCTACTAGAGAGTCAAGACGAAAACGTGTGCCAACCCCTATGCATAAGTTCACAAGGTCACTGAACCCGCAAGTTGATCACCAAAACATACATCAAGTAGATCACGTGAATATCCCATTGTTACCACAGATAAGCACATGCAAGACATACATCAAGTGTTCTCAAATCCTTAAAGACTCAATCCGATAAGATAACTTCAAAGGGAAAACTCAATCCATTACAAGAGAGTAGAGGGGGAGAAACATCATAAGATCCAACTATAATAGCAAAGCTCGCGATACATCAAGATCGTGCCGAATCAAGAACACAAGAGAGAGAGAGATCAAACACATAGCTACTGGTACATACCATCAGCCCCGCGGGTGGACTACTCCCTCCTCGTCATGGAGAGCGTCGGGATGATGAAGATGGCCACCGGTGAGGGATCCCCCCTCCGACAGGGTGCCGGAACGGGTCTAGATTGGTTTTCAGTGGCTACAACGGCTTGCGGCGGCGGAACTCCCGATCTAGGTTTCTTTCTAAAAGTTTTGAGTTATATAAGAGGTGTTGGAGTCGGGAACAAGTCAGGGGGGTGTTGGGGATCGTTGCAGAAATTAAAAAATTTCTACGCATCACCAAGATCAATCTACGGAGAGACTAGCAACGAGAGATAGGGGAGTGCATCTTCATACCGTTGAAGATCGCGATGCGGAAGCGTTACAAGAACGCGGATGAAGGAGTCGTACTCGCAGCGATTCAGATCACGGTTGATTCCGATCTAAGCGCCGAACAACGGCGCCTCCGCGTTCAACACACATACAGCCCGGGGACGTCTCCTCCTTCTTGATCCAGCAAGGGGAGAGGAGAAGTTGAGGGAGAGCTCCGGAAGCACGACGGCGTGGTGGTGGAGCTTGCAGTTCTCCGGCAGGGCTTCACCAAGCACTACTACGAAGGAGGAGGTGTTGGGGAGGGAGAGGGCTGCGCCAGGGGAAGGGGTATGGCTGCCCTCCTACCCCCTCACTATATATAGGGGGAAGGGGAGAGGGGGCCGACCCCTCTAGATGGATCTAGAGGAGCAGGCGGCGGCCAGGGGAAACCCTAGATGGGTTTGGGCGCCCCCACCCCCTAGGAAACTTGCCCCCCAAGCCGGGAGGGGCGGCTGCCCCAGGGGTGGCGCCCCCACCTCTCCTGGTTACGTGAGAGGGGTTGGGAGGGGCGCACAGCCCCTTAGTGGGCTGGTTTGCCCCTTCCCCTTGGCCCATAAGGCCCCCCAACGCTTGCCGAGGACTCCGAAACCCCTTTCGGACATGCTGGCCATAGCCTGGTACCCCCGGAACAATTCCGGACTCCAATACCCTTCGTCCAATATACCGATCTTCACCTCCAAACCATTCCGGAGCTCCTCGTCATGTCCGGGATCTGATCCGGGACTCCGAACAACCTTCGGTAACCACATACTATTTCCCATAACAACTCTAGCGTCACCGAACCTTAAGTGTGTAGACCCTACGGGTTCGGGAACCATGCAGACATGACCGAGACGTTCTCCGGCCAATAACCAACAGCGGGATCTGGATACCCATGTTGGCTCCCACATGTTCCACGATGATCTCATCGGATGAACCACGATGTCGGGGATTCAATCAATCCCATATACAATTCCCTTTGTCTATCGGTATGTTACTTTCCCGAGATTCGATCGTCGGTATCCCTATACCTTGTTCAATCTCGTTACCGGCAAGTCTCTTTACTCGTTCCGTAACGCATGATCCCGTGGCTAACTCATTAGTCACATTGAGCTCATTATGATGATGCATTACCGAGTGGGCCCAGAGATACCTCTCCGTCATACGGAGTGACAAATCCCAGTCTCGATTCGTGCCAACACAACAGACACTTTCGGAGATACCTGTAGTGCACCTTTATAGCCACCCAGTTACGTTGTGACGTTTGGTACACCCAAAGCATTCCTACGGTATCCAGGAGTTGCACAATCTCATGGTCTAAGGAAACGATACTTGACATTAGAAAAGCTCTTAGCAAACAAACTACACGATCTTGTGCTATGCTTAGGATTGGTTCTTGTCCATCACATCATTCTCCTAATGATGTGATCCCGTTATCAATGACATCCAATGTCCATGGTCAGGAAACCATAACCATCTATTGATCAACGAGCTAGTCAACTAGAGGCTTACTAGGGACATGTTGTGGTCTATGTATTCACACATGTATTACGGTTTCTAGTTAATACAATTATAGCATGAACAATAGACAATTATCATGAACAAGGAAATACAATAATAACCATTTTATTATTTCCTCTAGGGCATATTTCCATCAGGGGGTCCCCGAGGCGGCCATGAGGCAGGGGGCGCGCCCAGGGGGTAGGGCGCGCCCCCCACCCTCGTGGTGGCCTCCGGACTCTTATGGCCCACCTCCGGTACTCCGTGGGCTTCTTCTGGTCCAAAAATGATCTCTGTCAAATTTCAGCTCAATTGGACTCCGTTTGGTTTTCCTTTTTTGCGATACTCAAAAACAAGAAAAAAAACAGAAACTGGCACTGGGCTCTAGGTTAATAGGTTAGTCCCGAAAATCATATAAAATAGCATATAAATGCATATAAAACATCCTAGATGGATAATATAATAGCATGGAACAATCAAAAATTATAGATACGTTGGAGACGTATCAAGCATCCCCAAGCTTAATTCCTGCCCGTCCTCGAGTAGGGAAATGATAAAAACAGAATTTTTGATGTGGAATGCTACCTAACATATTTATCAGTGTAATCTTCTCTATTGTGGCAAGAATATTCAGATCCATAAGATTCAAGACAAAACTTTAATATTGATATAAAAATAATAATACTTCAAGCATACTAACCAAGCAATTATCTCTTCTCAAAATAACATAGCCAAAGAAAGCTCGTCCCTACAAAATCATATAGTTTGACCATGCTTCATTTTCGTCAAACAAAATGCTCTCATCATGCACAACCCCGGTGACAAGCCAAGCAATTGTTTCATACTTTAGTAATCTCAAACTTTTTTCAACTTTCACGCAATACATGAGCGTGAGCCATGGACATAGCACTATGGGTGCAATAGAGTATAATGATGGGGATTGTGTGGAGAAGACAAAAAAAAGTCTCACATTGACGCGGCTAATCAACGGGCTAGAGAGATGCCCATCAATTGATGTCAATGCAAGTAGTAGGGATTGCCATGCAACGGATGCACTAGAGCTATAAATGTATAAAAGCTCAACAAAAGAAACTAAGTGGGTGTGCATCCAACTTGCTTGCTCACGAAGACCTAGGGCATTTGAGGAAGCCCATTGTTGGAATATTGATACGTCTCCAACGTATCTATAATTTTTGATTGTTCCATGCTATTATATATTCTGTTTTGGATGTTTAATGGGCTTATTTATACACTTTTATATTATTTTTGGGACTAACCTATTAACCGGAGGCCCAGCCCAAATTGCTGTTTTTTTGCCTACTTCAGTGTTTCGCAGAAAAGAATATCAAACGGAGTCCAAACGGAATGAAACCTTCGGGAACGTGATTTTTGGAACGAACATGATCCAGAGGACTTGGAGTCCAGGTAAAGTAATCAACGAGGAGAGCACGAGGCAGGGGGGCGCCTACCCCCCTAGGCATGCCCTCCACCCTCGTGGGGCCCACGTTGCTCCACCGACGTACTTCTTCCTCCTATATATACCTACGTACCCCCAAACCAACAAAAGCATCCACAAAAACCTAATTCCACCGCCGCAACCTTCTATACCCGTGAGATCCCATCTTGGGGCCTTTTCCGGCGTCCTGCCGGAGGGGGCATTGATCACGGAGGGCTTCTACATAAACACCATAGCCTCTCCGATGATGTGTGAGTAGTTTACCTCAGACCTTCGGGTCCATAGTTATTAGCTAGATGGCTTCTTCTCTCTCTTTGGATCTCAATACAAAGTTCTCCATGATTCTCGTGGAGATTTATTCGATGTAATCTTCTTTTGCGGTGTGTTTGTCGGGACCGATGAATTGTCGGTTTATGATCAAGATTATCTATGAACAATATTTGAATATTCTCTGAATTCTTTTATGTATGATTGGTTATCTTTGCAAGTCTCTTCGAATTATCAGTTTGGTTTGGCCTACTAGATTGATCTTTCTTGCAATGGGAGAAGTGCTTAGCTTTGGGTTCAATCTTGCAGTGCTCGATCCCAGTGACAGTAGGGGAAACGACACGTATTGTATTGTTGCCATCGAGGATAACAAGATGGGGTTTATATCATATTGCATGAGTTTATCCCTCTACATCATGTCATCATACTTAAAGCATTACTCTGATCTTATGAACTTAATACTCTAGATGCATGCTGGATAGCGGTCGATGTGTGGAGTAATAGTAGTAGATGCAGGCAGGAGTCGGTCTACTTGTCACGGACGTGATGCCTATATACATGATCATACCTAGATATTCTCATAACTATGCTCAATTCTATCAATTGCTCGACAGTAATTCGTTCACCCACCGTAATACTTATGCTCTTGAGAGAAGCCACTAGTGAAACCTATGGCCCCTGGGTCTATTTTCCATCATATTAATCTTCCAACACTTAGCTATTTCTATTGCCTTTTATTTTACTTTGCATCTTTATTTCTCCTTATTATAAAAATATCAAAAATATTATCTTATCATATCTATCAGATCTCACTCTCGTAAGTGGCCGTGAAGGGATTGACAACCCCTTTATCGCGTTGGTTGCGAGGTTCTTATTTGTTTGTGTAGGTGCGAGGGACTCGAGCGTAGCCTCCTACTGGATTGATACCTTGGTTCTAAAAACTGAGGGAAATACTTATGCTACTTTACTGCATCACCCTTTCCTCTTCAAGGGAAAAACCAACGCAGTGCTCAAGAGGTAGCAAGAAGGATTTCTGGCGCCGTTGCCGGGGAGTCTACGCAAAAGTCAACACATCAAATACCCATCACAAACCCTTATCCCTCGCATTACATTATTTGCCATTTGCCTCTCGTTTTCCTCTCCCCCACTTCACCCTTGCCGTTTTATTCGCCCTCTCTTTTCCGTTTGCCTCTTTTTCGCCTTCTTTGTCGCTATGGCTAGTCCTTTATCTACTCCTCTGTCTCCCGAGAATGAAGTTCTTAATTTTAAACAAAGGGAGGGAGAAAGTCTAAAAGATGCTTGGTATAGAATCTGTAACGCTCAAAATAAATCTGTTAGAAAGCAATCTACTACGATTTTACTTCGCGATTTTTATGTAGGCATCACCCCTTGGCATAGATATATTCTTGATACCATTACTGGAGGAAACTTTTTGGGTAGCCATACGTTTGATTCTTATAATGGTATGATAGATTTGTTTGGCTCACCACGTCTTTTGGTTAATGGAACTATTTTAACTTTGGAACATGTGATGCAACGGCTTGAAATTATTGAAAATAAAATTGCCACCGTAGAGTTGATTGAAAATTTGGATAAAAAGATCCAGACTCAAAATACCCAATAAGGATCTAAGGTAGGAGTTGCTCTTAAATTTTTTAAAGAAAAGGAACCTATGGTTAATGAAAGGATAGATCAAGATTCCACTAGAATTAATAAATTGAGGATATTATTACTAACCTAGGATCAGCCTTTTCTTCCGTGAAAAACACTTCTTCCAATGCTAAGCTTGCCAAGTTAGTGTATGTTCCTAAGAATAAGGGTGAAACTTCTAGTAAAGGGAAGGCGGACCTTAAATCCATAAGTGTTCACCTCGATCTTTTTGCTATCCTTAAGGAACCTTTTGCCACAAGAGATTTCTTTGATTTCGTGCCTAGAAGTTTGATTATTAATAAAAAAGGAAGAAACCCCTAAGGGTGATAGGCGCCTTATTGAAGAATTGCCTACCAAAGATGGCAATACCTAGATCTATCCGTGTTTTTATGCCTAGCTAGGGGCGTTAAACGATAGCGCTTGTTGGGAGGCAACCCAATTTTATTTTTAGTTTTTTGCTTTTTGCTTCTGTTTAGGAATAAATCTTTGATCTAGCCTCTGGTTATATTTTTTTATGTTTTAATTAGTGTTTGTGCCAAGTTAAACCTATAGGATCTTCTTGGATGATAGTTATTTGATCTTGCTGAAAATTCCAGAAACTTTCTATTCACGAAAAAAATTGTTAATAATTACCAGAATGTGATATAATATTGATTCCAATTGAAGAATATCATTAAACAAATTATTTAGGTCGTCCTAGTTTGGCTGAATTTTTAGAGTTCCAGAAGTTTGCGTTAGTTACAGATTACTACAGACTGTTCTGTTTTTGACAGATTCTGTTTTTCGTGTGTTGTTTGCTTATTTTGATGAATCTATGGCTAGTAAAATAGTTTATAAACCATAGAGAAGTTGGAATACAATAGGTTTAACACCAATATAAATAAAGAATGAGTTCAATACAGTACCTTGAAGTGGTGTTTTGTTTTCTTTCGCTAACGGAGCTCACGAGATTTTCTGTTAAGTTCTGTGTTGTGAAGTTTTCATGTTTTGGGTAAAGCTTTGATGGAGTATGGAACAAGGAGTGGCAAGAGCCTAAGCTTGGGGATGCCCATGGCACCCCAAGATAATCTAAGGACACCCAAAAAGCCAAAGCTTGGGGATGCCCCGGAAGGCATCCCCTCTTTCGTCT
Organism: Aegilops tauschii subsp. strangulata; assembly: GCF_002575655.3. Lineage (NCBI taxonomy): Eukaryota > Viridiplantae > Streptophyta > Magnoliopsida > Poales > Poaceae > Aegilops > Aegilops tauschii. The sequence continues at coordinate 545,104,449 of NC_053037.3, read as the reverse complement.
TCATCCATCGGTAAATTTACTTGGAGCTATATTTTTATTCACCACATGATATGTGTTTTGCTTGGAGCGTCTTGTATGATTTGAGTCTTTATTTGTTAGTTTGCCACAATCATCCTTGCTGTACACACCCTTTGAGAGAGACACACATGATTCAGAATTTGTTAGAATACTCTATGTGCTTCATTTATATTCTTTGAGCTATATAGTTTTGCTCTAATGCTTCGCTTATATCTTTTAGAGCACGGCGGTGGTTATATTTTATAGAAATTATTGAACTCTCATGCTTCACTTATATTATTTTGAGAGTCTTAAACAGCATGGTAATTTGCTTTAATTGTGAAATTAATCTTCTATATTGAGTTTATTGAATATCATGAGAAGTTAGATACTTGATAAGTGTTTTGAGATATAAAGGTGGTAATATTAGAGTGTGCTAGTTGAGTAATTGTGAAATTGAGAAATACTCTTGTTAAAGTTGGCAAGTCGCGTAGCATGCACATATGGTAAAAGTTGTGTAACAATTTTGACACATAGGTGTTCTTTTATTGTTTTCCTTATGACTGGCGGTCGGGGACGAGCGATGGTATTTTCCTACCAATTTACCCCTCTAGGGGCATGCGTAGTAGTACTTTGCTTCGAGGGCTAATAAACTTTTGCAATAAGTATATGAGTTCTTTATGACTAATGTGAGTCCATGGATTATACGCACTCTCAACCTTCCACAATTTTCTAGCCTCTACAGTACCGCGCATTGCCCTTTCTCACATTGAGAGTTGGTGCAAACTTCGCCGGTGCATCCAAACCCCGTGATACGATACGCTCTATCACACATAAACCTCCTTATATCTTCCTCAAAACAGCCACCATACCTACCTATTATGGCATTTCCATAGCCATTCCGAGATATATTGCCATGCAACTTTCCATCGTTCTGTTTATTATGACACGCTTCATCATTGTCATATTGCTTTGCATGATCATGTAGTTGACATCGTATTTTGTGGCAAATCCACTATTCATAATTTTTTCATACATGTCACTCTTGATTCATCGCATATCCCGGTACACCGCCGGAGGCATTCACATAGAGTCATATCTTGTTCTAAGTATTGAGTTGTAAGTAATAAAAGTGTGATGATCATCATTATTAGAGCATTGTCCCATGTGAGGAAAGGATGATGGAGACTATGATTCCCCCACAAATCGGGATGAGATTCCGGACTAAAATAAAAAAAGGGAGAAAAGAGGCCAAAGAAAAAAAAAGAGAAGGCCCAAACAAAAAAATTGAGAGAAAAAGAGAGAAGGGACAATGCTACTATCCTTTTCCACACTTGTGCTTCAAAGTAGCACCATGATCTTTATGATAGAGAGTCTCCTATGTTGTCACTTTCATATACTAGTGGGAATTTTTCATTATAGAACTTGGCTTATATATTCCAATGATGGGCTTCCTCAAAATGCCCTAGGTCTTCTTGAGCAAGCAAGTTGGATGCACACCCACTTAGTTTCTTTTATTGAGATTTCACATATTTATAGCTCTAGTGCATCCGTTGCATGGCAATCCCTACTCCTCTCATTGACATCAATCGATGGGCATCTCCATAGCCTATTGATTAGCCGCGTCAATGTGAGACTTTCTACCTTTTTGTGTTCTCTCATAACCCCCATCATTATACTTTACTCCACCCATAGTGCTATATCCATGGCTTGCGCTCATGTATTGCGTAAGAGTTGAAAAGGCTGAAGCGCGTTAAAATTATGAACCAATTGCTCGGCTTGTCATCGGGGTCATGCATGATGAGAACGTTTGTGTGACAATATTGAAACATAGCCTAACTATATGATTTTGTAGGGATAAGCTTTCTTTGGCTATGTTATTTTGATAAGACATAATTGCTTGGTTAGCATGTTTGAAGTATTATTGTTTTTATGTCAACATTAAACTTTTATCTTGAATCTTTCGGACCTAGATATTCATGCCACAATAAAAAGGGATTACATTAAGAAGTATGTAAAGAAGCATTCCACATCAAAAATTCTATTTTTATCATTTACCTACTCGAGGACGAGCATGAATTAAGCTTGGGGATGCTTGATACGTCTCCAACGTATCTATAATTTTTTATTGTTTCATGCTATTATATATTCTGTTTTGGATGTTTAATGGGCTTATTTATACATTTTTATATTATTTTTGGGACTAACCTATTAACCGGAGGCCCAACCCAAATTACTGTTTTTTTTTCGTATTTCAGTGTTTCACAGAAAAAGAATATCAAACGGAGTCCAAACGGAATGAAACCTTCGGGAACGTGATTTTTGGAACGAACGTGGTCCGGAGGACTTGGAGTCCACGTAAAGTAATCAACAAGGAGACCACGAGGCAGGGGGCGGGCCTACCCCCCTGGGCGCGCCCTCCACCCTCATGGGGCCCACGTTGCTCCACCGACGTACTTCTTCCTCCTATATATACCTACGTACCCCCAAACCAACAGAAGCATCCACGAAAACCTAATTCCTCCGCCGCAACCTTCTGTACCCGTGAGATCCCATCTTGGGGCCTTTTCTGGCGTCCTGCCTGAAGGAAATATGCCCTAGAGGCAATAATAAAGTATTATATATTTCCTTATATCATGATAAATGTTTATTATTCATGCCAGAATTGTATTAATCAGAAACATAATACATGTGTGAATATATAGACAAACAGAGTGTCACTAGTATGCCTCTACTTGACTAGCTCGTTAATCAAAGATGGTTATGTTTCCTAGCCATAGACATAAGTTGTCATTTGATTAACGAGATCACCTCATTAGGAGAATGACGTGATTGACTTGACCCATTCCGTTAGCTTAGCACTCGATCGTTTAGTATGTTGCTATTGCTTTCTTCATGACTTATACATGTTCCTATGACTATGAGATTATGCAACTCCCGTTTACCGGAGGAACACTTTGTGTGCATCAAACGTCACAACGTAAATGGGTGATTATAAAGGTGCTCTACAGGTGTCTCCAAAGGTACTTGTTGGGTTGGCGTATTTCGAGATTAGGATTTGTCACTCCAATTGTCGGAGAGGTATCTCTGGGCCCACTCGGTAATGCACATCACTATAAGCCTTGCAATCATTGTGACTAATGAGTTAGTTGCGGGATGATGTGTTACGGAACGAGTAAAGAGACTTGCCGGTAACGAGATTGAACTAGGTACCGAGATACCGACGATCAAATCTCGGGCAAGTAACATACCGGTGACAAAGGGAACAACGTATGTTGTTATGCGGTCTGACCGATAAAGATCTTCGTAGAATATGTGGGAGCCAATATGGGCATCCAGGTCCCGCTATTGGTTATTGACCGGAGACGTATCTCGGTCATGTCTACATAGTTCTCGAACCCGTAGGGTCCGCACGCTTAACGTTACGATGACAGTTTTATTGAGTTTTGATGTACCGAAGGAGTTCGAAGTCCCGGATGAGATCGGGGATATGACGAGGAGTCTCGAAATGCTCGAGACGTAAAGATCGATATATTGGACGACTATATTCGGACTTCGGAAAGGTTCCGAGTGATTCGGGTATTTTTCGGAGTACCGGAGAGTTACAGGAATTCGTATTGGGCCTTAATGGGCCATACGGGAAAGGAGAGAAAGGCCTCAAAAGGTGGCCGCACCCCTCCCCATGGTCTGGTCCGAATTGGACTAGGGAAGGGGGGTGCACCCTTCCTTCTTTCTCCTTCCCCCTTCCCTTCTCCTACTCCCACAAGGAAAGGAGGAGTCCTACTCCCGGTGGGAGTAGGACTCCCCCCTATGGCGCGCCTCTCCCCTTGGCCGGCTGCCTCCCCCATGCTCCTTTATATACGGGGGCATGGGGCACCCCAGAGACACAATAATTGATCCTTGAGATCTCTTAGCCATGTGCGGTGCCCCCCTCCACCATATTACACCTCGATAATACCGTTGCGGAGCTTAGGCGAAGCCCTGCGTCGGTGGAACATCATCATCGTCACCACGCCGTCGTGCTGACAAAACTCTCCCTCAACACTCGGCTGGATCGGAGTTCGAGGGACGTCATCGAGCTGAACGTGTGTAGAACTCGGAGGTGCCGTACGTTCGGTACTTGATCGGTCGGATCGTGAAGACGTATGACTACATCAACCGCGTTGTGATAACGCTTCCGCTGTCGGTCTACGAGGGTACGTGGACAACACTCTCCCCTCTCGTTGCTATGCATCACCATGATCTTGCATGTGCGTAGGAATTTTTTTGAAATTACTACGTTCCCCAACAGTGGCATCCGAGCCTGGTTTTATGCGTTGATGCTATGCACGAGTAGAACACAAGTGAGTTGTGGGCGATATAAGTCATACTACTTACCAGCATGTCATACTTTGGTTCAGCGGTATTGTGAGATGAAGCGGCCCGGACCGACATTACGCGTACGCTTACGCGAGACTGGTTTCACCGTTGCGAGCACTCGTTGCTTAAAGGTGACCGGCGGGTGTCTGTCTCTCTCACTTTAGTTGAACCGAGTGTGGCTATGCCCGGTCCTTGCGAAGGTTAAAACAGCACCAACTTGACAAACTATCGTTGTGGTTTTGATGCGTAGGTAAGAACGGTTCTTGCTAAGCCCATAGCAGCCACGTAAAATATGCAACAACAAAGTAGAGGACGTCTAACTTGTTTTTGCAGGGCATGTTGTGATGTGATATGGTCAAGACATGATGTGATATAATGTGTTGTATGAGATGATCATGTTTTGTAACCGAGTTATCGACAACTGGCAGGAGCCATATGGTTGTCGCTTTATTGTATGAGATGCAATCGCCATGTAATAGTTTTACTTTATCACTAAGCGGTAGCGATAGTCGTAAAAGCAATAAGTTGGCGAGACGACAACGATGCTACGATGGAGATCAAGGTGTCGCGCCGGTGACGATGGTGATCATGACGGTGCTTCAGAGATGGAGATCACAAGCACAAGATGATGATGGCCATATCATATCACTTATATTGATTGCATGTGATGTTAATCCTTCATGCATCTTATCTTGCTTTGTTTGACGGTAGCATTATAAGATGATCCTTCACTAAATTATCAAAGTATAAGTGTTCTCCCTGAGTATGCACCGTTGCGAAAGTTCTTCGTGCTGAGACACCACGTGATGATCGGGTGTGATAGGCTCGACGTTCAAATACAACGGGTGCAAAACAGTTGCACACGCGGAATACTCAGGTTAAACTTGACGAGCCTAGCATATAATAGATATGGCCTCGGAACACGGAGACCGAAAGGTCGAGCGTGAATCATATAGTAGATATGATCAACATAGTGATGTTCACCATTGAAACTACTCCATCTCACGTGATGATCGGACATGGTTTAGTTGATTTGGATCACGTAATCACTTAGATGATCAGAGGGATATCTATCTAAGTGGGAGTTCTTAAGTAATATGATTAATTGAACTTAAATTTATCATGAACTTAGTCCTGATAGTATTTTGCAAATTATGTTGTAGATCAATAGCTCGCGTTGTTGCTTCCCTGTATTTATTTTTGATATGTTCCTAGAGAAAATTATGTTGAAAGATGTTAGTAGCAAAGATGCGGATTGGATCCGTGATCTGAGGATTATCCTCATTGCTGCACAGAAGAATTATGTCCTTGATGCACCGCTAGGTGACAGACCTATTGCAGGAGCAGATGCAGACGTTATGAACGTTTGGCTAGCTCAATATGATGACTACTTGATAGTTTAGTGCACCATGCTTAACGGCTTAGAATCGGGACTTCAAAGACGTTTTGAACGTCATGGACCATATAAGATGTTCCAGGAGTTGAAGTTAATATTTCAAGCAAATACCCGAGTTGAGAGATATGAAGTCTCCAACAAGTTCTATAGCTAAAAGATGGAGGAGAATCGCTCAACTAGTGAGCATGTGCTCAGATTGTCTGGGTACTACAATCGCTTGATTCAAGTGGGAGTTAATCTTCCAGATAAAATAGTGATTGACAGAATTCTCTAGTCACCATCACCAAGTTAGTAGAACTTCGTGATGAACTACAGTATGCAAGGGATGACGAAAGTAATTCCCGAGCTCTTCGTGATGCTGAAATCGACGAAGGTAGAAATCAAGAAAAACATCAAGTGTTGATGGTTGACGAGACCACTAGTTACAAGAAAAGGGCAAAAGGAAGGAGGGGAACTTCAAAAAGAACGGCAAGAAAGTTGCTACTCAAGTGAAGAAACCCAAGTCTGTACCTAAGCCTGAGACTAAGTGCTTCTACTGCAAAGGAACTGGTCACTGGAGGCGGAACTGCCCCAAGTATTTGGTAGATAAGAAGGATGGCAAAGTGAAGAAAGGTATATTGGATATACATGTTATTGATGTGTACTTACTAGTGTTTATAGCAACCCCTCGGTATTTGATACTGGTTCAGTTGCTAAGAGTAGTAACTCGAAACGGGAGTTGCAGAATAAACAGAGACTAGTAAAAGGCGAGGTGACGATGTGTGTTGGAAGTAGTTCCAAGATTGATATGATCATCATCGCACACTCCCTATACTTTCGGGATTAGTGTTGAAACTAAATAAGTGTTATTTGGTGTTTGCGTTGAGCATGAATATGATTTGATCATGTTTATTGCAATACGGATATTCATTTAAGTTAGAGAACAATTGTTGTTCTGTTTACATGAATAAAAACCTTGTATGGTCATACACACCAACGAAAATGGTTTGTTGGATCTCGATCATAGTGATACACATATTCATAATATCGAAGCCAAAAGATGCAAAGTTAATAATGATAGTGCAACTTATTTGTGGCACTACCGTTTAGGTCATATCGGTGTAAAGCGCATGAAGAAACTCCATACTGATGGATTTTGGAATCACTTGATTATGAATCACTTGATGCTTGCGAACCGTGCCTCATGGGCAAGATGACTAAAACGCCGTTCTCCGGAACTATGGAGAGAGCAACAGATTTGTTGGAAGTCATACATACAGATGTATGTGGTCCAATGAATATTGAGGCTCGTGGCGGATATCGTTATTTTCTCACATTCACAGATGATTTGAGCAGATATGGGTATATCTACTTAATGAAACATAAGTCTGAAACATTTGAAAAGTTCATATAATTTCAGAGTGAAGTGGAAAATCATCGTAACAAGAAAAATAAAATTTCTACGATCTGATCGTAGAGAAGAGTATTTGAGTTACGAGTTTGGCCTTTAGTTAAAACAATGTGAAATAGTTTCACTACTCACGCCACCTGGAACACCACGGTGTAATGGTGTGTCCGAACATCGTAACCGTACTTTATTAGATATGGTGCGATATATGATGTCTCTTACCGATCTACCACTATCGTTTTGGGGTTATGCATTAGAGACAGCTGCATTCACGTTAAATAGGGTACCATCTAAATCCGTTGAGACGACATCTTATGAACTGTGGTTTGGCAAGAAACCAAAGTTGTCGTTTCTTAAAGTTTGGGGTTGCGATGCTTATGTGAAAAGGTTTCATCCTGATAAGCTCAAACCCAAATCGGAGAAATGTGTCTTCATAGAATACCCAAAGGAGACAGTTGGGTACACCTTCTATCACAGATCCGAAGGCAAGACATTCGTTGCTCAGAATGGATCCTTTCTAGAGAAGGAGTTTCTCTCGAAAGAAGTGAGTGGGAGGAAAGTAGAACTTGATGAGGTAATTGTACCTGCTCCCTTATTGGAAAGTAATTCATCGCAGAAACCAGTTTCTGTGACGCCTATACCAATTAGTGAGGAAGTTAATGATGATGATCATGGAACTTCAGATCAAGTTATTACTGAACCTCGTAGGTCAACCAGAGTAAGATCCGCACCAGAGTGGTACGGTAATCCTGTTCTGGAGGTTATGTTACTAGACCATGACGAACCTACGAACTATGAAGAAGCGATGGTGAGCCCAGATTCCGGAAAATGGCTTGAGGCCATGAAATCTGAGATGAGATCCATGTATGAGAACAAAGTATGGACTTTGATTGACTTGCCCAATGATCGGCGAGCCATTGAGATTAAATGGATCGTCAAAAGGAAGACGGACGCTGATAGTAGTGTTACTATCTACAAAGCTAGAATTGTCGCAAAAGGTTTTCGACAAGTTTAAGGTGTTAACTATGATGAGAGTTTCTCACCCGTATCTATGCTTAAGTATGTCTGAATAATGTTAGCAATTGCCGCATTTTATGAAATCTGGCAAATGGATAAACAAAACTACATTCCTTAATGGATTTATTAAAGAAGAGTTGTATATGATGCAACCAGGAGGTTTTGTCAATCCTAAAAGTGCTAACAAAATATGCAAGCTCCAGCGATCCATCTGTGGACTGGTGCAAGCATCTCGGAGTTGGAATATACGCTTTGATAAGTTGATCACAGGATATAGTTTTATACAGACTTGCGATGAAGCCTGTATTTACAAGAAAGTGAGTGGGAGCACTACAACATTTCTGATAAGTATATGTGAATGACATATTGTTAATCAGAAATAATGTAGAATTATTCTGCAAAGCATAAAGGAGTGTTTGAAAGGAGTTTTTCAAAGAAAGACCTCGGTGAAGCTGCTTACATATTGAGCATCAAAATCTATAGAGATAGATGAAGACGCTTGATAAGTTTTTCAATGAGTACATACCTTAACAAGATTTTGAAGTAGTTCAAAATAGAACAGTCAAAGAAAGAGTTCTTGCCTGTGTTACAAGGTGTGAAATTGAGTAAAGACTCAAAGCCCGACCACGGCAGAAGATAGAAAGAGAATGAAAGTCATTCCCTATGCCTTGGCCATAGGTTCTATAAAGTATGCCATGCTGTGTACCAGATCTATTGTATACCCTACACTGATTTTGGCAAGGGAGTACAATAGTGATCTAGGAGTAGATCACTGGACAACGGTCAAAATTATCCTTAGCGGAATAAGTAAATGTTTCTCGATTATGGAAGTGACGAAAGGTTCGTCGTAAAGGGTTACGTCGATGCAAGTTTTGACACTAAATCTAGATGACTCTAAGTCTCGGCCTAGATACATATTGAAAGTGGGAGCAATTAGCTAGAGTAGCTCCGTGCAGAGCATTGTAGACATAGAAATTTGCAAAATACTTACGGATCTGAATGTGACAGACACGTTGACTAAAATTATCTCACAATCAAAACATGATCACACCTTAGTACTCTTTGGGTGTTAATCACATAGCGATGTGAACTAGATTATTGACTCTAGTAAACCCTTTGAGTGTTGGTCACATAGAGATCTGAACTATGGGTGTTAATCACATGGTGATATGAATTATTGATGTTAAATCACATGGCGATGTGAACTAGATTATTGACTCTAGTGCAAGTGGGAGACTAAAGGAAATATGCCCTAGAGGAATAATAAAGTATTATATATTTCCTTATATCATGATAAATGTTTATTATTCATGCTAGAATTGTATTAACCGGAAACATAATACATGTGTGAATATATAGACAAACAGAGTGTCACTAGTATGCCTCTACTTGACTAGCTCATTAATCAAAGATGGTTATGTTTCCTAGCCATAGACATAAGTTGTCATTTGATTAACGAGATCACCTCATTAGGAGAATGACGTGATTGACTTGACCCATTCCGTTAGCTTAGCACTCGATCGTTTAGTATGTTGCTATTGCTTTCTTCATGACTTATACATGTTCCTATGACTATGAGATTATGCAACTCCCGTTTACCGGAGGAACACTTTGTGTGCTACCAAACGTCACAACGTAAATGGGTGATTATAAAGGTGCTCTACAGGTGTCTCCAAAGGTACTTGTTGGGTTGGCGTATTTCGAGATTAGGATTTGTCACTCCAATTGTCGGAGAGGTATCTCTAGGCCCACTCGATAATGCACATCACTATAAGCCTTGCAAGCATTGTGACTAATGAGTTAGTTGCGGGATGATGTGTTACGGAACGAGTAAAGAGACTTGCCGGTAACGATATTGAACTAGGTATCGAGATACCGACGATCAAATCTCGGGCAAGTAACATACCGGTGACAAAGGGAACAACGTATGTTGTTATGCGGTCTGACCGATAAAGATCTTCGTAGAATATGTGGGAGCCAATATGGGCATCCAGGTCCCGCTATTGGTTATTGACCGGAGACGTGTCTCGGTCATGTCTACATAGTTCTCGAACCCGTAGGGTCCGCACGCTTAACGTTACGATGACAGTTTTATTGAGTTTTGATGTACCGAAGGAGTTCGGAGTCCCGGATGAGATCGGGGATATGACGAGGAGTCTCGAAATGGTCGAGACGTAAAGATCGATATATTGGACGACTATATTCGGACTTCGGAAAGGTTCCGAGTGATTCGGGTATTTTTCGGAGTACCGGAGAGTTACAGGAATTCGTATTGGGCCTTGGGCCATACGGGAAAGGAGAGAAAGGCCTCAAAAGGTGGCCGCACCCCTCCCCATGGTTTGGTCCGAATTGGACTAGGGAAGGGGGGCGCACACTTCCTTCTTTCTCCTTCCCCCTTCCCTTCTCCTACTCCCACAAGGAAAGGAGGAGTCCTACTCCCGGTGGGAGTAGGACTCCCCCCTATGGCGCGCCTCTCCCCTTGGCCGGCTGCCTCCCCCTTGCTCCTTTATATACGGGGGCAGGGGAGCACCCCAGAGACACAACAATTGATCCTTGAGATCTCTTAGCCGTGTGCGGTGCCCCCTCCACCATATTACACCTCGATAATATCGTTGCGGAGCTTAGGCGAAGCCCTGCGTCGGTGGAACATCATCATCGTCACCACGCCGTCGTGCTGACGAAACTCTCCCTCAACACTCGGCTGGATCGGAGTTCGAGGGACGTCATCGAGCTGAACGTGTGTAGAACTCGGAGGTGCCGTACGTTCGGTACTTGATCGGTCGGATCATGAAGACGGACGACTACATCAACCGCGTTGTGATAACGCTTCCGCTGTCGGTCTACGAGGGTACGTGGACAACACTCTCCCCTCTCGTTGCTATGCATCACCATGATCTTGCGTGTGCGTAGGAAATTTTTGAAATTACTACGTTCCCCAACACTGCCGGAGGGGGCATTGATCACGGAGGGCTTCTACATCAACACCATAGCCTCTCCGATGATATGTGAGTAGTTTACCTCAGACCTTCGGGTCCATAGTTATTAGCTAGATGGCTTCTTCTCTCTCTTTGGATCTCAATACAAACTTCACCACGATTCTCATGGAGATCTATTCGATGTAATCTTCTTTTGCGGTGAGTTTGTCGGGACCGATGAATTGTGGGTTTATGATCAAGATTATCTATGAACAATATTTGAATCTTCTCTGAATTCTTTTATGTATGATTGGTTATCTTTGCAAGTCTCTTCGAATTATCAGGTTGGTTTGGCCTACTAGATTGATCTTTCTTGCAATGGGAGAAGTGCTTAGCTTTGGGTTCAATCTTGCGGTGCTCGATCCCAGTGACAGTAGGGGAAACGACACATATTGTATTGTTGCCATCGAGGATAACAAGATGGGGTTTATATCATATTGCATGAGTTTATCCCTCTACATCATGTCATCATACTTAAAGCATTACTCTGTTCTCATGAACTTAATACTCTAGATGCATGCTGGATAGTGGTCGATGTGTGGAGTAACAGTAGTAGATGCAGGCAGGAGTCGGTGTACTTGTCACGGACGTGATGCCTATATACATGATCATACCTAGATATTCTCATAACTATGCTCAATTCTATTAATTGCTCGACAGTAATTCATTCACCCACCGTAGTACTTATGCTCTTGAGAGAAGCCACTAGTGAAACCTATGGCCCCCGGGTCTATTTTCCATCATATTAATCTTCCAACACTTAGCTATTTCTATTGCCTTTTATTTTACTTTGCATCTTTATTTCTCCTTATTATAAAAATACCAAAAATATTATCTTATCATATCTATCAGATCTCACTCTCGTAAGTGACCGTGAAGGGATTGACAACCCCTTTATCGCGTTGGTTGCGAGGATCTTATTTGTTTGTGTAGGTGCGAGGGACTCGAGCGTAGCCTCCTACTGGATTGATACCTTGGTTCTCAAAAACTGAGGGAAATACTTACGCTACTTTACTGCATCACCCTTTCCTCTTCAAGGGAAAAACCAATGCAGTGCTCAAGAGGTGGCAAATATACAAGTCAAGTTCTATAATGAAAAATCCCACTAGTATATAAAGTGACGAAACAAGAGACTCTCTATCATAAAGATCAGGGTGCTACTTTGAAGCACAAGTGTGGAAAAAGGATAGTAGCATTGTCCCTTTGTATTTCTCTTTTTTTTCTTTTTTTTGGCCTTTCCCTTTTTTTGGGGGGGGGCCTTTCCTTTTTTTTGGCCTTTCTCTTTTTTTTGGACAGTGCTGTATTAATGATGATCATCACACTTCTATTTATTTACAACTCAATGATTACAACTTGATACTTAGAACAAAATATGACTCTATATGAATGCCTCCGGCGGTGTACCGGGATGAGCAATGAATCAAGAGTGACATGTATGAAATAATATGCATGGTGGCTTTTCCACAAATACGATGTCAACTACATGATCATGCAAGGCAATATGACAATGATGAAGCGTGTCATAATAAACGGAACGGTGGAAAGTTGCATGGCAATATATCTCGAAATGGCTATGGAAATGCCATAATAGGTAGGTATGGTGGCTGTTTTGAGGAAGATATAAGGAGGTTTATGTGTGATAGAGCGTATCATATCACGAGGTTTGGATGCACCGGCGAAGTTTGCACCAACTCTCAAGGTGAGAAAGGGCAATGCACGGTACCGAAGAGGCTAGCAATGATGGTAGGGTGAGAGTGCGTATAATCCATGGACTCAACATTAGTCATAAAGAACTCACATACTTATTGCAAAAATCTAGAAGTCATCAAAAACCAAGCACTACGCGCATGCTCCTAGGGGGATAGATTGGTAAGAAAATACCATCGCTCGTCCCCGACCGCCACTCATAAGGATGACAATCAAAGAAACACGTCATGCTTCAAATTTGTTACACGACCGTTACCATACGTGCATGCTACAGGACTTGCAAACCTCAACACAAGTATTTCTTAAATTCACAATTACTCAACTAGCATGACTCTAATATCAACATCTTTATATCTCAAAACAATTATCAAGTATCAAACTTCTCATAGTATTCAATGCACTCTATATGAAAGTTTTTATTATACCCATCTTGGATGCCCATCATATTCGGACTAAATTCATAACCAAAGTAAATTACCATGCTGTTTAAGATTCCCAAAATAATGTAAGTGAAGCATGAGAGTTCGTCTATTTCTTCAAAATAAAACTACCGCCGTGCTCTAAAAGGATATAAGTGAAGCACTAGAGCAAACAACAAACTACTCCGAAAGATATAAGTGAAGATCAATGAGTAGTCGAATAATTGTGTAACTATGTGAAGACTCTCTAACATTTAAGAATTTCAGATCTTGGGATATTATTCAAACAACAAGCAAAACAAAAGAAAATAAAATGACGCTCCAAGCAAAACACATATCATGTGGTGAATAAAAATATAGCCCAAGTAAAGTTACCGATGAACGAAGATGAAAGAGGGGATGCCATCTGGGGCATCCCCAAGCTTAGGCACTTGGTTGTCCTTGAATATTACCTTGGGGTACCTTGGGCATATGTGTAGAAGTGTAGAAGTGTATATAATATTTGTATGTGTAGAAGTGTATGGTTGTCCCCAAGCTTAGGCGCTTGGTTGTGATATGTGTAGAAGTGTATATAATATTTTGCGCCACTCCTAGTAATATAGTTGTTGCATGTTCGCTTCTAAAAAATGCAAGTGTTCTAATGTAAAAATGTACTGATCCAAGATGAAATATATGGGTTTGATTGCTACTTAATTCTGTGATAGGTTGTTTGCTGTTTCTATTTTGTGTGCTACTTATTGATCCTTATAAAAAGATGTTACCCTTAGCCATGTCAAAATATCATGTTGATAATAAGAGTTGGATAAATATTTAATTAGGTTTTATTAGTGCTCTAAATCAACCTGTAATGATGTTAGTATCATTAAACAGCATGCAACCAATCTCTCAGCTCTTAGGGATATTTCAGACATTTATCTTCACAACCACATCTCTCTCTCTCTCTCTTGGGTCGGCCATTCATGGTCGAAGTGTGGACAACTTATGATGGACCATGTGATCATATCCAAAATACAATTTCTGAAATAAATTAAAAATAATAAATAGTATAGTTTCATGGGCCAACCGTTAAACATGCCTTCAGTGTTGTGCATGATCGCGTTGCTATATATGTGTATGGTCACATCTACTCTCTCCCACTCAAGTAAGACATAGTCCAACCACATGCATACTTCCGCCGGTATCAATGACCGGCTCGAAGGATCGGAAATAGAGAAGAAAATAATACTTGAGGGAATATGAGGCATCGGGACATCAATAAGAAATGCTCTCTAGGCCTATCGCCATTCTATCTTCCAGATGTTCACAGTCTGACAGCAGTATTGCACATACCCCTAGGAGACTAAATTATGTTGGTCATGAGAAGCAGGTCATCCTATAGTGTATCTCCAGTTACTTGTTGGTTTTCATAGCCAATGACGCAAGAACAGTTTCTTCTCCCAAACATCTGTAGGTTTGCCTTTGTCTCGCTAAAAAATCAAATAGAGAATTCCTACATTTTGTTTCTTCAACGGATAAACATCTTACCAGCTTCTCAATGGGACACATTACAAGGACGTAGGGAGCTTACTAAATCAGTCTCGACAATGTCTCGCAACAAAATGAGTGATGGATGGAATTGATAAACTCAGACAATCTTTTTCTGTAAAGAAATCAAACAATATTAGTGGAAATGATTGACAGGTAACTTGAGACTTTATCTGCAGATATTTTGCTGAAGGGGACTTGTGACTAAGAATCCACGGGTTCAAAATTAATTGTCTCCAACAAAGTTCATGCCTTGGCTACAAACTGCACCTAACTCGTCTTGGTCAAGGTGGGTGAGCAGCACATTTCAAGGGAAAAGGATGTCCGCATGCAATTTTCTTTAAAAAAAGATCAAATTTCACATTTTTGAAGTATCAAAAAATATTTTTTTAAGTCCTAATATGCATATGGATGTACTCTACATGGGTATTGTTGAGGATATAGACCTTAGAGTCACCCGCCAGGAGGGGCCGGGTTACTCTTCGGATGGTCATTACCAGAAGCCCGGAGCCAAGTTTCAAGACGATGGGCCAGAGATGGGCTGAGACCCGGATATGGCTTAGGGCCTGTAGTTACAACCATTGTTATAGTAGACTTGTAGTGTAAGGCAAGTATAGTTTAGAGTCCGAGCCGGACGTTCTTATGAGCCGGCCGGGACTCTAAGGGCTGCTGGGCGTCAGCCTCCCTATATAAAGGGACGACCCGACAGCGGTTTGAAGGCGACAACGATCTCATTGAGAGCCGGGCATAGCTATTTAGCTCCCTGGTGATCGTAACCCTAATCGATAACACCTCAAACTGGACGTAGGCTTTTACCTTCACCGTAAGGGGCCGAACCAGTATAAACCCTCGTGTTCCTTGTCCCGCATAACCCCTTCAAGCTTCCTAGTTGCGATGGCTCCACGACTAAGTCCTAGCTCGAGGACATCTGCCGTGACAACTCCACGACAGATATAATGTTCCACGATGAAATGGTTCACAGCATGAGCTACATTAAAAAATCTTGGATTGTATGGTGAACAGTCTTATAAGCAACGGCAAGGGTCCTCAGACGATGAAAGGGCAGGGAAGGGAAAGAAGAATGGCAACGGCAAGGGTCCTCAGTTTAACCCGGGGAATCAAGGAGGAGGCAAGCGTAAGGCCGAGGGCGGCCTAGAGTTTGTAGCCAACGCCAACTCCCAACGTAATAACCAGCGACGCTAGGGGAGGCCCCCTCCCCGAGGTGGCGGGTCAGGTCCAACACTGGAGCAGCTATTAAATGAACCTTGTCCAAGGCATGGCTCTAGAGAGAAGCCAGCGACTCATCTGTGGAAGGATTGCGCGATCATGAAGGCCTTTAAGAGTTACAATGGCCCGGGCGGCGGCTCAGGCGCCGGCGGCTTTCATGGCCCAGGCGGCGGCTCAAATTCCGGTCCTCAGAACGGTCAAGGGGGCTTTAATCAATAGTCTGGTCAGGGTCATCAACAGCAGCAGGGGGGTTATCAGACCAACCCAAAGCATCTTAGCGGTGGACAGTATTATGTGTTCACCACTAGTTTGTGCAAACGAGACGAGAAGCTTCACAAGAGGGCCGTTAATGCTGTTGAGCCGGCGGTTCCGCGCTACTTGCGGTGGTCTGAGCAGCCTATAGTGTGGAGTAGGGAGGATCACCCTCCCCGGGTGGATAACCCGGGCCACTTGGCCTTAGTGGTAGCTCCTCAGGTGGGAGGTTATAAGTTCACAAAGGTACTCATGGACGGAGGTAGCAGCATCAACATCCTCTATTATGAGACTTTTCGCCGTATGGGGCTGGTTGATAAGAACCTCAGCCAGTCAAACACTATCTTCCATGGTGTGGTACCTGGTAAGTCGGCTTATCCAGTCGGCAAGATCGAACTAGAAGTGGCTTTTGGTGATGAGAACAACTACAGGGTGGAGAAATTGACCTTTGAGGGGGTCAAGATAAGAAGTCCATACCATGCTATATTTGGACGGCCGGCTTATGCCAAGTTCATGGCACGGCCGTGTTATGTGTACTTGCAGCTCAAAATGCCGGGTCACAACGGGACTATTACGGTTCACGGCAGCCGAAAGGTGGCTCTAGAGTGCGAGGAAGGCGACGCGGCTTATGCAGAGTCTGTTTGTGCTACAGAGGAGTTGAAGTTTTACAAAGACAATGTTGACCTAACAGATATGACCTCTCTGAAAAAGCCAACCACGGAGAATGAACCAGTGATGAAATTTATATCAGCTGATGAGACTAAACTTGTTGATTTTGTTCCAGGTGATTCGTCTCAGCAGTTTAGCATCAGTGCAAATCTGGACCCGAAATAGGAAAGCGCGCTCATCGAGTTCATCCGTGAGAATAGGGACATCTTCGCGTGGAAACCTTCTGACATGCCAGGTGTACCTAGAGAACTCGCTGAGCACACTCTCAATGTTTATCCAAACTTTAAGCCGGTCAGACAGTTCCTTCGACGGTTTAACGAAGAGAGGCGGAAAGCTATTGGTGAAGAAGTGGCCCGGCTCTTGGCGGCCGGGTTCATTGTTGAAGTTTTTCACCCGGAGTGGTTGGCTAACCCGGTGCTCGTACTCAAGAAGAACGGCACCTGGCGGATGTGTGTGGACTACACGGACTTGAACAAGGCGTGTCCGGCTGATCCTTTTGCTCTCCCCCGTATTGATCAAATCATTGATGCTACGGCAGGTTGTGCACGCTTAAGTTTCCTGGATGCTTATTCCGGGTATCATCAGATTAAGATGGCAGTTAAGGACCAGGAGAAGACGGCATTCATCACTCCCTTTGGAGCCTTCTGCTATGTTTCTATGCCCTTTGGACTCTAGTGTGCACAGGCGACTTACCAGCGTTGTGTGCAGAATTGTCTTCATAAGCAGATCGGGCGCAATGTTCACGCTTACGTAGACGATATTGTGGTTAAATCCATCAAGGAGGAAATCTTGATAGACGACTTGAGGGAAACCTTCGATAATCTCCGGGTCTACAAGATGATGCTTAACCCGGCCAAGTGTGTTTTTGGTGTTCCTGCAGGCAAACTATTGGGCTTCTTGGTTTCTGACAGAGGCATTGAGGCTAACCCGGAGAAGATCAAGGCTATCACCTCCCTAGCTAAGCCGGCATGTATAAATGACGTTCAGTGTTTGGCGGGTCGCATCGCCGCTTTAAGCCGGTTTATAAGCCGTTTGGGTGAGAAGGCTATGCCCCTATATCAGTTGATGAAGAAAACTGATAACTTTGTCTGGAATGATGCAGCGAATACCGCTTTTGAGGATTTGAAAAAGCAACTGGCAGAGCCCCCCGTCCTTGCTGCTCTGGTTGATAAGGAGCCCTTGCTACTATATGTGGCGGCAAACGCACGAGCCGTCAGCGTGGCTATTGTGGTGGAGCGCAAGGAGGCGGGTAAGGAGCATCCGGTTCAGCGGCCGGTTTATTATGTCAGCGAGGTGCTCATTGAGTCCAAGCAGCGGTACCCGCATTGGCAGAAGCTCGTATATGGTGTGTTCATGGCAAGCCGGAAGCTCAAGCATTATTTTCAGGGTCATCCCATCACTGTGGTCAGTTCTGCCCCTCTTGGGGATATTATCCAGAACAGAGAGGCTACAGGGAGAATTGCTAAGTGGGCTATAGAACTTGGACCTCATGGCCTCAAATATGTGCCACGCACTGCTGTTAAATCTCAGGCTTTGGTGGATTTTATCAATGACTGGACAGAGTCACAAGTGCCTGAGCAAAGGCCAGATAACACTTATTGGACTATTCACTTTGATGGGTCCAGACAGCTGGAGGGCTCGGGGGCTGGTGTTGTATTGGCTTCCCCTAAAGGTGACAAATTCCATTATGTGCTACGGTTGATGTTTCCTTGCACTAACAATGCGGCTGAATACGAGGCTTTGCTCCACGGTCTTCGGGTGGCTAAGGAGATGAGCTTAAGCCGGGTAAGGTGCTTTGGTGACTCAGACTTGGTGGCTCAACAAGTATCAGGCACCTGGGATTCTAAGGATCCTCTCATGGCGGCTTATCGCCGCGAGGTTGATGCCATTGCTGGGCACTTTCAGGGATACCAAGTGGAGCATATTGATCGCGGGAAGAACGAGGCGGCTGATGCTTTAAGCCGGCTAGGCTCCCAGCGAAAACCGGTGCCGCCAAACACTTTCTTGGATGTCTTGTATAACCCTTCGGTTCGGTTGCCTACAGAGGAGGATTTGGCTATCCCTGACCCGGAGGCACGACTGGTGGCGGCTCTTCATGTCATACCAGACTGGACAATGCCTTATCTGGCTTATATAACCCGGGGAGAGTTGCCTGAGGATGAAACTCTGGCTAGGCAAATAACCCGCCGGGCTAAGTCAATGATTGTTATTGATGGCGAGTTGCATCATCGCAGTGTTTCAGGGGCATTTCAGCGTTGTATCTCCCCTGAGGAAGGTCAAGAGATCTTACGCGAGATCCATGAAGGGGATTGTGGCCATCATGCCGGTTCAAAATCTCTTGTGGCCAAGGCTTTCCGTCATGGTTTTTATTGGCTGACGGCTCATGCTGATGCAGAGGACTTGGTCAGTAAATGTGATGGTTGCCAAAGGTTCTCATGACGGGCTCATGTGCCGGCTCAGGAGTTGAGGATGATCCCAATCACTTGGCCCTTTGCGGTCTGGGGACTTGATATGGTTGGGCCTTTTAAACGGTCCAAGGATAAGAAGACCCACCTTTTGGTGGCAGTTGACAAATTCACGAAGTGGGTGGAAGCTGAGCCAGTCAGCAAGTGCGATGCAGCCACGGCGGTTCAATTTATGAAAAAGGTGATTTTCCGCTTTGGTTTTCCGCATAGCATCATAACTGACAATGGCACCAATCTATCCAAGGGCGCTATGGAAGAGTTTTGTCAACGAGAGCATATCCGACTTGATGTTTCCTCAGTGGCTCATCCCCAATCCAATGGTCAAGCTGAGAGAGCTAACCAGGAGATTCTGAAGGGCATCAAGCCCCGGCTTTTGGTCCCTTTGCAACGGACGCCGGGTTGTTGGGTGGAGGAGTTGCCCTCCGTCTTATGGAGCATCAACACTACTCCTAACAGGTCTACAAGCTTCACGCCTTTCTTCATGGTTTATGGAGCAGAAGCAGTCCTCCCCAGTGACATCCGTCACGATTCACCTCGTGTGGCGGCTTATGTTGAGACGGATAATGAACAGGCGCGCCAAGATGCTCTGGACTTGTTGGACGAACAGCGTGATGTGGCAGCAGCCCGTTCAGCGATTTACCAACAAGACCTGCGCCGTTATCATAGCCGCCGGGTCAAATCCCGGGTCTTCCAGGAAGGCGACCTTGTGCTCCGGCTCATCCAGGATCAAACAGATGCACACAAGTTATCCCCACCTTGGGAAGGGCCCTTTGTGGTCAGCAAGAACTTGCACAACGGGTCATATTACCTCATTGATATTCGGGAGCATAAAGATTCGCGTAAATCTGAGGAGGAGACCCATCGGCCGTGGAATATAGCTCAGCTTCGGCCTTACTACACTTGAGCTACCGGCTCTCGTGGTGTACATATTTATCTCAGACATGTATATATCATGATAAGCAATAAAGCAGGACCTCTGTCCTTTTTTCTCCTCCAAATATGCGTGTGTTGCTTTTTTACATGCTGACTTAAAGGACGATCCGGCTTATGGTCGTATTCGAATCTAGCCGTAAGCAGTAAGGTCACTTGGGGGCTTCCTGTTCAAACATGGGTCGTATTCGAACCAAAGAGAACATAGCTGTCGATACCCACTTGATTGGCAAAGTGCCGAGCTCATCGGGAGGTTACCTTTGGTCATATTTGAATAATAGTTTAACCCCTCTGAGAACCGACGTGGATCGTATTCGAATCAGCGTCGTTAAACAATTTTAAGAATCACTTGGGGGCTTCCTGTTCAAACATGGGTCGTATTCGAACCAAAGAGAACATAGCTGTCGGTACCCTTTTGATTGGCACCGCCACACCCATTGGGGGCTATATGATCGTATCCGAATCTTAGCTTAACCCCTTGGGGCCGGGTCTTTGGTCGTATTCGAACCGGAAGCCCCTAAGTTCTTCTGCTTTTTCACAAGTTTATTCTGAGGTATGCATGGCCGGGTCTCACTTGCCGGCTTAACTTTGGTTTACAGTGTTAGTTGCACGTCATGGGTGTCATTAAGGCAAGTAAATCATAGTTAAGGTGTCAACCTTGCTGCCCGGGTTATTTAAACCGAAAGATGCATACAGGTTGTTCAGTGTGTTATTTTGGCTATGTTCAGAGTATACTTAAGGACCCGTCTTTTTTGATTCATCTTCCGGGTTATTTATCTCAAACACCTGATTCTCAGGGCGGTAAGCCGCCTCGAGACTTGTGATTTGCCTTTTCTGTGCAGATACTTCAAGGCATCTTTGAGGTTGAGAAGAACACAGGGATGATTATGACCCGGAAAAACATCAAAGAGATAAATTCAAAAGACTTTCGCATTTAGAAACGTGCACGATGGCACGGCAGAGATAAACTGTTGCACCTACTCTATTACAATAATTTTTCAAGTCTAAAAGATGGAACAATGTTTGATAAGCCGCCCGCTAACTTATGACGCCTGCTGAGTTGAAGTCCCCGGCTCATTCCTGTCTTCTCCTCCGGCTGATCCCAAGACTTCGAAGGTTGATGATTTCCAGTTGATGCCGCTGAGAGCTTCGAACTGGGCTTCTTCGTCAATTAACCCGGCCGGGTCAATCTCCGGGGCGAAGGTGTGCTGACGAGTCGGAGGAATCAGATTGAGAGCTTCATAGCGAGGGGTTGGAATCCTTTGATTCTCCGCATTGTACCCCGGCTGATACTTGGTTAAGTCGGTGTTGTTCCCGATGAGGGTGGCCACCGGGCGTACAGCCTTCACACACGCCGCGAAGTCCTTCTGGTCGAAGGCTGAGCCGTCCTCCTTCAGGCTTGGGTAACCCAGGGCGATGTCTGCCGGGTCTAGCTCCGGCAGGAATGCTTTGGCCCGGCTCAGCGCGGCGATTGCTCCGGCTCTCGCGGATGCTCGTCGTAGCTCCTGGATCCGCTGCGGCAGAACTGCGAGCCGGCGCAGGACTTCGGCTAGATGAGTTGGCACCTCATTGGATAGGGCCACCACAGCTAAGGCACGCTGTAACCCAGTGTAGAGCTGTTCCACCAGGGTGTACACGGCCTTCAACTTGGTGACCACGCTCTGGTTAAGGTTGGCGCTTCTGGGACCTATTTAACAACATCAGATAAGCCGGTGACAAGGATGAATCAGGAGATGTAAACATTCTAACATGGATGAAAGCCGGTGTGGCGACTTACCAAAGATGGCGGCTACCATTTGGGAAACCTGGCGCTTTAGGCCGGAGAGCTCGGCGGTTTTCTCAGAGAGCGCCTTCTCCGCCTGTTCCACCCGGGTCACCAGTGCGGCTTTCTCCTCAGCCCAGGCCTTCCGCTCAGCATCAAATTCGGTCTTCAGCTTTTCTTGAGCGGCGATGCTGGAGACAAACTTGGCGTTTGCCTTCCGGGTCTCCATTTCCTGTGTCTTCAGCCGGCTCTTGAGATCCGCAAGATCCGACTCTAATTTCTTGCCAACAGCCTGTATATATTTCCGGGTTATTAACAGTCATTATATAAGTCCCAAGCGCTTTCCAAGCAAAGACACTTGGCACTTGGGGGCTAATGCATATTGAACGTATCTATCTACGTACTGCCGGCTCAATTGAGTAAGCCGGGACCTAAGTCTACAACATATTCAAGTATAAGTCGTCGGCTTGGGGGCTAGCATGACAAGGGTCACTATGCAGTAAGTAAAAAGACAGCAGAAGGATACCTCAGATTTTTGTTGGATCTGGTTGACCATGGCGATCTCGGCGTCCCGGCTCTTGTGAACTTGGCTGATGTAGCCAGAGACAAGCTCTCCAATGCTCAAGTCGGTGTAGCTGGAGAGGTCCAGATTCACCCGGTGGGGCTGCAGCAACTCCCCCTTCGCGGAGCATTTGGCCAACGCGGTCGGTCTCCCCGGCTCAACGAATTCCGTCTGGGTAATTACCACGTCTGGGTCGTCTGCTGGTGGGGCCGAGCCGGAGGCCTCCGGGTTAACCGACGCTTCGGTCGTTGTCTTGGTAGTCGGGGCAGGGGCTTCAGGCGCCGTGTCCTTGGGAATGGTGGCCTCGGGGGCGGAGGCAGCTGGCGGCTCTTGAGCCGTCGCCTCCGGCTCAGGCAAGTCTGGCACTCCGGCTGACCTGGTCTTCTTTGCTCTTTTGGTGAGCTTTGCCTGGGCACTGAAAAGGCAGAAGTGTTAGGCATACAAAGAGTAAGTACAGACAGATAGTGAAAGGAGATTGTTATTACCCGGGTGCAGTCTTGAAGGCCGGCAGACTTGACTACATGGAGTCACCCGAAGAGGGGGAGGTCTCCTGATAATTGGAGTCAGAAGAGTTGAGAGGCTGACGGATAACACCCGCCAACGGATGAAAGGGGTACAGGTGAGAAAAAACCTCAGTGCGACGCTTCCTGGTTGCGTCGGGTAACCCGGCGGAGAGGTCGGTGTCTTTGCGGGCCCGGGTGTGACGCCGACTTTCGTGAACCTGCTGCTTCAAAAGAAATTGAGGGTCTTGATGAGCTAATGGATGTGAAAAGCTTACTTTCCGGGTTACTCTTCGGACTTTCAGCTGTGGCAAAGGCTCCGAGTCGGAGGAAAGTGACATTACCTCTTCAACCACCGGGTTACTGGCGCCGGTGTCATCCTGTCAATGAGCAAATGTTGATAAGGTGGACAGCAACAAACAACAAATATGGCAAGACTTTAAAGGTTTAAGGATTACCTCTGACTCGGAGCTGTCGCTTAATTGCAGTAGCTCCGAAGCAGTGGGTCTGCTTCCCTTTTTGCGAGGGGCGGCTTTCTTGGCGGCTTTCTTTGCTTTCCGGGCTTTCTTGGCCGCCTCATGGTCATATTTGACCCGCCAGAATTTATCATCAGCCTGAGAGGTAAAATGATTGATTCTTAAAAAGGTTCGGTTGAAGGTTATATGCAGACGAAGATAAAGGTTAAAGTCAGCGGCTTACCGCTGGGGCTGGATTGATCTTGCAGAAGGGGGCTAGCCCGGTTCTTCCACAATCTGCCAAGCTCTCGTTTAGAAGAGCCTTGGTCTCCTCCTCTGCAACGTCTTCTGGAAGATCATTGCGACTGTGCCTCTGCGGGTCATCCTTTCGTCCGGTGTACTCACACATTAAGCCGGGGCGGCGGCTCAATGGGATCACCCGCCAAGAGATCCAGACCCGGACCAGGTCAATTCCGTTCAGACCGTTGCCTAGCAGGGCCTTGATCTTATTGATCGTTGGAAGCAAAGGCTGGCGTTCCGCGGCAGTCAGTTTGTCGGAAAGCGGATGAGTCGGCTCTAGGCGCGTTGGGCGAAAGCCGGGCAGCGGGTTCTCCTCAGCTGGGGACGTATCTTGGTAGTAGAACCAAGTCATATTCCAATCCTTAGGGTGGCTCGGCGGCTCTGCGTAAGGGAACAGACAGTCCCTACGCCGCTGGATGGAGATGCCGCCTAATTCCAGACTTGGCCCGTTGGCACACTCATTTTGGCGGTCCAAATAAAACAGCTCTCTGAAGAGCAGCAGACTCGGCTCTTCTCCAAGATACACTTCACAAAAGACTTGGAAGTTGCAGATGTTGGATACGGAGTTGGGTCCTATATCCTGAGGCCAAAGGTCAAAGAAGTTGAGCACGTCCCGGAAGAATTTTGAGCCGGGCGGTGCGAAGCCCCGGCTCATATGGTCCGCAAAGATCACTACCTCCCCGTCCCTCGGCTGTGGTCTTTCTTCTGACGGGTCAGGGGCACGGTAGGACATCACTTCCTTCTTGGGCAGATATCCGGACTTAACGAAGTTGGCCAGGGTCTCGTCAGTGACGTTGGATCTCATCCAGTTGCAAGTGATGGGAGCCTTGGGAGGCATGGTGAAGGTTTGTGGTCTATGATAAAGGGAAAAGTGTCCGGGTTAATTGTAAGCCGGAGATTATCATTCAGACTAAGATGGCGGCTTATGAAGGGGATTAATGATATATATTCAGATACGGTGGGTTATTTAAGCCGCAGTGGGATTCTAAGTAATTTGGTTATCTACGGTTTTACCAGAGTTAAGCCGGAGGATTCTACAGAGCATAGTTCTCTTTAAACCGGAAAGGTTCTATGGCGCATGTCTTCTTTAAACCGGAGATATAAGCCACCAAGATTCAAGGGCTGCAGTTTTTACTAAGTGTGGTAAAACAGGTTTTACATATTGCAGTAACTTTTTTGGATCAAAATGGTCGGGTGAAATGAAAATTTTCTAGACCTAAAAAACAGAGGCAGCAGAAGTTCTTGAGGTTGAACACGGTTCTTATGCAGTAAAAGGAGGGCTTCTTGCAGGTGAAATGGATCTCAAACATCTACCGCAGTGGTTCTACGCAGAGTTAAGATCAAGAGAAGGGTGGTAAAAAGCAAAACTACCGCAGGCCACAACGAACTATGAAGAACTGGAGGAACCCTACTGTAGATCTACTCTACGGGGTGGTGAGAACTTACCGGAGCTGAAGAGGTGCGGGAGTCGCCGCCGTTTGTCTGGTCCGGGTCAGGGTGATGCAGCGGCCAAGGTTGACGAAGGTCGGAGGCGAGACGACGGCGGCGGAGCACGAGCTCGGGCAGAGGAGCGACGGCGCGAGGAGGAAGAAAGGGAGCGTGAGAAGAACACGTTGGGCCGGCCTATTTATAAGGTGGAGTCATAAGTGGGCGCGAGATTCAAGGAGACCACGGCGTGGTTATCTCCCCCTCACGACGCCTCGATTTTCAGAACGACAGTAAAAGCAAAGATCCGTTGCGGATCTGGCGGAGTAAAAAACGGACTTAATGGAGGATGACATCACGGCGGATTATCCGGAGTCCAGAGGATGACGTCACTCCGGGTTATGGCCTTCACATGAATTGTAAGCCGGAGATTTTCTCTGTCGGCAGAGTTGAAGATTGACACGAGCCGGCTCAAGTCAATCTGGGGCCTAATGTTGAGGATATAGACCTTAGAGTCACCCGCCAGGAGGGGCCGGGTTACTCTTCGGATGGTCATTACCAGAAGCCCGGAGCCAAGTTTCAAGACGATGGGCCAGAGATGGGCTGAGACCCGGATATGGCTTAGGGCCTGTAGTTACAACCATTGTTATAGTAGACTTGTAGTGTAAGGCAAGTATAGTTTAGAGTCCGAGCCGGACGTTCTTATGAGCCGGCCGGGACTCTAAGGGCTGCTGGGCGTCAGCCTCCCTATATAAAGGGACGACCCGACAGCGGTTTGAAGGCGACAACGATCTCATTGAGAGCCGGGCATAGCTATTTAGCTCCCTGGTGATCGTAACCCTAATCGATAACACCTCAAACTGGACGTAGGCTTTTACCTTCACCGTAAGGGGCCGAACCAGTATAAACCCTCGTGTTCCTTGTCCCGCATAACCCCTTCAAGCTTCCTAGTTGCGATGGCTCCACGACTAAGTCCTAGCTCGAGGACATCTGCCGTGACAACTCCACGACAGATATAATGTTCCACGATGAAATGGTTCACAGCATGAGCTACATTAAAAAATCTTGGATTGTATGGTGAACAGTCTTATAAGCCGCAATAAACCATGAAGGAGGAAATAAAATGGAACGAGGTGACGGGACACATTAAACCTCCCAACGGGACACGTTACAAGGAGAGGTAGGGAGCTCATATGAACCATTCTTGTCCAATCTCATCCTCCCAACAAAATATGCCCACTGGGCTATCAATTACTGTCATTGGTTCCCTTCCGGCCGGCCTAATATTTTGTTCGACTGCTCAGAGTATGTAAATTTTCACATTTCACCGTGGAATGCAATTGTACCGCTGCAATCCTCGCATCACCTAGGCATGCCGTAACCGGAAAGTATTTTGAAAACATTATCATCCTTACTACGACCATGGCAAAAGGATGTATCGAAACGGTGATCTTTTGTCTCTGTGACCGACTCGTTTGTTCTGTTTCCTTTTGGTTGATTATGATTATAAATTATAATTAAATTAAACTTTTTATAAAGTATTTTGAAAACATTATCATCCTTACTACGACCATGGCAAAAGAATGTATCGAAACGGTGATCTTTTGTCTCTGTGACCGACTAGTTTGTTCTGTTTCCTTTTGGTTGATTATGATTATAAATTATAATTAAATTAAACTTTTTATAAAGCCAAAAAAGGGAATATTAAGGAAATGTCAGAAGGGGGGTTTGAACCCACGCCCTCGTAAGAGGACCAGAACTTGAGTCTGGCGCCTTAGACCACTCGGCCATCCTGACAGCGTCACTAACTTTTGACATTCACTGTATAAAGCAAAATCCTGCTGTAAATTTGAAATAAATCCGAGCATACTCCCTCATCTCCACTCTGACTTGGTCTCCCGATCATCAGGGCCACTGGCCAGTACTGTACGTACGCTTGTTCGTTCGGTGGGAGTAATTGTCCGTGAGACCGTGACCATCAGAAACTCAGATTGCCGGCCAGGTCAGCACCCAGCACGTACACCAAGCGAAAAGCGCCCTTTCGGAGCTCCCCGAGTCATTGTTCTATATGTCTCGTCTCGTCGATCTCCGTCGGTTGGTTTGTCCTTCGCTTCAGTTCACTTCACTTCCCTGGTCACCGCCGTGCACATCCACATGGACCGACGAGAAGAATACCAATCACAAGTTTGCATCTGGGACTACCACATGGCAGGTGTGGTCAGCCCTTCATGGTGATGAGTATTTGAATGTTAGTGCTCTCCACCCGTCCCCCAAGATGCCTTCCAGGACATCTTTTTAGGTTCGGACGACACTTTTTGTCGAAAAACAGCCCAGCCACGCCCTCGGCGCCCCCTCAGGATGTCAAAATAGCGCCGGCAAACTCAGCCGAAGCCCGGCGCGTTGGGGGCTCTTGGGGGCGCCAGCGAAAGTTTTGACGAATCATGTCTCCCCACATGTTCTTTTTCTTGGCCACTTTATTGTTTTTCTTATAAATTTTTGGTTGAGGTGGGGTGTGGCTGGGAAGATGCCCTCCCCATGACTTCTATTTCGATCGGATGAAGTATTTGGCCTCCAAGACACCAACTTTTTAGATTCGGTAGTGTTTTTGTGGCTCCAACGAGTGAAGATGCTATTAAGAGGAGAAAGAAAAAAGGACAAGGAAGAAAGAAACAAGTTTGCATCTGAGACTACTAGCTTGGATTCTGACTTAGTTTGCATCTGGGACTGAGCGTAGCGGACGAGTGAAACCGCGATGCGTCATCGCCAGATAACCACCACGGGACGAGACGAGACGAGACGCGCACTTGCCGTACGAAATATACCGGTCGATGTTTGATTGGGATCCTTGATTATTGCGGGTGCGGGGCTACGCGAGCTACAACATCTGCTGGATGGATGGATGGATGCAGATCGGATCTTTGAATTATACAGAGAGGCCGGAAATGAATTCACCACCGGGCAGGTGCAGCCTCACGGGCCAACACGGCAGACACGACAGTCGGACCGATCAAATTTGACCCTCCATACGTCCGGGCGTATTCGTGAACAAGAGCTGGTTATCCTTCATTTGTACTGACTGGCACTACAAGCACAATACTTAAATTCGAATATCTATTTTCGTACTACACCATGCAAGGTAATTCATCTATGTACTAGATCAGACAATAACAAAAGGAGCTACATTGAAAATAAACTGAACCAAACATACTTCTACTATACTCGTCGTCGAAGGTGTCGATGACCCCGTGCCGGACGGACTGGCCACGTGGTCACTGGTGGGGGGTCGCACCTTCATTTTCCTCTCCTCCTCCTCCTCCTCCTCCAAGAGGGACGCAAACACCTCATCCAGCTCCATGTCCATGAGGTGGTATGGTGATGGCTGGCCACCACCTCCTGCTCGGACTGAATTGAGTCAATGACGACGGTCTGCTCCGCCTCAAAAGCCATCTCTGCCGCGCACAGCCTGGGCGTTTTGGAAATCTGCCTCCGCCATGCTAAAGCCGTTGGGCTCCATGCTCGACGCCTCCTCCGCGTCCTCCTCCATGGTTGCGTCCACATCCTCGGCGCTTGACTCCTCCTCCTCGTTCTCCGGCACCTACACTTCCGCATTTTCCTTCATTGCAATAAGCTCGGCGGCACGGTGTACCTCCTTCGTGGTGCGCATCTCAGCTTAGATCTTCAACCGGCGTTCGTGCATGAGCATCTTATAATATGTGATCTTCTGTCTGACCATGGAGGCCGTCAGCGAGCTCGGATTGGAAGTGCAGAGGAGGGATTGGCGGCGGCAGTAGACGGTAGGAAAAGGAGTGGAATGGGACGGTTCTAGGGTTCCCTTGCCGTCCGGCTTAAATAGCCGGATCAAGTCCATTGGGCGGCATGCATGGACTGGCGCCATGAAAACGTCTGCACCAACCCAAAGGAGATGTCCCGCGGACGCGTGGCTTTCCTCGTGGATGGCGGACACGTCTGGGTATGCTCGGGCCTCCCCATTTTTGCCCCATCGCCATCAAGGATGTGCTGCCGCCGGCGATCGCGAAGGCACGTGGCCGCATCCTCCACTACCTCAGAGGAGGCGGTTACGGTGGTGCCTTGGGCTCAAGGGCCATCATATCCGAGGCAGAGAGCGTCGCGAGGCAGCAGGCGAGGTACCACCGGCGCAATGTCGATCACCGCTCCGCGTTCGCCAAGAGCGACGTGGCGCCGGATTGGGTCCGCAACGACCCCGACCTCGCCGCCGCGTGGACGCTTGACCACTCCGTGCCCACCGTGGAGACGGCTACCAAGCGCCGCCGCCGCCTAGACGGCGAGCTCGCCATGATCGGTGAGGAGCGGTCGCTTAGCGACTGCTCCGCCAACGCTGGTTGCGGCATGGCCGCCGCCAGGGCTCCGAGTGCAACGTTGGCAGTGGCCGTCGTGGCACACCGCATTGCGCAGTAGGAGGCAGAGCGGCTCCTCCGCAAGCAGCAGGCAACCGTGGCCCTTCGGCGCCATTCCGCCGCTGGAGGGACCACGACGACGACAGCACTGATGGCGACGGCCGTTCGGCAGGGCAGGCCACGCGTACGAGGTGGTCCTTCAGTATATGGTTAGGTTTTTTCTTAAATTTTTTGTTAAGCTGTCGAAATATCGACCTTTTTACGTAAATTATAACCGAACTTGAATGAATTTCGTCATGTTTGAACGAATTTCATCCAATTAGTTTGAATTGTTGTTAAATATATGCGGGCAGCTTTGGATGGCGACATTCGGCGTCAATGTCCGTGGACTGGTTCCCTGTTTGCGGATGGATGCTAAAGAAAACTTACGGTTTGCTGTTGGAGATGCCCTAAGAGCAACTCTAGTAGACCCCGCAAAATGTCCCGGCCCGCAAAATAACCGCCAAATTGCGGGTCGGGGCCAGAAAATCTGCACGACCAGACCCCGCATCCGGCACCGGCCCGCAAATTTTTTTACAGGGCGCGGCAAATCTTCTCCCTCAACCTCTATCTTCACGGGCTGGGAGGCCGACCCGAGCTCAACCCCCATCCGGCGCGAGATTTGGCGGGAGGGACATTTCCGCGCGCCCTTTCCCACTCCCCGCACCCTCCGCCACCATTGCCCCCCCTTCGAAAGCTCCGGCTGCTCCCGCCCGGCCGTCCCTCGTCGCCATGGACGACCCCATGCTGTCCCCCGTCACCGTCGAGGTCGCGCACGCCCCTTCCCCTCGGGCGGATCTCGTCGCCGGCCATGTTGGCCCCGCCGGCGTCGCCCAAGCACACGCCGCGCATGCCCGCAAGCGGCAGGGCAACGTGGTTGTGCAGGGTGGGAATCCGGCTGCCCCCGCCGCGCTCCGGGCGCCAATGCCGTAGTGTGATCCCGGCCGGCGGCGGAGAAGGCCGGCAAGGCCGCGGGCGCAAAGCGGGGGAAGGTTCCGACTTCAAGGAATCCATCTTCTTCAACCTCTCACTCCATTCCCCCGCAAGGAGGTGCTCCGTCGATGCCGTTCAACGGTGCTGCTCCCCCCGCGAGCGAGGTGTTCGACGAAATGGCCGGAAGGTATATCTCTTCAGTCTTTGGCGATTCTCTTTCATTTTTCGCCATTGTTTTCGATAGCTCGTGACTTGTTATCGTTCGCTATAGCGGTGGTTCGAACAATGCAACAACAGAGTTTGTGAACCTGTTGGACACGAACGCGGTTGACATTGATCAAGTCCCTTTCGAACCTTTCGACTACAATGAAACGGAGGGCGGCGTGGACGATCATGGTTATGCGGACGAGTTGGAGGAGATCGAAGCGGAAGCGTTTGAGCATTCACAAGCAAAAACTGGGAAAAGCCAAAGATCGAAGAACTACACGATCTTGGAAGATCAAGCTTTGATCAAAGCATGGAGTGCGGTGTCTCTTGATGCATGCACGGGTACTAATCAAACCTCCAAGAGATATTGGCAAAGGATTGAAGATCAATACTTCCGCATTATGAAAAACTACCCCAATAAGACTCCACGCACATTTCGGTCGCTTCAAGGTCATTGGGAGAACATCGATCCTATGTGCAGCCGTTGGGCAGCTTGCTTGGAGCAAGTACGCAATGCACCTCCAAGTGGCACCGTGGAGTCCGACTATGTGAGTTTGATTTGCCTTTGTTCAAGTTGTGCATCATCATAATGTATCATGAGAAATGATTGCATCACTTTGTTCACATTGTGTAGGACAAGATTGCTCAACATAGATACAAGGACATGGAAGCTTCGGAAGGCAGATTCTTCAAATTAGAGCATTGTTGGGAGTTGCTCCAAAAGTGCGACAAGTGGAAGTTGATCGACAAAGAATCCCCACTAAAGAGAGGCTCACTTACAAACATGGATGAAGATGAGGATGATGATGGCCCAAGAAATTTGAACAAGCCCGATGGCGACAAGAAGACTAGAGAGAAGATAAAGAGAGAGCAAGAAGCATCGAGCTTGAGGGAGAAGATTGATGCCATGGTGCAATCAAACGAGTTGATGTTGTTGAAGTCGTTGGAGATCAAGAAAGAGTTGGCCGAGAAGAAGGCAAAAGAGAAGCAAGAAAAATGGCAAATACTCAAGGAAGAGGGGCTGCGCAAAGCTGCCATTGAGGAGAGAAAAGCACGCGCCTCTGAAAACAAATCGCTGTCATTGTTGCTCGCCGAAGAGAACAAGATCATGTCAATGAACCACAATGACATGGATGACGTCACCAAAACATGGCAAGGAGAGAGATCTTGAAGAGGAGAATGGTCGCCTCGGCCGGTCCGTCTGCCAGTTCCGGTGATGTTTTCTTTGCTCCATATGGTGGCAATATGGATGACTTCGGTGCAGGAGTTGGAACAAGCGATGGAGGTGGCTACGGTGGCTACGGTGGCGCCGATGAACTTCAAGATGGACTCCATGGCGCGGAGTGAAGATCCACCCCCAAGATGATGCCGGACATGGGCTCATACCTTTGCATGCCCTCTTTTGCGTAATGAACTTCGCTTTTATTTGCGCGCAAACTGTTTATGTCATTTGAATTTGAACTTGTTTGTGAAACCTTATGGCAAATTTTATATTTGTAGTTTTTCTGTTTGCGGATCGTTGCGCTGTTGTCCAAGCAAAACCCGCATAGCCGACCCGTAAAAAAGCATATTCCGCGAATATACTTTTTTACCGGTCCGTTTGGGGGATCTGCATCTGTGCTAGCCCTCGCCGGCCCGCAAAAGAGGTTTTGCGCGAACTGCAAACGCGTTTTACGGGCCGGCATTTTGCGGGGTCTGCTAGAGTTGCTCTAAGGTTCTATCTTCAACTGTGCGCGTGTGGCGGTGGTATTCAAATAATCCTTCTATCCTATGACGCATAGTTCGTACTATGAGCTGTGTGGCTGCAACACGCATCGACCATCCGATAGCAATCAGGCTACATGGTGCAGATCATATCACAAATGATGACAAATCTACATTGGGTGGTGAAAGAATTGTTCCTCGGTGGAGGAGAGGAACTCCGTTCTGGCTACCGTCTGTCGATCTCTCACGTCTCTGGCGGTCTCTCAAGAATCGGGTGTTCAGGTGAACCACAGATTATTGACACTAGAGAACAGTTTAGTGTTTCCTTTATCATGTTTGTGTATTTTCTCGAGACAGCATCTTCGATGAATAGTCCTCCATCATGTGGATCATTGTTCTGTGCTTGGGTCTGCCTTGACGGGTGCTAGGCTGCTAGAGATAGTAGTGTCCTGTCATCTGATCGAGACTTGATTGTTATCGTTCCAGATTTTCCTGGTAGAGTGCTGAATATAATGCTAAATATCGACTTGCGAGGTGGGATATCTTGTGTCGGCCTAAAGAGCAAGGGGGCAGGACATTGAGGATTTGGAGATTAAAAGTAAATATTTGATGAGTAAATGGATTTACATGTGTGATCGAGTGTGGATTCAGTTATTACGTGACAAATATCTTTACTCTAATTTTTTTCCTAAGTTATGGACAAACGAATTACTCTTCTTTTTGAAAGGGTTTGATCATGACAAATGTTGTATTGTTTAATAAGGTAAATTTAAAGTTGAAAATGGTCTAACAACGCGCTTTAGAATACCTAGGATACACCTTTAGCCTTAGAGCATCTACGACCGGACTTGACAAATCGGACCCCTCAAACGCCAGTGGACGCGACTGGGCGCATCCGCGGATAGTGATCGGTCACGCCTTCAATTTGCTCCGCTGCATCCTAGTCTCTCATATTTCATGCCCTAAATTCATACAAACCATGCAAAATAAACCTACGTACTACGACACCCTAGCTACCGATTCGTCGTTGGAGATGTCCACGACGTCGGTGTCGGGCGCCGGGTGGACGGGGGGTAGGAGGGCTCCGGCTCCTCCTCCTCCTCATCATCATCATTATCCATGTACGCGAGCATCTCTTCGACTTCCACAGTGTGCTTCGCCTCCATCTCATGCCGACGACGACATCTGGCCTCCGCATCCGACTCCGAGCCGAGGGAATCGAGGATGGTCTGTTGCTCCACCTGCAGATCCGCATCCCCAGCATCCCCCACATCCTCGTCCGGCTAGTCCTTTGGCTCCTCCTCCTCCTACTCAACCTCATCCTCCTCCTTCAAGTCCTCCTCCGGATCCACCCCATCCGGAGATAGCCCCGCGGAGATCCGGGCTTCGCGCATTGTCCGGATCTGCTCAAGGAGCTACAGCTGGTGCCCCAGCGTTGGAGATGGGTAGCTCCATACCCAGCGTGGGGGGCATGGCTACTAGTGGTGGCGGACGATGAGTAGAAAGTGGCGGCGTTGGCAGACGGGAGGGGGGAAATGTGGAAGGGTAGGGTTTCAGTGCCGGCGGTGGCTTAAATAGTTGGGCTAGGTACTACGCGGCTCGCTGGAGCGGCGCCACGCGACATCATCGGTCCGACGGAGGAGACGAGTTTCGGACCGCCGGGTTTCGGACTGTTTTCCTGTGGAACCCCAGCATCAGTCCGACGTGGCGGATGTTGGGGAACGTGGTAATTTCAAAAAAAAAAATCCTACGATCACGCAAGATCTATTTAGGTGATGCATAGCAATGAGAGGGGAGAGTGTTATCTACGTACCCTCGTAGACCGAAAGCGGAAGCGTTATGACAACGCGGTTGATGTAGTCGTACGTCTTCACGATCCGACAGATCCTAGCACCGAAGATACGGCACCTCCGCGATCTGCACACGTTCAGCCTGGTGACGTCCCTCGTACTCTTGATCCAGTTGAGGCCGAGGGAGAGTTCCGTCAGCACGACGGCGTGGCGACGGTGATGATGAAGTTACCGGCGCAGGGCTTCGCCTAAGCACTACGACGATATGAATCAGGTGTGTAACTGTGGAGGGGGGCACCGCACACGGCTAAGACAATGTCTGTTGTGCTTTGGGGTGCCCCCTTGGTCACGTATATAAAGGAGGGAGGAGGAGACCGGCCTAGGAGAGGCGCGCCTATAGGGGGAGTCCAACTAGGATTCCCAATCCTAGTTGGAGTCCCCTTCCTTTTCCAAGAGGGGAGAGAGGGAAGGAGTAGGAGAGGGAGAAGGAAAGAGAGGGGGGCGCCGCCCCCTCCCTAGTCCAATTCGGACTTGCCATCGGGGCCGCGCGGCCACCCCTTGAGGCCCTTCTTTCCTTTCCCGTATGGCTCATTAAGGCCGACTACTTCCCCCGACGAATTCCTGTAACTCTCCGGTACTCCGAAAAATACCCGAATCACTCGGAACCTTTCCGATGTCCGAATATAGCCTTCAAATATATCGATCTTTACGGCTCGACCATTTCGAGAGTCCTCGTCATGTCCGTGATCTCATCCTGGACTCCGAACAACCTTCGATACATCAAATCACATAACTCATAATACAAATCGTCATCAAACGTTAAGCGTGCGGACCCTACGGGTTCGAGAACTATGTAGACATGACCGAGACACATCTCCGGTCAATAACCAATAGCGGAACCTGGATGCTCATATTGGCTCCTACATATTCTACGAAGATCTTTATCGGTCAAACCGCATAACAACATACGTTGTTCCCTTTATCATCGGTATGTTACTTGCCCGAGATCCGATCGTCGGTATCACCATACCTAGTTTAATCTCGTTACCGGCAAGTCTCTTTACTCGTTCCGTAATGCATCATCCCGCGACTAACTCATTAGTCACATTGCTTGCAAGGCTTATAGTGATGTGCATTACCGAGAGGGCCCAAAGATACCTCTCCGAAACTCGGAGTGACAAATCCTAATCTCGATCTATGCCAACTCAACAAACACCATCGGAGACACCTGTAGAGCATCTTTATAATCACCCAGTTACGTTGTGACGTTTGATAGCACACTAAGTGTTCCTCCGGTATTCGGGAGTTGCATAATCTCATAGTCATAGAAACATGTATAAGTCATGAAGAAAGCAATAGCAATAAACTAAACGATCATAGTGCTAAGCTAACGAATGGGTCTTGTCCATCACATCATTCTATAATGATGTGATCCCATTCATCAAATGACAACACATGTCTATGGCTAGGAAACTTAACCATCTTTGATTAACGAGCTAGTCAAATAGAGGCATACTAGGGACACTTTGTTTGTCTATGTATTCACACATGTACTAAGTTTCTGGTTAATACAATTCTAGCATGAATAATAAACATTTATCATGAAATAAGGAAATAAATAATAACTTTATTATTGCCTCTAGGGCATATTTCCTTCAGCGGACGCGCCCGGGTGCCCCATATCCGCCTCATATTTGAACTGGATATGAGGGGTGCCAGTCAGCCCAGACGTTTGAGGCCCGTTTAAAAAGACCGTCTGGGTCGCATTTTTGTGGCCGGTAAGTGACCAGGCATCCGCCCAGGCTCTTGAGGCGTATTCGGGACGCCCGACTGTAGATGATCTTACAATATCCGTCTCTTACAATACTGTGCAACGTAAGGAGTCCCATAAATATCTTGTTCAGAGGAGCTTTGATCGGCGATAAATTGAGTGCGTGATTACATTTGGTACGGGTGTTGACGGAGGTCATCTTAACCAATGAGCCAGACATGTTTCTTTGGAGGTTGACTTCTTCTGATTTGTTTTCTGGTAAATCCATGCATATGGATTTAACTGATTCTGGATGATTTTTTTTGTTCAAAGTATATATGAAAAACTAAAGTACCACTGAAGATTAAAAACTGTATGTGGTTTGTGCATCGGAGGGTTATACTCACTAAGGATAATCTGGCAAAATGAATGTGGCAAGGTAGTAAACAATGTTGCTTCCTTGTTCAGGAGAAAGTAGTACATCATTTGTTTATTTCTTGCCTGCTTGCTAAGTTACTGTGGCTCATGATTCATGTGACTTTTAACGTGCCTCCGCCTACTAGTATGTTAGATATGTTTGGCAACTGGTTGGGTGAAGTTGAGCATAAGGCCAAGTCGCGAATCTGTGTGGGAGTTATTCTGCTTTGTTTTGGTTTTATGAAATTGCTTAAATGATTGTATTTTTTTTGCGAGAAAACTTTCAATCTATTCATCTTCTATCATGGCAGTACAACGAACACTAGAAATAATAAAAATTACATCCAGATCCGTAGACCACCTAGCGACGACTACAATCACTGAAGCGAGCCGAAGGCGCGCCGCCGTCATCACCCCTCCCTCGCCGGAGTCGGTCACAACTTGTTGTAGTAGACAGTCGGGATTGTATTTTTAACCGGGTAAGGATACACATTTTTTCAGGTTATCTTCCGAGCTACGGATGGATCCGTAAGTGGTCTTTACTACACCATGCGAAGTGCGGGAGCTTATGAACTATGGGTGTAACCAATGAGAGATGGTAGTGACGGTGGCATGTGATACATACAATCGATTTGGATGGCGGTTTCATAATAGGCTATGTGTGCATGCATATACTCCTATTTTCGTTGTTTCTACACTGAAGAGTTTCCAATCTCTCTCTCTCTCTCTCTCTCTCTCTCTCTCTCTCTCTCTCTCTCTCTCTCTCTCAAGTAGCTGGTATAATACACCGAAGAGTATGTCCGATATATATGCCTGAGGCAGTGTCCACCTCCATGCAAAGAAAAGGCAATGTCGACCATTCAAGCTAGAATTGTAGAAGTCACACTTAATGTAAGTTATGACAGACCATGAAATCATATCTAAAATGCAGTTTTTGAAATAAAATAAATAGTATAGTTCCATGGGCAGTCCTTTGAACATGCCTTAAGTGTTGTGCATGTTCACCTCCTTATATATATGTGTGTGTGTCTGTGTATTGGCACATCCACTCTCACCCACTCCAACAAAACATAGCCCAATCACATGCATAATTCCGCCGATATCAATGACCGGCTCTCGAAGAATCGGAACTAGTGAAGAAGAAAACAATACTTTAGGGAATATGAGGCACCAGGAAAGCAATGAAAAATGCTCTCTGGGCCAAGCGGCATTCTATCTTCTTGATGTTCTCGATGTATCACATTCCAGCAAGGTAGGCCCCTTACTAAATCACTCCCAATGAAATTATGTCTTGCATCACAACATGTAATGGACGAAATTGATAAACTCAAACGATATTTTTCTGTAAAGGAAATTAAACATAATTAGTGGAAATGATTGACAGGTAAATTGGGACTTTATCTACAGATCTTTTGATGAAGGGTACTCATGACCAAGAACCCGCAGGTTGACAATTAATTGTCTCCCGACAATTAATTGAACACCATCGACATGTTGGATCTCTCAAAATAAATTTTTTTCTCCCGACAAAGTTCTTGCCTCAGCTACAAACTGCGCCTGACTCGACTTGGGGTAGATGAATGAGCAGCACATTTCAAGGGGAAAAGATGTCATGGCGCGGAGTCTCTTTTTTTTTGAAAAAAATAACACACTTTGAAGTATCAAAAACATCTAAAAAAGCCACACATATACATATGGATGTACTCTACATGTGTATAACGTTCCATGATGAAATGGTTCACGACGTGAGCTACACAAAAGAACACTAATTCATGGATTTAATAGTGAACAGTGCGTATGTTAAAAATCATATAACTTATGTTTGCTATTTTTTCAAGATAAAAGGTCATATAAACTGGAATAAACCTGGAAGGAGGGAATAAAATTGGACGAGGTAGCGTGATCACTTTGAACCATTCTTGTCCTGTCTCATCCTCCCAACGAAACACGCCCACTGGGCTATCGATCACTGTCATCAGTGTTCCCTTCCGGCCGGCTCTGGCCTCTCCACATCGCACTAGAAGAGTGTGCGATCAGAGTTACTCAAAAAAAAAAGAAAAAACAGAGTGCGATCAGAAGTTGGCGACTGGCCTGTAGCAGCACTCTCAAAAGAAAAAAAAGAAAGAACTGGGCTGTAGCCGCAACTTGTAGCAAACAGGCTGATAACAGGCCACGAGATTAGGGGGCAACCAGCCTGTCTGCCTGTGTCGTACAATTGTGTCCGGCTGATCGATGTTTTTTTTTTCGACGAGAAACCTTCACGGCTAGCTTTATTCAACATCAAATAACATTTACATCGTCCGCTGAAAAATTAGAAATAAAATCAGAAGGTTCATCGACCCATACAGATGTCTGACCAATCGATGGTTCGCTAGGATGTTGTACTAGCAAAAATACGGGACCCAACATTTGCTAGAGATCATGTCCAAAAAGCAATTTCTGACATGAAATCGATATAATTTTTTTGGAATGAAATCGATATAATAAATATGATACCATAGTTCCATCGGCCAAAGTCATGTGGTTAGCAAAACCTTCAAACACGCCTTCAATGCCATATACTACGTTTGTGTCCCTATATATGTGTGTGTGTCGTCATTAGGGGTGGGCATAAAAACCGATGAACCGAACACGGAACCGAAACCGTAACCGAAAAAACTGAATTTTTGGTTTTTATCAATTGTGCATAAAAATTCGGTTTCTACACTCACTAACCGAATTAAGTTCGGTAGGTTCGGTTTGTTTTCGGTTGACCGAAATAGAAACCGAACAGTACGTACGTTTGTCTTCCAGCCAGCTTACGTCGCTAAGGTGCATGCAATCTAGCCCGCGTGCGCCTGTGCGAACACACGCGTGCAAGCCTACAACTAACATGCATGCAAGGCCCAAGCCCCAAGGTAAGGGAGCAACTAGTTAACGAGCGCTCCTTCGGGAGCATCGCAACAATCAGCGTCATTTGGCGCGCTCTCAGCCATTCGCCACGTGTCGCGCTCTGGACGCTCCCTCCAGATTTTGTTTTTTTATTTTTCCGCACACGTTTTTGGCTTTTTAAACGGTTTTTTTCTCGGTTTTTTTGACGTTTTGGTTTTTCCCCGGTCTTCCTTAGCGTTTCGACCAAAGGAAAAAAATTTGAAAAAAAAATTTTTGCGCGAAAAAACGCTTTTATTTTTTTTCTTTCATGAAAAGTCATTTTTTTCGCGAGAGGCACGGTTGTGCTTTAGCGAGAGTCACAGCCGTGCCTTTCGGAAACGAAAAGAACGCGTTTTCTGTTTATTTTTCTTTCACGAGAGTCACGGTTTTACTTCCGCGAGAGGCACGGTTGTGCTTTCGTGAGAGTCACGGCCGTGCCTCTCGGAAAGGAAAAAACAAAACGTGTTTTCTGTTTCTTTTTCTTTCGCGAGAGTCATGGTTTTGCTTCCGCGCGAGGCACGGTTGTGCTTTTGCGAGAGTCACGGTTGTGCCTCTCGGAAAGGGAAAAAAATACGCGTTTTCTGTTTTTTTTTCTTTCGCGAGAGTCACGGTTTTGCTTTTGCCAGAGGCACGGTTGTGCTTTCGCGAGAGTCACGGGCGTGCCTCTTTCGAAAAGGGAAAAAACGCGTTTTCTGTTTTTTTTTTCTTTCCACGAGAGTCACGGTTTTGCTTCCACGAGAGGCACGGTTGTGATTTCGCGAGAGGCACGGGCGTGCCTCTTTCGGAAAGGGAAAAAACCGTGCTCCCGGTTTGGTTTTTTCGTCCGGTTTCTTTCATGAAAAAAAAAGTTCGTTAGAACCTATCAACATGGGATCTGGTTTTGAAGATCTCGACGCGAGGAATCCAATGGTGAAAACGGTTTGAGATTTGGACGCACGGTTTAAGAGATAAAATGTTTTGAATAAACGAATCTACGAAAAAAAGGAAAAACTCCCAGGTTGCGACAAGTGGCGCGCTGCATGTGCGCCACTTGTCGTGACCTGGGAAGATGGAGTGTTCTTTGCAACGAGTACTCCTTAATTAGTGATTTCGCCAAGGTAAACTCAGCCACGTGACCGCATAAGTCTGTGGGCTTCTTTTTTTATTTTACTTAGTGGGCTTCTTGGTATAATGCGGAGCGACCGGCTGGCAACACAATCATGTTTAGTCCCACCTCGTTTGTTCAAGGAGAAGTGGGCAACAAATCATTTATATAAGAGGCCATGCGTGAGTGTGTAACGCACAAGCGCACGGTACATAGGTATATACCGAAACCGAACCGAAATTTTCGGTCAACTGAAATATCGGTTACCTAATTTGCCTTCGCATTTTCGGTTTCCAGTTTAGCAAACCGAATTTAATAAAAAATCGAATTTTCGGTTTCTACACCCTTGTTATATCCATTCTCATCCACACTCAAGTAGAAGAACATACAACCACGGGCATACTTCTGTTGCTATCAACCACTGGCTTGAAGGAACAGAATTAGGGAAGAGGAAAAGACCATAGAAACTTAATTTTAGGGAATATGAGGCATCACGAAATCAATGAGAATTGCTCCCTAGGCCTAGTGTTATTCTAGTTTTTAGATAATCAATGTCGGGCATCAGGCCGCTTAGACATTATATCTTCAACCCTTGGATATACTCCTCGAGACCTCAGACCCGGGGACCTCTCGGCATACCTTCTGTCTTGCATCAAATTACCTCAATGGGTGAACATGCATCCCTATACTGTATGCCATTGGCAGAACAATGTAAAGAAAGGATGAATTTCTTCGTTCCCCTCGGTGTAAAGGAGTTCTAGTAATCTTCACAAAATTCACCCCGCCTTATTATAATTAGGTAATTGGTCTCCCCTCCCATTGCTGCTAAAAAGGTCACGTAGTTGCCCGTCTAGATGCAAAATATAATACCGGCTGACATCAAAAAACGTAAATAAAATATCGCTGAAAATTCAAATGACATGCTAGAGGCACTCCCTCTTCTCGAGCTTATAGGCCAACTTCAAGGAATGCTACACAGCCAAAGAAAATCTTTTTTTATCTGTTAAAAAAAATACTTAACTAGGTGTTTTTTTAAACACTATACAGGCGCATACACTCACCTCTATGAAGGCACACACGTAGACTGAACGTGCATCGCAGGAAATTCTAAAATAAAAACAGAATAAATGCGAGCTCCAGAATTTGAATTTGAAGTATGGTGGACTGGGAATACCACTGTTCTCCTAAGGCCAACTCCACCGCGCGACCCCAAACGGACGTCCGTTTTGTCCGGATTCTGTCCGTTTGGGTAGGACAATGGGGTCGTGTCCGGGCGTGTCTTGGGATGTGGTGACCGTATGCCCAGCGCGCCGCCGCATCCGTTTGCCCCATCCTGTCCGCATCTATTTTAAAAAAAAAGCAACGTTTGAAATGTCAAGCCCTAGTTCATCAGGCCAGCGGCCCCAGTTCATCACGCCGGCAACAGAGCCAGCGGCCTACACGTGTTGGAAATATGCCCTAGAGGCAATAATAAAATGGTTATTATTATATTTCCTTGTTCATGATAATTGTCTATTGTTCATGCTATAATTGTGTTATCCGGAAATCGTAATACATGTGTGAATGCATAGACCACAACATGTCCCTAGTGAGCCTCTAGTTGACTAGCTCGTTGATCAACAGATAGTCATGGTTTCCTGACTATGGACATTGGATGTCATTGATAACGGGATCACATCATTAGGAGAATGATGTGACGGACAAGACCCAATCCTAAGCATAGCACAAAGATCGTGTAGTTCGTTTGCTAGAGCTTTTCCAATTGTCAAGTATCATTTCCTTAGACCATGAGATTGTGCAACTCCCGGATACCGTAGGAGTGCTTTGGGTGTGCCAAACGTCACAACGTAACTGGGTGGCTATAAAGGTGCACTACAGGTATCTCCGAAAGTGTCTGTTGGGTTGGCACGAATCGAGACTGGGATTTGTCACTCCGTATGACGGAGAGGTATCTCTGGGCCCACTCGGTAATGCATCATCATAATGAGCTCAAAGTGGCCAAGTGGTTGGTCACGGGATCATGCATTACGGTACGAGTAAAGTGACTTGTCGGTAACGAGATTGAACGAGGTATTGGGATACCGACGATCGAATCTCGGGCAAGTAACGTACCGATTGACAAAGGGAATTGTATACGGGATTGATTGAATCCTCGACATCGTGGTTCATCCGATGAGATCATCGTGGAACATGTGGGAGCCAACATGGGTATCCAGATCCCGCTGTTGGTTATTGACCGGAGAGTCGTCTCGGTCATGTCTGCATGTCTCCCGAACCCGTAGGGTCTACACACTTAAGGTTCAGTGACGCTAGGGTTGTAGAGATATTAGTATGCGGAAACCCGAAAGTTGTTCGGAGTCCCGGATGAGATCCCGGACGTCACGAGGAGTTCCGGAATGG
This sequence comes from Aegilops tauschii subsp. strangulata, assembly GCF_002575655.3. NCBI lineage: Eukaryota > Viridiplantae > Streptophyta > Magnoliopsida > Poales > Poaceae > Aegilops > Aegilops tauschii. The sequence goes on along the minus strand of NC_053037.3, from coordinate 545,061,511 downwards.
TCCGGAGGTGAAGAATTATATATAGGAAGTCCAGTTTCGGCCACCGGGGAAGTTTCGGGGGTTATCGGTATTGTACCGGGACCACCGGAAGGGTCCCGGGGGTCCACCGGGTGGAGCCACCTGTCCCGGAGGGCCCCATGGGATGAAGTGGGGAGGGGAACCAGCCACTGGTGGGCTGGTGCGCCCCCCTTGGGCCTCCCCTGCGCCTAGGGTTGGAAACCCCGGGGGTGGGGGCGCCCCACTTGGCTTGGGGGGCAAGCCACCCCCTTGGCCGCCCCCCCCTCAGATGGGATCTCCAGGGGGCCGGCGCCCCCCCAGGACCCCTATATATAGTGGGGGGAGGGCAGCAGTACCCTAGCCCCTGGCGCCTCCCTCTCCCTCCCGTGACACCTCTCCCTCCCGCTTGCGCTTGGCGAAGCCCAGCCGGGATCCCCGCTACTTCCACCACCACGCCGTCGTGCTGCTGGATCTCCATCAACCTCTCCTTCCCCCTTGCTGGATCAAGAAGGAGGAGACGTCGCTGCTCCGTACGTGTGTTGAACGCGGAGGTGCCGTCCGTTCGGCGCTCGGTCATCGGTGATTTGGATCACGACGAGTACGACTCCATCAACCCCGTTCACTTGAACGCTTCCGCTCGCGATCTACAAGGGTATGTAGATGCACTCCTTCCTTCTCGTTGCTAGTGAACTCCATAGATGGATCTTGGTGATGCGTAGAAATTTTTTGATTTCTGCTACGATCCCCAACAGTGGCATCATGAGCCAGGCCTATGCGTAGTTTCTATGCACGAGTAGAACACAAAGCAGTTGTGGGCGTAGATGTTGTCAATTTTTCTTGCCATTACTAGTCTTATCTTGTTTCGGCGGTATTGTGGGATGAAGCGGCCCGGACCGACCTTACACGTACGCTTATGTGAGACAGGTTCCACCGACTGACATGCACTAGTTGCATAAGGTGGCTAGCGGGTGTCTGTCTCTCCCACTTTAGTCGGAACGGATTCGATGAAAAGGGTCCTTATGAAGGGTAAATAGAAATTGGCATATCACGTTGTGGTTTTACGTAGGTAAGAAACGTTCTTGCTAGAAACCTATAGAAGCCACGTAAAAACTTGCAACAACAATTAGAGGACGTCTAACTTGTTTTTGCAGCATATGCTTTGTGATGTGATATGGCCAGAAGATGTGATGAATGATATATGTGATGTATGAGATTGATCATGTTCTTGTAATAGGAATGACGACTTGCATGTCGATGAGTATGACAACCGGCAGGAGCCATAGGAGTTCTCTTTATTTTTTTGTATGACCTGCGTGTCATTGAATAACGGCATGTAAATTACTTTACTTTATTGCTAAACACGTTATCCATAGAAGTAGAAGTAATCATTGGTGTGACAACTTCATGAAGACACGATGATGAAGATCATGATGATGGAGATCATGGTGTCATGCCGGTGACGAAGATGATCATGGCGCCCCGAAGATGGAGATCAAAGGAGCAAAATGATATTGGCCATATCATGTCACTATTTGATTGCATGTGATGTTTATCATGTTTTACATCTTATTTGCTTAGAACGACGGTAGTAAGTAAGATGATCCCTTATAATAATTTCAAGAAAGTGTTCCCCCTAACTGTGCACCGTTGCGAAGGTTCGTTGTTTCGAAGCACCACGTGATGATCGGGTGTGATAGATTCTAACGTTCGCATACAACGGGTGTTGACGAGCCTAGCATGTACAGACATGGCCTCGGAACACACACAACACACTTAGGTTGACTTGACGAGCCTAGCATGTACAGACATGGCCTCGGAACACGGAAGACCGAAAGGTCGAGCATGAGTCGTATAGAAGATACGATCAACATGAAGATGTTCACCGATCTTGACTAGTCCGTCTCGCGTGATGATCGGACACGGTCTAGTTAACTCGGATCATGTTTCACTTAGATGACTGGAGGGATGTCTATCTGAGTGGGAGTTCATTGAATAATTTGATTAGATGAACTTAATTATCATGAACTTAGTCTAAAATCTTTACAATATGTCTTGTAGATCAAATGGCTCACGTTGCCCTCAACTTCAACGCGTTCCTAGAGAAAACCAAGCTGAAAGATGATGGCAGCAACTATACGGACTGGGTCCGGAACCTGAGGATCATCCTCATAGCTGCCAAGAAAGATTATGTCCTAGAAGCACCGCTAGGTGAAGCACCCATCCCAGAGAACCAAGACGTTATGAACGCTTGGCAGTCACGTGCTGATGATTACTCCCTCGTTCAGTGCGGCATGCTTTACAGCTTAGAACCGGGGCTACAAAAGCGTTTTGAGAAACACGGAGCATATGAGATGTTCGAAGAGCTGAAAATGGTTTTCCAAGCTCATGCCCGAGTCGAGAGATATGAAGTCTCCGACAAGTTCTTCAGTTGTAAAATGGAGGAAAATAGTTGTCAGTGAGCACATACTCAAAATGTCTGGGTTACACAACCGCTTGTCTCAGCTGGGAGTTAATCTCCCGGATGACGCGGTCATTGACAGAATCCTTCAGTCGCTTCCACCGAGCTACAAGAGCTTTGTGATGAACTTCAATATGCAGGGGATGGAAAAGACCATTCCTGAGGTATATTCAATGCTGAAATCAGCGGAGGTGGAGATCAAAAAGGAACATCAAGTGTTGATGGTGAATAAAACCACTAAGTTCAAGAAAGGCAAGGGTAAGAAGAACTTCAAGAAGGACGGCAAGGGAGTTGCCGCGCCCGGTAAGGCAGTTGCCGGGAAGAAGCCAAAGAATGGACCCAAGCCTGAGAGTGAGTGCTTTTATTGCAAGGGAAGTGGTCACTGGAAGCGGAACTGCCCCAAATACTTAGCGGACAAGAAGGCCGGCAACACCAAAGGTATATGTGATATACATGTAATTGATGTGTACCTTACTAGTACTCGTAGTAGCTCCTGGGTATTTGATACCGGTGCGGTTGCTCATATTTGTAACTCAAAACAGGAGCTGCGGAATAAGCGGAGACTGGCGAAGGACGAGGTGACGATGCACGTCGGGAATGGTTCCAAGGTCGATGTGATCGCCGTCGGCACGCTACCTCTACATTTACCTACGGGATTAGTTTTAAACCTCAATAATTGTTATTTAGTGCCAGCTTTGAGCATGAACATTGTATCAGGATCTCGTTTAATTCGAGATGGCTACTCATTTAAATCCGAGAATAATGGTTGTTCTATTTATATGAGAGATATGTTTTATGGTCATGCCCCGCTGGTTAATGGTTTATTATTAATGAATCTCGAACTTGATGTTACACATATTCAGAGTGTGAATACCAAAAGATGTAAAGTTGATAACGATAGTCCCACATACTTGTGGCACTGCCGCCTTGGTCACGTTGGTGTCAAGCGCATGAAGAAGCTCCATGCTGATGGACTTTTAGAGTCTCTCGATTATGAATCATTTGACACATGCGAACCATGCCTCATGGGCAAAATGACCAAGACTCCGTTCTCCGGAACAATGGAGCGAGCAACCAACTTATTAGAAATCATACATACTGATGTGTGCGGTCCAATGAGTGCTGAGGCTCGCGGAGGCTATCGTTATGTTCTCACCCTCACTGATGACTTAAGTAGATATGGGTATGTCTACCTAATGAAACACAAGTCTGAGACCTTTGAAAAGTTCAAGGAATTTCAGAGTGAGGTTGAGATTCAACGTGACAGGAAAATAAAGTTCCTACGATCAGATCGTGGAGGGGAATATTTAAGTCACGAATTTGGCACACACTTAAGGAAATGTGGAATAGTTTCACAACTCACGCCGCCTGGAACACCTCAGCGAAATGGTGTGTCCGAACGTCGTAATCGCACTCTATTGGATATGGTGTGATCTATGATGTCTCTTACCGATCTACCGCTCTCATTTTGGGGCTATGCTTTAGAGACTGCCGCATTCACTTTAAATAGGGCTCCATCGAAATCCGTTGAGACGACACCGTATGAATTATGGTTTGGGAAGAAACCTAAGCTGTCATTTCTAAAAGTTTGGGGATGCGATGCTTATGTCAAGAAACTTCAACCTAAAAAGCTCGAACCCAAGTCGGAGAAATGCGTCTTCATAGGATACCCTAAGGAAACCATTGGGTATACCTTCTACCTCAGATCCGAAGGCAAGATCTTTGTTGCCAAGAACGGGTCTTTTTTGGAGAAAGAGTTTCTCTCGAAAGAAATAAGTGGGAGGAAAGTGGAACTTGATGAGGTGGTAGTCACCCCTTCCGAACCGGAAAGTAGCGCAGCGCGGGAAGATGTTCCTGTGGTGCCTACACCGACTGGGGAGGAAGTTAATGATGATGATCATGAAGCTTCGGATCAAGTTACTGCTGAACTTCGTAGGTCCACAAGGACACGTTCCACACCAGAGTGGTACGGCAACCCTGTCCTGGAAATCATGTTGTTAGACAACGGTGAACCTTCGAACTATGAAGAAGCAATGGCGGGCCCAGATTCCGACAAATGGCTAGAAGCCATGAAATCCGAGATAGGATCTATGTATGAAAACGAAGTATGGACTTTGACTAACTTGCCCGATGATCGGCGAGCCATAGAAAATAAATGGATCTTTAAGAAGAAGACAGACGCGGATGGTAATGTAACCATCTATAAGGCTCGACTTGTCGCTAAGGGTTATCGGCAAGTTCAAGGGATTGACTACGATGAGACTTTCTCACCCGTAGCGAAGCTGAAGTCCGTCCGAATCATGTTAGCAATTGCCGCATTCTATGATTATGAGATATGGCAAATGGACGTCAAAACGGCATTCCTTAACGGCTTTCTTAAGGAAGAATTGTATATGATGCAGCCGGAAGGTTTTGTCGATCCTAAGAATGCTAACAAGGTATGCAAGCTCCAGCGCTCCATCTATGGGCTGGTGCAAGCATCTCGGAATTGGAACATTCGATTTGATGAGATGATCAAAGCGTTCGGGTTTACACAGACTTATGGAGAAGCCTGTGTTTACAAGAAAGTGAGTGGGAGCTCTGTAGCATTTCTCATATTATATGTGGATGACATACTATTGATGGGAAATGATATAGAATTCTTGGAAAGTATACAGGCCTATTTGGATAAAATAAGTTACATCCGAATATGTAAGTTTCCCATGTGATATGTGGTCTAGTTGTTGGGAAAATTAACAAATATGAATTTCGACTTTATTTGCAAAGTCTCTCTGGAATTTCTTAAAATGGGCATAACTTTTGCATACGAACTCGGATGAAAAAGTTTTTTATATGAAAAATCATCTACTCGAGAAGTTACATCCGAATTTAACGGGGGGAACCCCTTTAAACATTTTCAAAATCCTCAAAAACCTAACAGAAAAAAAGATACGGGGCTTTTAAGATCTGGAGAGGCAAAAAAATTCAAAAAAATTCAAATTGTGGTCAAACTGTGGTCAAACAATGGTCAAACTAATTATTCTAGAATATTAGTGTTACTAAATAATTATTTTAGTTTTTTTTAATTTTTGGTCAAATCTGGTCAAACAGTGGTCAAACAATGGTCAAACTAATTATTCCAGAAATATTAGTGTTACTAAATAATTATTGTTTTTTAAAACAATAGTTTCAAACTCAAACAATGAAATGTGTCACTTCATGCTCAAGCTAAATTCTGAGGGTTAATAGAATTGACATCCTACTATTGTCAGGAAAACAACAAGTGCAGACTTGGAAACGAGGGAGAATAGAACCCGGAAGTTAAGCGTGCTCAGGCTGGAGTAGTGAGAGTTTGGGTGACCGTCCGGGAAGTTAGATGATTTGGAATGATGAGGGGTGGTGATTAGAGATTAGAGGTTAGAGGATAAATTGAGCAGTGATGAGGGGTGGTGGTTAGAGATTAGAGGTTAAAATAATTCAGAAATTTGAAAATAAAAAAAATAAAAAAAATTCGAAAAAAAACCAGGTTTAAACCTGCGGAGGAGGCCTTTAGTCCCGGTTAGCCACGAGAACCGGGACTAAAGGACGGGCCTTTAGTCCCGGTTAGCCACGAGAACCGGGACTAAAGCCTTTAGTCGCGGTTCGTAAGAGGCGCGACTAAAGGGGGGTCTTTAGTCGCGCATATTTAGTCCCGGTTGCACAGCCGGGACTAAAGGCCTTTGCGAACCGGGACTAAAGATCTTTTTTCTACCAGTGCATCCCTATACTGTATGCCATTGGCAGAACAATGTAAAGAAAGGATGAATTTCTTCGTTCCCCTCGGTGTAAAGGAGTTCTAGTAATCTTCACAAAATTCACTCCGCCTTATTATAATTAGGTAATTGGTCTCCCCTCCCATTGCTGCTAAAAAGGTCACGTAGTTGCCCGTCTAGATGCAAAATATAATACCGGCTGACATCAAAAAAGTAAATAAAATATCGCTGAAAATTCAAATGACATGCTAGAGGCACTCCCTCTTCTCAAGCTTATAGGCCAACTTCAAGGAATGCTACACAGCCAAAGAAAATCTTTTTTTATCTGTTAAAAAAAATACTTAACTAGGTGTTTTTTAAACACTGTACAGACGCATACACTCACCTCTATGAAGGCACACACGTAGACTGAACGTGCATCGCAGGAAATTCTAAAATAAAAACAGAATAAATGCGAGCTCCAGAATTTGAATTTGAAGTATGGTGGACTGGGAATACCACTGTTCTCCTAAGGCCAACTCCACCGCGCGACCTCAAACGGACGTCCGTTTTGTCCGGATTCTGTCCGTTTGGGTAGGACAATGGGGTCGTGTCCGGGCGTGTCCTGGGATGTGGTGACCGTATGCCCAGCGCGCCGCCGCATCCGTTTGCCCCATCCTGTCCGCATCTATTTTAAAAAAAGAGCAACGTTTGAAATGTCAAGCCCTAGTTCATCAGGCCAGCGGCCCCAGTTCATCACGCCGGCAACAGAGCCAGCGGCCTACACGTGTTGGAAATATGCCCTAGAGGCAATAATAAAATGGTTATTATTATATTTCCTTGTTCATGATAATTGTCTATTGTTCATGCTATAATTGTGTTATCCGGAAATCGTAATACATGTGTGAATGCATAGACCACAACATGTCCCTAGTGAGCCTCTAGTTGACTAGCTCGTTGATCAACAGATAGTCATGGTTTCCTGACTATGGACATTGGATGTCATTGATAACGGGATCACATCATTAGGAGAATGATGTGACGGACAAGACCCAATCCTAAGCATAGCACAAAGATCGTGTAGTTCGTTTGCTAGAGCTTTTCCAATTGTCAAGTATCATTTCCTTAGACCATGAGATTGTGCAACTCCCGGATACCGTAGGAGTGCTTTGGGTGTGCCAAACGTCACAACGTAACTGGGTGGCTATAAAGGTGCACTACAGGTATCTCCGAAAGTGTCTGTTGGGTTGGCACGAATCGAGACTGGGATTTGTCACTCCGTATGACGGAGAGGTATCTCTGGGCCCACTCGGTAATGCATCATCATAATGAGCTCAAAGTGGCCAAGTGGTTGGTCACGGGATCATGCATTACGGTACGAGTAAAGTGACTTGTCGGTAACGAGATTGAACGAGGTATTGGGATACCGACGATCGAATCTCGGGCAAGTAACGTACCGATTGACAAAGGGAATTGTATACGGGATTGATTGAATCCTCGACATCGTGGTTCATCCGATGAGATCATCGTGGAACATGTGGGAGCCAACATGGGTATCCAGATCCCGCTGTTGGTTATTGACCGGAGAGTCGTCTCGGTCATGTCTGCATGTCTCCCGAACCCGTAGGGTCTACACACTTAAGGTTCGGTGACGCTAGGGTTGTAGAGATATTAGTATGCGGAAACCCGAAAGTTGTTCGGAGTCCCGGATGAGATCCCGGACGTCACGAGGAGTTCCGGAATGGTCCGGAGGTGAAGAATTATATATAGGAAGTCCAGTTTCGGCCACCGGGAAAGTTTCGGGGGTTATCGGTATTGTACCGGGACCACCGGAAGGGTCCCGGGGGTCCACCGGGTGGAGCCACCTGTCCCGGAGGGCCCCATGGGATGAAGTGGGGAGGGGAACCAGCCACTGGTGGGCTGGTGCGCCCCCCTTGGGCCTCCCCTGCGCCTAGGGTTGGAAACCCCGGGGGTGGGGGCGCCCCACTTGGCTTGGGGGGCAAGCCACCCCCTTGGCCGCCCCCCCTCAGATGGGATCTCCAGGGGGGCGGCGCCCCCCAGGACCCTTATATATAGTGGGGGGAGGGCAGCAGTACCCTAGCCCCTGGCGCCTCCCTCTCCCTCCCGTGACACCTCTCCCTCCCGCTTGCGCTTGGCGAAGCCCTGCCGGGATCCCCGCTACTTCCACCACCACGCCGTCGTGCTGCTGGATCTCCATCAACCTCTCCTTCCCCCTTGCTGGATCAAGAAGGAGGAGACGTCGCTGCTCCGTACGTGTGTTGAACGCGGAGGTGCCGTCCGTTCGGCGCTCGGTCATCGGTGATTTGGATCACGACGAGTACGACTCCATCAACCCCGTTCACTTGAACGCTTCCGCTCGCGATCTACAAGGGTATGTAGATGCACTCCTTCCTTCTCGTTGCTAGTAAACTCCATAGATGGATCTTGGTGATGCGTAGAAATTTTTTGATTTCTGCTACGATCCCCAACAACACGTCCATCGCCGGCATCAGCCAGCGGCCGGCAACACAGCCAGCCTCCAAAATGAATAGTTGTCCTCGCCGGCAACACAGCCAGCGGCCGGCAACACAGCCGGCCTCCAAAATGAATGTTTTTCTCGCCGGCACACAGCCAGCGGCCTAGCGGGCGGGCGGCACCCATGCCAGCCTCCAAAAAGAACGGGCACGGCCGATCGGACGACCTAGTTCAGGCCTTCGGCGTCGAGCATCTCCTTCTGCCTGGCCTCGAACCAGGCCCTCGTCTTCTCGCTCATTTTCGACAAGTCCACGCTCATGATCGCAAGGGCCACCTCCTTCGCTTTGGTGGCGGCATTGGTGGCCTCGATGTCGAGCTGCCTCTGCCTGGCCTTGGCGTTGTCGGCCTCGATGTCGAGCTGCCTTTGTCTTGCCGCCTCCTCCATGTCGAGCTGCCTTTGTCGGGCCGCCTCCTCCATGTCGATCTTCCTCCTTTTGGCCGCCTCCTCCATCTCAAGCTTCTTCCTTTGAAGGTCTAGGTAGTGCTTCATTTGCTCGTCCTTGCTTTGCCGCTTCTTCTCGTCCCTCACATCCTTTTAAGACATCATGCCATGCAAAGTGTCATGCAATGCCATGGATGAGGCATCACGTATGTCGTCAACCTTGGAGTTGGTCTTGCCCCTCGGCCTCTTCAACGCCTCGCCATCTCCACCTCCGGCGAACTTGGACGTCTTCAACCCTCTCTTCCTTTGAAGTTCATGGTATTGGTCCTTGAACTTAGGGAAATTGTTGATGATCGTCCAACAATGCGTAAGAGTGAATGGCTTATCATTGTGCCGGGCCTTGAATGCCTCCAAAGATAGAAATGCCTACACCACATGATCAACAACAAGTGAACATGCAAACATATACAAGGCCGAAGTCTCATGGCCGTAGCAAGGAAAGGACTAGGAAGAGGAGAGCATACCATGTCCCCAACGCCGAGACCACTCACGGGTCGTGCTTCAACGCTCTCAAATGCGGCGCAATACTTGTTGCACTCTTGTTGGATGAACAACCACCTCTTTTGAATCGAGCCGATGCCACGGTTGCTTGTAATTTTGTAGGGCTCAAACATCTTCCTTTCATGGAATGTTTTGTGGACTCTCGTCCAAAAAACAATGCCCTTTTGTTGCGCGCTGGTCCTCGGATCTTGGCTAATCTCCATCCAAGATTGGCAAATCAACTTTTCCTCATCTTGTGTATATGAACCCGTGCGAATGATCTTCCTCTTCTTTTGTGCTTCCACTCTTTGGGTGAGCTCGTCGATGAACAATGGCTCGCCACTAATATCAACATCATTGCCTTCTTCTTCATCACCATCACCTTCGACATAGATGTCATCGTCTTCATGCCACGAGTCACCATGGTCGTAGTCAGCACGGTCGTTGGCCTCTTCATAGAGGACGTACTGGGCGCGGCCATCCTGACTTTGGGTCTCGTCGGGGTCGTAGGCACGGCCTTGCCCACCCTCGAAGATCACGTCCTCCATGTATTGGTTGTAGAAGGGGTCGTCGACCGGTGGCGTTGGTGTTGGCATTCCGTCAAACAAGACGCGGGGGGGGGGGCATGGTGCCCGTGCTTACTTTCTTTGCATCTCGACCGACGGTCGGCCACCGCTGCTGGACCCAGGCGTGACGTTGAGGTCGATGACGGCCGCGGGGCGCGGTGTCGACGGCGCGAACAAGCCAACGTCTGGCGACCCCGAGAAACGGGTCTGGCCGTCGTGCCTTGGCGGAGGAAAGCCGGGCGACATGGGCGTGGTCCGCGACGTCGGCGACTGGCAGTGCGGAGGCCGGGCGACCGAAGAGCCTGTGCTCGCCGGGCCGGCGGCCGCTGCAGGGAAACCGGTCTGACGGCCCATGCCAAGCATGAGGAGGGCGTGCACTTTGTTGACGAGGTCCTCCTTCTCGTCGACCGCGACCTTGCGCCGCGCGGCCTCCACCGCATCGCGCTGGGCGGCGAACTTGGCCGCGGCGGCATTGACCTTGACGACCACTCTCTGTTCCCTCCTCTTCGCCGATTCCGCGTCCAACTTGGTGATCTCCTCCGGCGTGCACTCCGGCCGCGGCTTCCTTGGCGCCTTGGCCACCTTCTTCTTCAACTTTCTGGGCGGGTCGACGGCCAGGCCGCCGCGATTCGGCGGGGCGTCGGTCATGGACGGGGGAGGGGGGGGGGGCGGCGGGAGGGACGTGGGAGGGTTTGGGGAAATGGCGCTAAAGGGGACGTGGGGGGGGGGGTTGGTTTCTCCCACCGACAGGCAGGACAGGGGAGGACAAGCGCGCGCATCCCGCCCGTCCGCGCACTGTCCCTTTCACCCCAAAACCTGCGCAAACTTGGCCGGGGATGGGTCGAAAGCGGACACAAAACGGACAGAAGTCCGTTTGCGCCCGCGCGCTGGACCGTCTGGTTTGTCCGTTTTACCCCAAACAGACAGGGGCGGACAGGATAGGGTCGCGCTGTGACGTTGGCCTAACCATCCAACCACAGTTTGTTTCGCGACTTAATTTGGCGTTGGACCATACATGAATGTACTTCCTTTCTTCCATGGTTTTCGTCGTGGTTCCCTTCCGGCCGGGTCCTGGCCTCCGAACTTGGTACGCATGGACTGAATGACGAGAAGAGTGCAATCACAAGTTGGCGACTGGGCTGTCGTAGCAGTCTGTATGGCGGGTGATAGCCACGAGACTAGGGGGCCGGTCGATGGCTAGCTAGCTAGCTAGGACGATGTCGATGCGGCGAAGAAGAAGCGACCCATCATTCTAGCTGGATCGATAGATGCAGATCCCATCTCGTGATTGAGTAATGTAAGTAGCCAGATATTATGAGGTAGTATAACTGATCATGGTGAGTTTACGGATTAATTCACTTATACGTGGCGCGTGATCTAACATTCACCGGCGTTTCGTCTTGGCTCCGCCCCGACCACCAAATCTGTGCGGCCATACAAGGCAACTCCCAGAAAGAAAACACTTTTTTTTTTGCAGGCTCCCAGAAAGAAAACACGTACTACGTACGACCTACCAAGATCAGTGATCATAGCTAAACTTAGGACGTAGTACGTGGGAGTACACGGTACTGTACCACTCTTCTACTCCGCACATGCATCCATCTCTGTCTCCGACTGGGTCTTCCCATCAACGATCATCAATTCATCACGCCCACGGCCCACTGGCCAGTACGTAGGCTTGGTCGTTGGGTGGGAGTAATTGTGCTGTGGCCTCAGGAGTTCAGATAGCTCAGCCAGGAGAAAAAAGCGCCCCTTCGGACCTCCCCGAGTCGGCTTCCCTGTCTCGTACAATTCCCCAATTATATATACACGGCCCCCTTCACTTCACTCCACCGGTTCCCGGAAAAAGTCCATTTTAAACCTTAAACTCGTAGGGGTTGGGCGGAACGAACCCTCAAGTAGAAATCCCGGTTGATTGCACCCTGAACTATGCAATCCCAATCTAAATCGAACCATGGCATAGTTTGAGGCATGAAAGCGCTAATGTGGCAAGGATTTGTCTGGCTGGTGGGCCGAGAAGTCCTGCGCACTGGGCCAGCCTATTTTGTATTTTTTGTGTTTTAAAAATGTCTTTTGTGGGGGATCAGTTTTTTTCGTTATTACACTGCTAATAAAGGTCGCACACAGGCAGTTCTCCGGAACAAAATTTGAAACACGATCATTTTTAAAATTTTGGAACTCCGGAACATAAATGAAAACAGGAACATTTTTTTAAAATAATTTGCGGACAAATTTCCAAACAAGATTTCTTTTGCGAACAAACTTGTGAACATTTTTCTGGAAGTTTTGAACAAATTTCAAATTCTGGAAAACAAAAAAGAAATGTAAATTAAATCTCGCTGAAAATTCAAAGGAAACGTGACATGCTAGAGGCACTCCCTCTTCTCGATCGAGCTTATAGGCCAACTTCAAGAAATGCTACACAACCAAAGAAAGTCTTTTTTTGTGCTGAAAATAAGGAAACGTGACGTGCTAGAGGCACTCCCTCTTGTCGATCGAGCTTATAGGCCTACTTCAAGAAATGCTACACAACCAAAGAAAATCTGTTTTTGTGTGTGTGTGTTAAAAAAAAAAGACTTAGTTAGGTGTTGGACCATATACTACTAATGTACTCCTTCGTTCCATGGTTTCCGCCGTGGTTCCCTTCCGGCCGGGCCCTGGCCTCCGAACATGGTACGCATGGACAGACTTACTGACTGTGACTGACTGACGAGATGAGTGCAACCACAAGTTGGCGACTTGGGCCGTCGTAGCACTCTGTACAGCGGGTAATACATAGCCACGAGACTAGGGGGCGCACAAATTTGTCCGGCCGGTCGATGGCTGGCTGGGTGGCTAGCTAGCACGATGTCGATGCGGCAAGGAAGAAGCGACCCGTCATTCGTTAGCTGGATCGGTAGATGCAGATCCAATCTCGCGACTGATTAATAAGTCGCCACATATTCTGATCATGGTGAGTTCACGGATTAATTCACGTATACGTGGCGCGTGATCTAACATTCACCGGCGGCCGGCCATGGGCCATACAGGGCAACTCCCAGAAAGAAAACACGCACGTACGTACGTACGTCTCCGCTCGTCCCTCTCAGTCTCAGGTACTGTAGTATACTCTTCTTCCCCGCGCGGCACATGCATCCATCTTTGTCTCCGACTGGGTGTTCCCATCAACGATCATCAATTCATCACGCCCACTGGCCAGTACGTACACTTGGTCGTTGGGTGGGAGTAATTGTGCTGTGGCCATCACCCATAAGGAGTTCAGATAGCCCAGCCACGTCAGCACCCAGCACGCCAGGAGAAAAAAAGCGCCCCTTCGGACCTCCCCGAGTCGGCTTCCCTCTACGTACTCTCGTCGTCCGACATCGGTTACGTATACACGATGCCCTTCACTTCACTTCCCCAGTTCCCCGATCACCGCTTGCCTGCCGTGCCGTGCACACGCACACACACACGGACATGGACTGGCTGACGATGGAGAAGAATGCGAACCAGGAGTTCGCATCTGAACCCGGCCGGGTACAGCAAACGAGTGAGACCGCGACGCGTCGCCGGTTAACCGCCACGAGCGAGAGCACGAGACAGACACCGGCCGATGTTCGACAGCACAAGACCTGCTTGGCTCGACTCCACTAAGGCTGGCCATAGTAGGGTAACATAAATATGGACTCGTAAACATGCTTATGTGGCAAACAATTAAAGAAGAGAGAGATCTCTACTCCTAATGGAGCAGTTGGTAGTCTCCGCCGGTTAATTTTCGTCCCACCTTCCCTGGTTTTTTGGGTACCTCCTCCCACCTCTGACTTATCCACTAGAAACCGAAAAACCCTCCTCCTGAGGCCCCAACCCGCACCCATCCACGTATCAAAAAAATAGACCTACGAAGGTTAACCAATGAAAAAAGACCTACGAAGGTTAACCAGCGACAAAAAAACCTAAACCTATCGCCCGCTCCCTCGCGCCCCTGTTGCTCCCTCCTTGATCCCGATCTGGATCGAGGGGACGAGGAGCTCCTGCCTCCCCGACGGCCGGCCTCCTCCTCGCCCCGCCGCTGCGTCCGGCACCGCCATGGCCTCTGGAGCCAGGGAAGCCATGGCCTGAGCTCGGCCTCGAGGTCCCCGCCGCCGTCTCCTGCAGCTTCTGCCCCGCCGCCTCACCGCCCGAGCTCGCCGTCGCACCAACCTCGGCGCCGCGCCACCGCCGGCTCTGGTCGCCTCCACCTCCGCTCCAGGCAACCCTCGGTCGCCGGCTCGCTGGAGCACGACGGCAGACGATGGATGCCCTGGTTGTGTGCGACGGATGCAGTTCTCACGCGCAAGCTAGGGTTGGAGCCGCCAGCTCTTCATCCTGCCCGCCGGCGGTGACTCTTCCCGTCCCGCACTGCCGCCTCCCCGTTATCACAGGTATCCCCACCCCTTCCTCTTTCCCCCTCTTCTCTCCTCTCCCTTCTCCCTCCTCCATCTCTGTTCCCTTCCCCCGACTGGCCCGGACATGGAGAACAACGACAGGGCCAGGTTTGCGGATGTGTTGCGGTAGTCCTCGACGGGGTGCTCGCCGGTGATGACCGTGGCCTAGCAGCAGGATAGCATAAGTTCTCCCTTGTTCTTTTGTGCTTGAATCAGATTTGGTGGTTCTCAATTTTACACATTTATTGATCTTGGTCTTCTTTTGTATGCATGGTACATTTATGTTTCATGATCTGTTCTGCAGATTTTCAGAACACTGAGTGCATATCTTGCCTTGCAATGCTGCTGATTCGACAATCGTGAGTGCTCCTCTCCCCTTTCCCTCCCTGATAAAATTCAGTTCCAAACACGATCTGACGGTTGATTCTTTGGTTCAGGAACTGGATTCAAACTGGACTTGCGACCAGAGCAACCCCAAGCAAGATGAACTCGATTGGAAGATGTCCTCTAAACTCTGAAGGCAAGCACTCGGCCGGCACTTTTGCTCCTGTAGAAGGCATGCCATTTGATTCATGCCAAGAAGCGTACGGACAGTATAAGCTATTCACATTGGAGAATGGTTTTGGAATTCATCATGGAAAGCCGAGATGAGGGCATGCACGTTACCAGTTGATGCACAAAATTGTGTGCTGGTGCTAGATCAGTTACATAGCGTCTTGCTTGAAATTGTAGTACAACTATATTCTTGTCGTTTCCCCAGCCACTCCATGATGGTCTTGCGCTTCAATTTTTTCCATGCTTTGAAATTGCTTGGTATTTATATTGTAGCTAGGATTGTCATTGTCCTGTTTGGTTTTTGGTGTGCAGGTTAAGAGGGACAATGATAATTCTTCTTCGTGCAAAACAGAACGAAGGCGAGGATGCGTCTCCTCCATGCAAAGCAGGTTGGTATGTGAGCATATTCAGCAACGAGCAAAATCACCCTCTGTCTGCAATTTGTGAAGAGAAGAGGCAGTGGAACTCACACAGTGAGATCAATCCAGTTCTTATGATTTTCATCAAGAATCTCAAAGCACCTCGTCAATTTTTGCCAACAGAAACAATGAAAAACATTTGGGGGCATCTCGAGATTGAAGATTGTGAAATTTACACAAGCGAGATATACAAAAAGTTTGAAGATGGGTTCTTCAAATCAATGTCCTTGGTTGTGTCTAGCTGCATGAGTGAAACTGGATGTGAAGTTAAGTGTGTGTGTCCAGAATATTTTCAGGCATATGGGAATGTTGTGCAGACATTTTGTTGGTTTCAGACAATTGAAAGCAGTGCTACAGTCCAAATTTTGCCAAGAGAAAGGAGTTTAGGGAAGACGACAGAGGAGGAATATGATGTTGCCCCAACCCAGGTACTATCTTTACACCCGTATCCACTTTTGGACAAAATCAGGATCTAGAGTTCAGATAGCCCCCCAGCCAGGTCAGCATCCAGCACGCCAGGAGAAAAAAAGCGCCCCTTCGGACCTCCCCGAGTCGGCTTCCCTCTACGTACTACTCCCTCAGTCCCAAAATGTAGGATGTTTTTTATGCTATGATTTTGGGATGGAGGAAGTAGTACTCTCGTCGTCCCGTCCGTCGTCGGTTATATACACACGATCCCCTTCACTTCACTTCACTTCCCCAGTTCCCCGATCACCGCTTGCCTGCCATGCGGTGCCGTGCACACGCGCACACACACGGACATGGACTCACTGACAACGGAGAGGAATGCGAATCAGGAGTTTGCATCTGAACCGGGTTACAGCACACGAGTGAGACTGCGACGCATCGCCGGTTAACCACCACGAGAGTAGGAGGCGAGACGAGACGCGCACTTGCCGTACGAAATGGACCGGCCGATGTGTTGATTGGGATGCGAGCACAAGGCTACAACTACAAGGGACACATCATGCATCTGCTGGATCCTCCTCGATGGATGCAGATCCGATCTCGGAATTATGCACTTGCAAGCTAAAATCACGACCGGCCTCACGAAGCAACGCGACGGGCGCGTCAGATTCGTTCTAGGACTGGGCGGGCGTGTGGTGGCGGTGGTCGCGGGTGCAAATCTCAGGTGCTAGCACACATTAGCATACACTATTCACATTTGGACTTGTCTTTTCTATTTGTTACTTCATGTATATTTCGCATATTAACGAGAAATTAAATGTCTTCTGAACACCCACAGTTTTTCTCCCTTTTTTTTCTAAGATGTAAATGTGTTTTTTCTTCTGAATAATTGATAGCCGAGGAACACCTAATATTTGGTAGCACGAGATATGTATCCGTTGTGATGGTATCAAATTAGGGTGTGTCTAGAACTTAGTCGAGAGACTTCACGAAGTCTCAGTCAAGTGACGTCAGCGTAGTTATGGTGCTACGATCCGCGCGGCTGGATGCTGCAAACGGCGATGAAAACTTTTATGACGATATCGCAAGGAAAGACAACATATGCTACACTGTTATGACTAAAATGTTACAACTGTCAATGATGTTGCGACCGGTGAGATGCCATGCTACAATCGATGAGGGACGACATGCTACAACCAGGAAGATAGATGCTTCGGTAGGAAGAAATGTTGCAAGGTCGACTGAGACTTGGTTAATCGTTAATCCCAGTCGGCTGAGTTTTAGCAAGCCCGATCAAGTTACTATGAGGTGCGTGGTTACGAGGTCAATCAAAAATCTACATGTGGATTGGGTCTGTCTTGGCCATGAAGGCACTAATTATGCTAATTTCGCAATGGTATTAGCGAGAGGTTCTTCCATTTTGATATGGGATGACTTATACGACATGACTCCTCGAAACATTGGAGACTAGTTGAACTCGTGCATGTTTAATCTTTTGTGTGGTTTATTTGATTATGTGGGTGGACGGTTTGGATAAAAACCTTATTGTAACCTTCTGTTTTGTTATGTGTCTTTGCCGTTCATTTACTTTTCCGTTATTCAATTTGATGTACTTTGTCCAATAAGTCAATAGATTCGGATCATTTTCAAGGAAAACATCCAGGGTAGAGGACTACCTAGATACTCTTTAATTGATTTATTTTACAAAACACGCTACAAATACAGCCGGTGATATACATGCACAAACACTCGCCCAATATGCCCCAGTCGTTCCCCGCAAAGAAAAGAAATGCCTCAGTTGTTCTATTTAGATTTTGATTGCCACAGTGGTTGATTGATCATGTTTTTAGATTGCAGATTGAAATTTTTGCTGTGTCGATTTATACTCCTGTTCCAAGTTATAAGATTTTCGTTCTACCTTTTCTCCGAATCAAATGTATATAGACTTGTTTTAGTGTGTGTTTTACTCATTTCCTTCTGTATGTATTCCATATTGTGAAATATCCAAAACATCTTATAATTTGGAGCAGAGGTAATACATAGCAGATAATAATGCTTAAATCACAATGATTCATCACCAGACCACCCTGTATGAACGGAGACGCAGCTAATTTAACCCCATCCAGCTGGTCTCTCCAACCAGCGCATCACGTCGCACATCCCCTCCCTCGTATCACCCACACGGCCACACCCACCCACGCGGGGAGTAATGCTAGACGTACGAAAGGTTACGTAGGGATTTTACGTAGGTGCTGATCTGGATGTTTAGGATTGGAAGTGGAGGGGTAGATCTGGATGTTTAGGATTGGAAGTGGAGGGGTGAAGGGCCCCACCCCACTGATAATCAGGGGAGAAGATTTAGTTTTTAGAAGGCTACATAAGGCTTCGTAAAACCTTTCGTAGGTCTAGTATTATCGCCACGCGGGCACCCGGCTTTAATGGGTTTTCCCTTCCTGCGACATGGTCGGCGACCTCCGCACCGCCGAGGACCCCGCCGCCGCCTTCCCCTCCCCCTCCACCTCCCCCCTCCTCCTCCCCCGCCGTCCTCGGCCTCCGCCGTCGGCCCCTCCAGGCTCTTCCTCCGCCTGCTCCTCCTCCACTCGCTCTTATAACCCGCGCCCCCCGATAACCGCTTGCGCTGCCCTGCCGTGCACACGCACATGAACATGGAATGACTAACGACAGAGAAAAGAATGTGAATCAGGAGTTCGCATCTGGACCGGGGTAGCAGAGGAGAGAGTGAGACTATGATGCGTCACATAGGGTTGTGGAAGAATTGTTCCACCCTGGAGGGGAGGAACCCCGTTCTCGCTACCGTCTGTCGGTCTCCCACATCTCTGGCGGTCTCTCAAGAATCGGGAGTTGACGTAAACCACAGATTATTGACGCTAGAGAACAGTTTAGCCTTTCCTTTATCATGTTTGTGTATTTTCTCGAGACAACATCTTCGATGAACAGTCCTCCGTCATGTGGATCATTGTTCTATGCTTGGGTCTGCCTTGACGGGTGCTAGGCTTCTAGAGATAATATCATAATAGTGTCATGTCATCTGAACAGGACTTGATCATTATCGTTGCAGATTTTTCTGGTAGAATGCTGAATATAAGGCTAAATATCAACTTGCAAGGTGGGATATCTTGTGTCGGCGTAAAGAGCAAGGGGGCAGGACATTGAAGATCTTGAGATTAAAAATAAATATTTGATGAGTAAATGGATTTACAGGCTTGCTTGGATGGTGGAGTGTGGATTCAGTTATTACGTATCAAATATCTTCACTCTAATTGTTTTCCCAAGTTATGGACAAATGAATGACTCACCCTTTTGAAAGGGTTTGATGATGACAAATGTTGCAATTTTTAATAAGGTAAATTTCAAGTTGAAAATTGTCTAACAACGCGCTTTTGGGAGGATACATGGCTTAGGATACACCTTTAACAACGCGCTTTTGAGAGCATCTACAGTCAGACTTGGCAACTCGGACCCCTCAAACGCCAGCGGATGCAACCGGGTGCGTCCGCGGACAGTGACCAGTCACGCCTCAGACTTGCTCCTCTGCATTCGAGTCTCTCATATTTCATCCCCTAGATTCATACAAACCATGCAAAATAAACCTACGTATTATGACACCCTAGCTACGATTCGTCGTCGGAGATGTCCACGACGTCGGTGCCGGGTGCCGGGTGGACGGGGGCGTAGGAGGGCTTAGGGTCCTCCTCCCCCTCATCCATGTATGCGAGCATCTCTTCGACTTCCGCGGCATTCTCCGCCTCCAACTCCTGCCGACGAGGGCGTCTAGCCTTCGCATCCGACTCCGAGCGCAGGGAATCGAGGATGGCCTGCTGCTCCGCATGCAGATTTGTGTCCCCAGCGTCCCCCACATCCTCCTCTGGCTCGTCCTTCGGCTCCTCCTCCTCCTCCTCCTCGACCTCATCCTCCTCCGCCGGATCCACCGCATCCGGATGTAGCCACGCGGAGATCCGGGCTTCGCACATTGCCTGGATCTGCTTAAGGAGATGCAGTCGGCACTCTGGTGTTAGACATGGGTAGCTCCTTACCAAGCCGCGTGGGGGCATGGCTAATAGTGGTGGCGGACGGCGAGTGGAAAGTGGCGGTGGCGGCAGACGGGAGGGGGAAATGTGGAAGGGTAGGGTTCCTGTTCTGGCGGTCGACTTAAAATAACCGGACTAGACACTGTTGGAAATATGCCCTAGAGGCAATAATAAAATGGTTATTATTATATTTCCTTGTTCATGATAATTGTCTATTGTTCATGCTATAATTGTGTTATCCGGAAATCGTAATACATGTGTGAATACATAGACCACAACATGTCCCTAGTGAGCCTCTAGTTGACTAGCTCGTTGATCAACAGATAGTCATGGTTTCCTGACTATGGACATTGGATGTCATTGATAATGGGATCACATCATTAGGAGAATGATGTGATGGACAAGACCCAATCCTAAGCATAGCACAAGATCGTGTAGTTCGTTTGCTAGAGCTTTTTCCAAATGTCAAGTATCATTTCCTTAGACCATGAGATTGTGCAACTCCCGGAGACCATAGGAGTGCTTTGGGTGTGCCAAACGTCACAACGTAACTGGGTGGCTATAAAGGTGCACTACGGGTATCTCCGAAAGTGTCTGTTGGGTTGGCACAAACCGAGACTGGGATTTGTCACTCCGTATGACGGAGAGGTATCTCTGGGCCCACTCGGTAATGCATCATCATAATGAGCTCAATGTGACCAAGTGTTTGGTCACGGGATCATGCATTACGGTATGAGTAAAGTGACTTGCCGGTAACGAGATTGAACAAGGTATTGGGATACCGACGATCGAATCTCGGGCAAGTAACGTACCGATTGACAAAGGGAATTGTATACGGGATTGATTGAATCCTTGACATCGTGGTTCATTCGATGAGATCATCGTGGAACATGTGGGAGCCAACATGGGTATCCAGATCCCGCTGTTGGTTATTGACCGGAGATTTGTCTCGGTCATGTCTGCATGTCTCCCGAACCCGTAGGGTCTACACACTTAAGGTTCGGTGACGCTAGGGTTGTAGAGATATTAGTATGCGGAAATACGAAAGTTGTTCGAAGTCCCGGATGAGATCCCGGATGTCACGAGGAGTTCCGGAATGGTCTGGAGGTGAAGAATTGTATATAGGAAGTTCTGTTTCGGCCACCGGGAAAGTTTCGGGGGTCACCGGTATTGTACCGGGACCACTGGAAGGGTCCCGGGGGCCACCGGGTGGGGCCACCTATCCCGGAGGGCCCCATGGGCTGAAGTGGGAGGGAACCAGCCCCTGGTGGGCTGGTGCGCCCCCCTTGGGCCTTCCCATGCGCCTAGGGTTGGAAACCCTAGGGGTGGGGGGCGCCCCACTTGGCTTGGGGGGCAAGCCACCCCGTTGGCCGCCGCCCCCCTTTGGAGATGGGATCTCCTAGGGCTGGCACCCCCCCCAGGGACCCTATATAAAGGGGGGAGGGAGGGCAGCCGCACCCAAGCCCCTGGCGCCTCCCTCTCCCTCCCGTGACACCTCTCCCTCTCGCTGAGCTTGGCGAAGCCCTGCCGAGATCCCCGGTGCTTCCACCACCACACCGTCGTGCTGCTGGATCTCCATCAACCTCTCCTCCCCCCTTGCTGGATCAAGAAGGAGGAGACATCTTCCCCAACCGTACGTGTGTTGAACGCGGAGGTGCCGTCCGTTCGGCGCTCGGTCATCGGTGATTTGGATCACGACGAGTACGACTCCATCAACCCCGTTCTCTTGAACGCTTCCGCTCGCGATCTACAAGGGTATGTAGATGCACTCTTTTCCCTCTCGTTGCTAGAAGACTCCATAGATTGTTCTTGGTGATGCGTAGAAATTTTTTAATTTCTGCAACGATCTCCAACAGTGGCATCATGAGCTAGGTCTATGCGTAGTTTCTATGCACGAGTAGAACACAAACTTGTTGTGGGCGTAGATGTTGTCAATTTTCTTGCCACTACTAGTCTTATCTTGTTTCAGCAGCATCGTCGGATGAAGCGGCCCGGACCGACCTTACACGTACGCTTATGTGAGACAGGTTCCACCGACTGACATGCACTAGTTGCATAAGGTGGCTAGCGGGTGTCTGTCTCTCCCACTTTAGTCGGAACGGATTCGATGAAAAGGGTCCTTATGAAGGGTAAATAGAAATTGGCATATCACGTTGTGGTTTTACGTAGGTAAGAAATGTTCTTGCTAGAAACCTATAGAAGCCACGTAAAAACATGCAACAACAATTAGAGGACGTCTAACTTGTTTTTGCAGCATATGCCTTGTGATGTGATATGGCCAAAAGGATGTGATGAATGAAATATATGTGATGTATGAGATTGATCATGTTCTTGTAATAGGAATCACGACTTGCATGTCGATGAGTATGACAACCGACATGAGCCATAGGAGTTGTCTTTATTTTTGTATGACCTGCGTGTCATTGAATAACGGCATGTAAATTACTTTACTTTATTGCTAAACACGTTAGCCATAGAAGTAGAAGTAATCGTTGGCGTGACAACTTCATGAAGACACGATGATGGAGATCATGATGATGGAGATCATGGTGTCATGCCGGTGACGAAGATGATCAAGGCGCCCCGAAGATGGAGATCAAAAGGAGCAAAATGATATTGGCCATATCATGTCACTATTTGATTGCATGTGATGTTTATCATGTTTTACATCTTATTTGCTTAGAACGACGGTAGCTTAAATAAGATGATCCCTCGCAATAATTTCAAGAAAGTGTTCCCCCTAACTGTGCACCGTTGCGAAGGTTCGTTGTTTCGAAGCACCACGTGATGATCGGGTGTGATAGATTCTAACGTTCGAATACAACGGGTGTTAGCCAGATTTACACACGCAATACACTTAGGTTGACTTGACGAGCCTAGCATGTACAGACATGGCCTCGGAACACGGAAGACCGAAAGGTCGAGCATGAGTCGTATAGAAGATACGATCGACATGAAGATGTTCACCGATGTTGACTAGTCCGTCTCACGTGATGATCGGACACGGCCTAGTTGACTCGGATCATGTTTCACTTAGATGACTAGAGGGATGTCTATCTGAGTGGGAGTTCATTGAATAATTTGATTAGATGAACTTAATTATCATGAACTTAGTCTAAAATCTTTACAATATGTCTTGTAGATCAAATGGCCCACGGTAATGTTGCCCTCAACTTCAATGCGTTCCTAGAGAAAACCAAGCTGAAAGATGATGGCAACAACTATACGGACTGGGTCCGGAACCTGAGGATCATCCTCATAACTGCCAAGAAAGATTATGTCCTAGAAGCACCGCTAGGTGACGCACCCATCCCAGAGAACCAAGACATTATGAACGCTTGGCAGCAGCGTGCTGATGATTACTCCCTCGTTCAGTGCGGCATGCTTTACAGCTTAGAACCGGGGCTCCAAAAGCGTTTTGAGCAACACGGAGCATATGAGATGTTCGAAGAGCTGAAAATGGTTTTCCAAGCTCATGCCCGGGTCGAGAGATATGAAGTCTCCGACAAGTTCTTCAGTTGTAAGATGGAGGAAAATAGTTCTGTCAGTGAGCACATACTCAAAATGTCTGGGTTACACAACCGCTTGTCTCAGCTGGGAGTTAATCTCCCGGATGACGCGGTCATTGACAGAATCCTTCAGTCGCTTCCACCGAGCTACAAGAGCTTTGTGATGAACTTCAATATGCAGGGGATGGAAAAGACCATTCCTGAGGTATATTCAATGCTGAAATCAGCGGAGCTGGAGACCAAAAAGGAACATCAAGTGTTGATGGTGAATGAAACCACTAAGTTCAAGAAAGGCAAGGGTAAGAAGAACTTCAAGAAGGACGGCAAGGGAGTTGCCACGCCCGGTAAGCCAGTTGCCGGGAAGAAGCCAAAGAATGGACCCAAGCCTGAGACTGAGTGTTTTTATTGCAAGGGAAGTGGTCACTGGAAGCGGAACTGCCCCAAGTACTTGGCGGACAAGAAGGCCGGCAACACCAAAGGTATATGTGATATACATGTTATTGATGTGTACCTTACCAGCACTCGTAGTAGCTCCTGGGTATTTGATACCGGTGCGGTTGCTCATATATGTAACTCAAAGCAGGAGCTGCGGAATAAACGGAGACTGGCAAAGGACGAGGTGACGATGCGCGTCGGGAATGGTTCCAAGGTCGATGTGATCGCCGTCGGCACGCTACCTCTACATTTACCTACGAGATTAGTTTTAAATCTCAATAATTTTTATTTAGTGCCAGCTTTGAGCATGAACATTGTATCAGGATCTCGTTTAATTCGAGATGGCTACTCATTTAAATCCGAGAATAATGGTTGTTCTATTTATATGAGAGATATGTTTTATGGTCATGCCCCGCTGGTTAATGGTTTATTCTTAATGAATCTCGAACGTAGTGTGAATACCAAAAGATGTAAGGTTGATAATGACAGTCCCACATACTTGTGGCACTGCCGTCTTGGTCACATTGGTGTCAAACGCATGAAGAAGCTCCATGCAGATGGACTTTTGGAGTCTCTTGCTTATGAATCATTTGACACGTGCGAACCATGCCTCATGGGTAAGATGACCAAGACTCCGTTCTCCGGAACAATGGAGCGAGCAACCAACTTATTGGAAATCATACATACTGATGTGTGCGGTCCAATGAGTGTTGAGGCTCGCGGTGGCTATCGTTATGTTTTCACTCTCACTGATGACTTGAGTAGATATGGGTATGTCTACCTAATGAAACACAAGTCTGAGACCTTTGAAAAGTTCAAGGAATTTTAGAGTGAGGTTGAGAATCAACGTGACAGGAAAATAAAATTCTTACGATCAGATCGTGGAGGGGAATATTTGAGTCATGAATTTGGCACACACTTAAGGAAATGTGGAATAGTTTCACAACTCACGCCGCCTGGAACACCTCAGCGAAATGGTGTGTCCAAACGTCGTAATCGCACTCTATTGGATATGGTGCGATCTATGATGTCTCTTACCGATCTACCGCTCTCATTTTGGGGCTATGCTTTAGAGACTGCCGCATTCACTTTAAATAGGGCTCCATCAAAATCCGTTGAGACAACACCGTATGAATTATGGGCTGGGAAGAAACCTAAGCTGTCGTTTCTAAAAGTTTGGGGATGCGATGCTTATGTCAAGAAACTTCAATCTGAAAAGCTCGAACCCAAGTCGGAGAAATGCGTCTTCATAGGATACCCTAAGGAAACCATAGGGTATACCTTCTACCTCAGATCCGAAGACAAGATCTTTGTTGCTAAGAACGGATCCTTTCTGGAGAAAGAATTTCTCTCGAAAGAAATAAGTGGGAGGAAAGTGGAACTTGATGAGGTGATAGTCACCCCTTCCGAACCGGAAAGTAGCGCAGCGCGGGAAGATGTTCCTGTGGTGCCTGCACCGACTGGGGAGGAAGTTAATGATGATGATCATGAAGCTTCAGATCAAGTTACTGCTGAACTTCGTAGGTCCACAAGGACACGTTCCGCGCCAGAGTGGTACGGCAACCCTGTCTTGGAAATCATGTTGTTAGACAACGGTGAACTTTCGAACTATGAAGAAGCAATGGCGGGCCCAGATTCCGACAAATGGCTAGAAGCCATGAAATCCGAGATAGGATCCATGTATGAAAACAAAGTATGGACTTTGACTGACTTGCCCGATGATCGGCGAGCCATAGAAAATAAATGGATCTTTAAAAAGAAGACAGACGCGGATGGTAATGTGACCATCTATAAGGCTCGACTTGTCGCTAAGGGTTATCGACAAGTTCAAGGGGTTGACTACGATGAGACTTTCTCACCCGTAGTGAAGCTGAAGTCCGTCCGAATTATGTTAGCAATTGCCGCATTCTATGAATATGAGATATGGCAAATGGACGTCAAAACGGCATTCCTTAACGGCTTTCTTAAGGAAGAATTGTATATGATGCAGCCGGAAGGTTTTGTCGACCCTAAGAATGCTAACAAGGTAGGCAAGCTCCAGCGCTCCATCTATGGGCTGGTGCAAGCATCTCGGAGTTGGAACATTCGATTTGATGAGATGATCAAAGCGTTTGGGTTTACACAGACTTATGGAGAAGCCTGTGTTTACAAGAAAGTGAGTGGGAGCTCTGTAGCATTTCTCATATTATATGTGGATGACATACTATTGATGGGAAATGATATAGAATTCTTGGAAAGTATAAAGGCCTACTTGAATAAGTGTTTTTCAATGAAGGACCTTGGAGAAGCTGCTTATATATTAGGCATCAAGATCTATAGAGATAGATCAAGACGCCTCATTGGTCTTTCTCAAAGTACGTACCTTGACAAGATATTGAAGAAGTTCAATATGGATCAGTCTAAGAAGGGGTTCTTGCCTGTATTGCAAGGTGTGCAATTGAGCACGGCTCAATGCCCGACCACGGCAGAAGATAGAGAAAAGATGAGTGTCGTCCCCTATGCCTCGGCCATAGGGTCTATTATGTATGCCATGCTGTGTACCAGACCTGATGTAAACCTTGCCGTAAGTTTGGTAGGAAGGTACCAAAGTAATCCCGGCATGGAACACTGGACAACGGTCAAGAATATCCTGAAGTACCTGAAGAGGACTAAGGATATATTTCTCGTTTATGGAGGTGACGAAGAGCTCGTCGTAAAGGGTTACGTCGATGCTAGTTTCGACACAGATCTGGATGACTCTAAGTCACAAACCGGATACATGTATATTTTGAATGGTGGGGCAGTAAGCTGGTGCAGTTGCAAGCAAAGCGTTGTGGCGGGATCTACATGTGAAGCGGAATACATGGCGGCCTCAGAGGCAGCACAAGAAGCAATCTGGGTGAAGGAGTTCATTACCGACCTAGGAGTTATTCCCAATGCGTCGGGCCCGATGACTCTCTTCTGTGACAACACTGGAGCTATTGCCCTTGCCAAGGAGCCCAGGTTTCACAGGAAGACCAGGCATATCAAGCGTCGCGTCAACTCCATTCGTGAAAATGTTCAAAATGGAGACATAGATATTTGTAAAGTACATACGGACCTGAATGTAGCAGATCCGTTGACTAAACCTCTCCCTAGAGCAAAACATGATCAACACCAGAACTCTATGGGTGTTCGATTCATCACAATGTAACTAGATTATTGACTCTAGTGCAAGTGGGAGACTGTTGGAAATGTGCCCTAAAGGCAATAATAAAATGGTTATTATTATATTTCCTTGTTCATGATAATTGTCTATTGTTCATGCTATAATTGTGTTATCTGGAAATCGTAATACATGTGTGAATACATAGACCACAACATGTCCCTAGTGAGCCTTTAGTTGACTAGCTCGTTGATCAACAGATAGTCATGGTTTCCTGACTATGGACATTGGATGTCATTGATAACGGGATCACATCATTAGGAGAATGATGTGCTGGGCAAGACCCAATCCTAAGCATAGCACCAGATCATGTAGTTCGTT
Source organism: Aegilops tauschii subsp. strangulata (assembly GCF_002575655.3). Lineage (NCBI taxonomy): Eukaryota > Viridiplantae > Streptophyta > Magnoliopsida > Poales > Poaceae > Aegilops > Aegilops tauschii. The sequence goes on along the minus strand of NC_053037.3, from coordinate 545,034,040 downwards.
TGCTAGAGCTTTTCCAAATGTCAAGTATCATTTCCTTAGACCATGAGATTGTGCATCTCCCGGATACCATAGGAGTGCTTTGGGTGTGCCAAACGTCACAACGTAACTGGGTGGCTATAAAGGTGCACTACGGGTATCTCCGAAAGTATCTGTTGGGTTGCCACGAATCGACACTGGGATTTGTCACTCCGTATGACGGAGAGGTATCTCTGGGCCCACTCGGTAATGCATCATCATAATGAGCTCAATGTGACCAAGTGTTTGGTCACGGGATCATGCATTACGGTATGAGTAAAGTGACTTGCCGGTAACGAGATTGAACAAGGTATTGGGATACCGACGATCGAATCTCGGGCAAGTAACGTACCGATTGACAAAGGGAATTGTATACGGGATTGATTGAATCCTTGACATCGTGGTTCATTCGATGAGATCATCGTGGAACATGTGGGAGCCAACATGGGTATCCAGATCCCGCTGTTGGTTATTGACCGGAGAGTTGTCTCGGTCATGTCTGCATGTCTCCCGAACCCGTAGGGTCTACACACTTAAGGTTCGGTGACGCTAGGGTTGTAGAGATATTAGTATGCGGAAATACGAAAGTTGTTCGAAGTCCCGGATGAGATCCCGGATGTCACGAGGAGTTCCGGAATGGTCTGGAGGTGAAGAATTGTATATAGGAAGTTCAGTTTCGGCCACCGGGAAAGTTTCGGGGGTCACCGGTATTGTACCGGGACCACTGGAAGGGTCCCGGGGGCCACCGGGTGGGGCCACCTATCCCGGAGGGCCCCATGGGCTGAAGTGGGAGGGAACCAGCCCCTGGTGGGCTGGTGCGCCCCCCTTGGGCCTTCCCATGCGCCTAGGGTTGGAAACCCTAGGGGTGGGGGGCGCCCCACTTGGCTTGGGGGGCAAGCCACCCCGTTGGCCGCCGCCCCCCTTTGGATATGGGATCTCCTAGGGCCGGCGCCCCCCAGGGACCCTATATAAAGGGGGGAGGGCAGCCGCACCCAAGCCCCTGGCGCCTCCCTCTCCCTCGCGTGACACCTCTCCCTCTCGCTGAGCTTGGCGAAGCCCTGCCGAGATCCCCGGTGCTTCCACCACCACACCGTTGTGCTGCTGGATCTCCATCAACCTCTCCTCCCCCCTTGCTGGATCAAGAAGGAGGAGACGTCTTCCCCAACCGTACGTGTGTTGAACGCGGAGGTGCCGTCCGTTCGGCGCTCGGTCATCGGTGATTTGGATCACGACGAGTACGACTCCATCAACCCCGTTCTCTTGAACGCCTCCGCTTGCGATCTACAAGGGTATGTAGATGCACTCTTTTCCCTCTCGTTGCTAGAAGACTCCATAGATTGTTCTTGGTGATGCGTAGAAATTTTTTAATTTCTGCAACGATCTCCAACAGACACTACGTGGCCCGGCTGAGCGGAGCCATCAGTCCGACGGAGGAGACGAGCTTTGGACTATCGGTTTCAGATTATTTTCCTGTGGGACCCCAGCGCCAGTCCGACGTGGCGGACGTGCCCGGGCACCTTTATATCGGCCCCATATTTGTACTGAATATAAGGGGTGCAGGTCAGCCCAGAAGTTTGAGCCACATTTAAGGAGCCCGTCTGGGTCGCATTTTTGTGACGGGTCAGTGACCGGGCCATCTACCCAGATGTTTGAGGCCTATTTCGTGCGCCCGACAGTAGATGATCTTACAATATCCATCTCTTGCAATACAAGGAGGCCCACAAATATCCTATTCAGATGAGCTTTGATCTATGATAAATTGACTGCCTGATTACATTTTGTACGGTTGTATGGAGGTCACCTTACCCAATGAGCGAGACTTGTTTCTTTGGAGGTTGACTTCTTCTGATCTTTCACAGAGTACATACCTTGACAAGATATTGAAGAAGTTCAATATGGATCAGTCCAAGAAGGGGTTCTTGCCTGTATTGCAAGGTGTGCATTGAGCACAGCTCAATGCCCGACCACGGCAGAAGATAGAGAAAAGATGAGTGTCATCCCCTATGCCTCGGCCATAGGGTCTATTATGTATGCCATGCTATGTACCAGAGCTGATGTAAACCTTGCCGTAAGTTTGGTAGGAAGGTACCAAAGTAATCCTGGCATGGAACACTGGACAGCGGTCAAGAATATCCTGAAGTACCTGAAGAGGACTAAGGATATGTTTCTCGTTTATGGAGGTGACGAAGAGCTCGTCGTAAAGGGTTACGTCGACGCTAGCTTCGACACAGATCTGGATGACTCAAAGTCACAAACCGGATACGTGTATATTTTGAATCGAGGGGCAGTAAGCTGGTGCAGTTGCAAGCAAAGCGTCATGGCGGGATCTACATGTGAAGCGGAGTACATGGCGGCCTCAGAGGCAGCACAGGAAGCAGTCTGGATAAAGGAGTTCATTACCGACCTAGGGGTGATTCCCAATGCGTCGGGCCCGATGACTCTCTTCTGTGACAACACTGGGGCTATTGCCCTTGCGAAGGAGCCCAGATTTCACAGGAAGACCAGGCATATCAAGCGTCGCTTCAACTCCATTCGTGAAAGTGTTCAAAATGGAGACATAGATATTTGTAAAGTACATACGGACCTGAATGTAGCAGATCCGTTGACTAAACCTCTCCCTAGAGCAAAACATGATCAACACCAGGACGCAATGGGTGTTCGATTCATCACAATGTAACTAGATTATTGACTCTAGTGCAAGTGGGAGACTGTTGGAAATATGCCCTAGAGGCAATAATAAATGGTTATTATTATATTTCTTTGTTCATGATAATTGTCTATTGTTCATGCTATAATTGTGTTATCCGGAAATCGTAATACATGTGTGAATACATAGACCACAACGTGTCCCTAGTAAGCCTCTAGTTGACTAGCTCGTTGATCAACAGATAGTCATGGTTTCCTGACTATGGACATTGGATGTCATTGATAACGGGATCACATCATTAGGAGAATGATGTGATGGACAAGACCCAATCCTAAGCATAGCTCAAAGATCGTGTAGTTCGTTTGCTAGAGCTTTTCCAATGTCAAGTATCTTTTCCTTAGACCATGAGATCGTGCAACTCCCGGATACCGTAGGAGTGCTTTGGGTGTGCCAAACGTCACAAGTAACTGGGTGACTATAAAGGTACACTACGGGTATCTCCGAAAGTGTCTGTTGAGTTGGCACGGATCGAGACTGGGATTTGTCATTCCGTATGACGGAGAGGTATCTCTGGGCCCACTCGGTAATGCATCATCATAATGAGCTCAATGTGACTAAGGAGTTAGCCACGGGATCATGCATTACGGTACGAGTAAAGAGACTTGCCGGTAACGAGATTGAACAAGGTATTGGGATACCGACGATCGAATCTCGGGCAAGTAACATACCGATTGACAAAGGGAATTGTATACGGGATTAATTGAATCCTCGACATCGTGGTTCATCCGATGAGATCATCGTGGAACATGTGGGAGCCAACATGGGTATCCAGATCCCGCTGTTGGTTATTGACCGGAGAGGCGTCTCGGTCATGTCTGCATGTCTCCCGAACCCGTAGGGTCTACACACTTAAGGTTCGGTGACGCTAGGGTTGTAGAGATATGAGTATGCGGAAACCCGAAAGTTGTTCAGAGTCCCGGATGAGATCCCGGACGTCACGAGGAGTTCCGGAATGGTCCGGAGGTGAAGAATTATATATAGGAAGTCCAGTTTCGGCCACTGGGAAAGTTTTGGGGGTTATCGGTATTGTACCAGGACCACCGGAAGGGTCCCGGGGGTCCACCGGGTGGGGCCACCTATCACGGAGGGCCCCATGGGCTGAAGTGGGAAGGGAACCAGCCCTTAGTGGGCTGGGGCGCCCCCCATGGGCCTCCCCCTGCGCCTAGGGTTGGAAACCCTAGGGTGGGGGGGGGCGCCCCACTTGACTTGGGGGGGGGGGAGTTTCCCCCCTTGGCCGCCGCCCCCCCCCCCCATAGATGGGTTCTTGGCCGGCGTCCCCCTCCCAGGGGGCCTATATAAAGGGGGGGAGGGAGGGCAGCAAGACAACAGCCCTTGGCGCCTCCCTCCTCCCCTGCAACACCTCTCCCTCTCGCAGAAGCTTGGCGAAGCCCTACCGAGATCCCGCTACATCCACCACCACGCCGTCGTGCTGCTGGATCTCCATCAACCTCTCCTTCCCCCTTGCTGGATCAAGAAGGAGGAGACGTCGCTGCTCCGTACGTGTGTTGAACGCGGAGGTGCCGTCCGTTCGGCACTCGGTCATCGGTGATTTGGATCACGGCGAGTACGACTCCATCAACCCCGTTCATTGGAACGCTTCCGCTCGCGATCTACAAGGGTATGTAGATGCACTCCTTTCCCCTCGTTGCTAGTATACTCCATAGAAGGATCTTGGTGATGCGTAGAAAATTTTAAAATTCTGCTACGATCCCCAACAGTGGCATCATGAGCCAGGCCTATGCGTAGTTACTATGCACGAGTAGAACACAAAGCAGTTGTGGGCGTAGATGTTGCCAATTCTTCTTGCCGCTACTAGTCTTATCTTGTTTCGGCGGTATTGTGGGATGAAGCGGCCCGGACCGACCTTACACGTACGCTTACGTGAGACAGGTTCCACCGACTGACATGCACTAGTTGCATAAGGTGGCTAGCGGGTGTCTGTCTCTCCCACTTTAGTCGGAACGGATTTGATGAAAAGGGTCCTTATGAAGGGTAAATAGAAATTGGCATATCTCGTTGTGGTTTTACGTAGGTAAGAAACGTTCTTGCTAGAAACCTATAGAAGCCACGTAAAAACATGCAACAACAATTAGAGGACGTCTAACTTGTTTTTGCAGCATATGCCTTGTGATGTGATATGGCCAAAAGGATGTGATGAATGAAATATATGTGATGTATGAGATTGATCATATTCTTGTAATAGGAATCACGACTTGCATGTCGATGAGTATGACAACCGGCAGGAGCCATAGGAGTTGTCTTTAGTTTTTGTATGACCTGCGTGTCATTGAATAACGCCATGTAAATTACTTTACTTTATTGCTAAACGCATTAGCCATAGAAGTAGAAGTAATCGTTGGCGTGACAACTTCATGAAGACACAATGATGGAGATCATGATGATGGAGATCATGGTGTCATGCCGGTGACGAAGATGATCATGGTGCCCCGAAGATGGAGATCAAAGGAGCAAAATGATATTGGCCATATCATGTCACTATTTGATTGCATGTGATGTTTATCATGTTTTGCATCTTATTTGCTTAGAACGACGGTAGTAAGTAAGATGATCCCTTATGATAATTTCAAGAAAGTGTTCCCCCTAACTGTACACCGTTGCGAAGGTTCGTTGTTTCGAAGCACCACGTGATGATCGGGTGTGATAGATTCTAACGTTCGCATACAACGGGTGTTGACGAGCCTAGCATGTACAGACATGGCCTCGGAACACACGCAATACACTGATGTTGTCTTGACGAGCCTAGCATGTACAGACATGGCCTCGGAACACGGAGGACCGAAAGGTCGAGCATGAGTCATATAGAAGATACGATCAACATGGAGATGTTCACCGATCTTGACTAGTCCGTCTCACGTGATGATCGGACACGGCCTAGTTAACTCGGATCATGTTTCACTTAGATGACTAGAGGGATGTCTATCTGAGTGGGAGTTCATTGAATAATTTGATTATATGAACTTAATTATCATGAACTTAGTCTAAAATCTTTACAATATGTCTTGTAGATCAAATGGCCCACGTTGTCCTCAACTTCAACGCGTTCCTAGAGAAAACCAAGCTGAAAGATGATGGCAGCAACTATACGGACTGGGTCCGGAACCTGAGGATCATCCTCATAGCTGCCAAGAAAGATTATGTCCTAGAAGCACCGCTAGGTGAAGCACCAATCCCAGAGAACCAAGACGTTATGAACGCTTGGCAATCACGTGCTGATGATTACTCCCTCGTTCAGTGCGGCATGCTTTACAGCTTAGAACCGGGTCTCCAAAAGCGTTTTGAGAAACATGGAGCATATGAGATGTTCGAAGAGCTGAAAATGGTTTTCCAAGCTCATGCCCGGGTCGAGAGATATGAAGTCTCCGACAAGTTCTTCAGCTGTAAAATGGAGGAAAATAGTTCTGTTAGTGAGCACATACTCAGAATGTCTGGGTTACACAACCGCTTGTCTCAGCTAGGAGTTAATCTCCCGGATGACGCGGTCATTGACAGAATCCTTCAGTCGCTTCCACCGAGCTACAAGAGCTTTGTGATGAACTTCAATATGCAGGGGATGGAAAAGACCATTCCTGAGGTATATTCGATGCTGAAATCAGCGGAGGTGGAGATCAGAAAGGAACATCAAGTGTTGATGGTGAATAAAACCACTAAGTTCAAGAAAGGCAAGGGCAAGAAGAACTTCAAGAAGGACGGCAAGGGAGTTGCCGCGCCCGGTAAGCCAGTTGCCGGGAAGAAGTCAAGGAATGGACCCAAGCCTGAGACTGAGTGCTTTTATTGCAAGGGAAGTGGTCACTGGAAGCGGAACTGCCCCAAATACTTAGCGGACAAGAAGGCCGGCAACACCAAAGGTATACGTGATATACATGTAATTGATGTGTACCTTACCAGTACTCGTAGTAGCTCCTGGGTATTTGATACCGGTGCGGTTGCTCATATTTGTAACTCAAAACAGGAACTACGGAATAAGCGGAGACTGGCAAAGGACGAGGTGACGATGCACGTCGGGAATGGTTCCAAGGTCGACGTGATCGCCGTCGGCACGCTACCTCTGCATTTACCTACGGGATTAGTTTTAAACCTCAATAATTGTTATTTACTGCCAGCTTTGAGCATGAACATTGTATCTGGATCTCGTTTAATTCGAGATGGCTACTCATTTAAATCCGAGAATAATGGTTGTTCTATTTATATGAGAGATATGTTTTATGGTAATGCCCCACTGGTCAATGGTTAATTCCTGATGAATCTCGAACGTGATGTTACACATATTCATAGTGTGAATACCAAAAGATGTAAAGTTGATAACGATAGTCCCACATACTTGTGGCACTGCCGCCTTGGTCAGATTGGTGTCAAGCGCATGAAGAAGCTCCATGCAGATGGACTTTTGGAGTCTCTTGATTACGAATCATTTGACACGTGCGAACCATGCCTCATGGGTAAGATGACCAAGACTCCGTTCTCCGGAACAATGGAGCGAGCAACCAACTTATTGGAAATCATACATACCGATGTGTGCGGTCCAATGACTGTTGAGGCTCGTGGAGGATATCGTTATGTTCTCACTCTCACTGATGACTTAAGTAGATATGGGTATGTCTACCTAATGAAACACAAGTCTGAAACCTTTGAAAAGTTCAAGGAATTTCAGAGTGAGGTTGAGAATCAACGTGACAGGAAAATAAAATTCTTACGATCAGATCGTGGTGGAGAATATTGAAGTCACGAATTTGGTGCGCACTTAAGGAAATGTGGAATCGTTTCACAACTCACGCCGCCTGGAACAACTCAGCGAAACGGTGTGTCCGAACGTCGTAATCGCACTCTATTGGATATGGTGCGATCTATGATGTCTCCTACCGATTTACCGCTCTCATTTTGGGGCTATGCTTTAGAGACTGCCGCATTCACTTTAAATAGGGCTCCGTCGAAATCTGTTGAGACGACACCGTATGAATTATGGTTTGGGAAGAAACCCAAGCCGTCGTTTCTAAAAGTTTGGGGATGCGATGCTTATGTCAAGAAACTTCAACCTGAAAAGCTCGAACCCAAGTCGGAAAAATGCGTCTTCATAGGATACCCTAAGGAAACTATTGGGTATACCTTCTACCTCAGATCCGAAGGCAAGATCTTCGTTGCCAAGAACGGGTCCTTTCTGGAGAAAGAGTTTCTCTCGAAAGAATTGAGTGGGAGGAAAGTGGAACTTGATGAGGTGATAGTCACCCCTTCCGAACCGGAAAGTAGCGCAGCGCGGGAAGATGTTCCTGTGGTGCCTACACCGACTGGGGAGGAAGTTAATGATGATGATCATGAAGCTTCGAATCAAGTTACTGCTGAACTTCGTAGGTCCACAAGGACACGTTCAGCACCAGAGTGGTACGGCAACCCTATCCTGGAAATCATGTTGTTAGACAACGGTGAACCTTCGAACTATGAAGAAGCGATGGCGGGCCCGGATTCCGACAAATGGCTAGAAGCCATGAAATCCGAGATAGGATCCATGTATGAAAACGATGTATGGACTTTGACTGACTTGCCCGATGATCGGCGAGCCATAGAAAACAAATGGATCTTTAAGAAGAAGACAGACGCATATGGTAATGTGACCATCTATAAGGCTCGACTTGTCGCTAAGGGTTATCGACAAGTTCAAGGGGTTGACTACGATGAGACTTTCTCACCCGTAGCAAAGCTGAAGTCCGTCCGAATCATGTTAGCAATTGCCGCATACTATGATTATGAGATATGGCAGATGGACATCAAAACGGCATTCCTTAACGGCTTCCTTAAGGAAGAACTGTATATGATGCAGCCGGAAGGTTTTGTCGATCCTAAGAATGCTGACAAAGTATGCAAGCTCCAGCGCTCAATCTATGGGCTGGTGCAAGCATCTCGGAGTTGGAACATTCGTTTTGATGAGATGATCAAAGCGTTTGGGTTTACACAGACTTATGGAGAAGCCTGTGTTTACAAGAAAGTGAGTGGGAGCTATGTAGCATTTCTCTTATTATATGTGGATGACATATTATTGATGGGAAATGATATAGAATTTTTGGAAAGTATAAAGGCCTATTTGAATAAGTGTTTTTTAATGAAGGACCTTGGAGAAGCTGCTTATATATTAGGCATCAAGAACTATAGAGATAGATCAAGACGCCTCATTGGTCTTTCACAGAGTACATACCTTGACAAGATATTGAAGAAGTTCAATATGGATCAATCCAAGAAGGGGTTCTTGCCTGTATTGCAAGGTGTGCAATTGAGCACAGCTCAATGCCCGACCACGGCAGAAGATAGAGAAAAGATGAGTGTCATCCCCTATGCCTCGGCCATAGGGTCTATTATGTATGCCATGCTATGTACCAGAGCTGATGTAAACCTTGCCGTAAGTTTGGTAGGAAGGTACCAAAGTAATCCTGGCATGGAACACTGGACAGCGGTCAAGAATATCCTGAAGTACCTGAAGAGGACTAAGGATATGTTTCTCGTTTATGGAGGTGACGAAGAGCTCGTCGTAAAGGGTTACGTCGACGCTAGCTTCGACACAGATCTGGATGACTCAAAGTCACAAACCGGATACGTGTATATTTTGAATGGAGGGGCAGTAAGCTGGTGCAGTTGCAAGCAAAGCGTCGTGGCGGGATCTACATGTGAAGCGGAGTACATGGCGGCCTCAGAGGCAGCACAGGAAGCAGTCTGGATAAAGGAGTTCACTACCGACCTAGGGGTGATTCCCAATGCGTCGGGCCCGATGACTCTCTTCTATGACAACACTGGGGCTATTGCCCTTGCGAAGGAGCCCAGATTTCACAGGAAGACCAGGCATATCAAGCGTCGCTTCAACTCCATTCGTGAAAGTGTTCAAAATGGAGACATAGATATTTTTAAAGTACATACGGACCTGAATGTAGCAGATCCGTTGACTAAACCTCTCCCTAGAGCAAAACATGATCAACACCAGGACGCCATGGGTGTTCGATTCATCACAATGTAACTAGATTATTGACTCTAGTGCAAGTGGGAGACTGTTGGAAATATGCCCTAGAGGCAATAATAAATGGTTATTATTATATTTCTTTGTTCATGATAATTTTCTATAATTGTGTTATCCAGAAATCGTAATACATGTGTGAATACATAGACCACAACGTGTCCCTAGTAAGCCTCTAGTTGACTAGCTCGTTGATCAACAGATAGTCATGGTTTCCTGACTATGGACATTGGATGTCATTGATAACGGGATCACATCATTAGGAGAATGATGTGATGGACAAGACCCAATCCTAAGCATAGCTCAAAGATCGTGTAGTTCGTTTGCTAGAGCTTTTCCAATGTCAAGTATCTTTTCCTTAGACCATGAGATCGTGCAACTCCCGGATACCGTAGGAGTGCTTTGGGTGTGCCAAACGTCACAACGTAACTGGGTGACTATAAAGGTACACTACGGGTATCTCCGAAAGTGTCTGTTGAGTTGGCACGGATCGAGACTGGGATTTGTCATTCCGTATGACGGAGAGGTATCTCTGGGCCCACTCGGTAATGCATCATCATAATGAGCTCAATGTGACTAAGGAGTTAGCCACGGGATCATGCATTACGGTACGAGTAAAGAGACTTGCCGGTAACGAGCTTGAACAAGGTATTGGGATACCAACGATCGAATCTCGGGCAAGTAACATACCGATTGACAAAGGGAATTGTATACGGGATTAATTGAATCCTCGACATCGTGGTTCATCCGATGAGATCATCGTGGAACATGTGGGAGCCAACATGGGTATCCAGATCCCGCTGTTGGTTATTGACCGGAGAGGCGTCTCGGTCATGTCTGCATGTCTCCCGAACCCGTAGGGTCTACACACTTAAGGTTCGGTGACGCTAGGGTTGTAGAGATATGAGTATGCGGAAACCCGAAAGTTGTTCGGACTCCCGGATGAGATCCCGGACATCACGAGGAGTTCCGGAATGGTCCGGAGGTGAAGAATTATATATAGGAAGTCCAGTTTCGGCCACCGGGAAAGTTTCGGGGGTTATCGGTATTGTACTGGGACCACCGGAAGGGTCCCGGGGGTCCACCGGGTGGGGCCACCTATCCCGGAGGGCCCCATGGGCTGAAGTGGGAAGGGAACCAGCCCTTAGTGGGCTGGGGCGCCCCCCATGGGCCTCCCCCCTGCGCCTAGGGTTGGAAACCCTAGGGTGGGGGGGTGCCCCACTTGACTTGGGGGGGAAGTTTCCCCCCTTGGCCGCCGCCCCCCATAGATGGGTTCTTGGCTGGCGCCCCCCCTCCCAGGGGGCCTATATAAAGGGGGGGAGGAGGGCAGCAAGACAACAGCCCTTGGCGCCTCCCTCCTCCCCTGCAACACCTCTCCCTCTCGCAGAAGCTTGGCGAAGCCCTGCCGAGATCCCGCTACATCCACCACCACGCCGTCGTGCTGCTGGATCTCCATCAACCTCTCCTTCCCCCTTGCTGGATCAAGAAGGAGGAGACGTCGCTGCTCCGTACGTGTGTTGAACGCGGAGGTGCCGTCCGTTCGGCACTCGGTCATCGGTGATTTGGATCACGGCGAGTACGACTCCATCAACCCCGTTCATTGGAACGCTTCCGCTCGTGATCTACAAGGGTATGTAGATGCACTCCTTTCCCCTCGTTGCTAGTATACTCCATATATGGATCTTGGTGATGCGTAGAAAATTTTAAAATTCTGCTACGATCCCCAAAACATACTTCCGCTAATATCAATGACCGGCTCTCGAAGAATCAGAACTAGGAAAGAAGAAAACAATACTTTAGGGAATATGAGGAACCAGGAAAGCAATGAAAAATGCTCTCTGGGCCAAGCAGCATTCTATCTTCTTGATGTTCTCAATGTATCACATTCTAGCGAGGTAAATTGGGAGATTGTCTATCGGCCTCTCGAGTATGGGGGTCTTGGGATGCTCAACACCGACAAGTTTACGCGTGCTCTCCGGTTGCACTGGCCATGGTATGAATGGAAGGAGCCCACCAAGATGGGGGTGGGAATGGTAAACCCTTGTGACGTGGAGGACCTCAACTTCTTCTATGCATCCACCACTATCACAGTCGGTAATGGTGCGAAGACCCCTTTCTGGGACTCGCCTTGGCTCCTTGGGCGCATGCCAAAGGACATTGCCCCGCTCATTCAAGAGGCTTCCACAAGAAAGAATTGGAAGGTGCGGGAGGCCCTCAAGCATAACACATGGATTCTCAAGATCAAGCTACCAAACAACGTCTCCGCCGAGCACATCTCGCAGTTTTTCACTCTTTGGATGCTCTTGCACGAGGTCGAACTCGATGAGCTCACCGAGGACGACATCCTATGGAAGCACAAGACTAGTGGGCAATACTCGGCGGCATCCGCATACAAGGCACCGTTTTTAGGGATGGTTCTCATAACCATGGATAAAATGGTTTGGAAGTCTTGGGCTCCTCCAAAAGTCAAGTTCTTTGCTTGGTTAGCTCTTCAAGATAGAATTTGGGCCGCCGATAGATTGGCAAAGCGTGGATGGCCAAATTGTGACATGTGCCCTCTTTGCAAGAGGATTCAAGAAAGCGGGACTCACCTCCTCTACAAGTGCCGCTACACGAGAAGGCTATGGTCTTTGGTCATTGACAAATACCACATTCTCGGGCTTGACACAAACACTTGGCCCTTGTTCGACTCGGTTGAGGCTTGGTGGGCAAGTACTTGCGACAACACCACTCCATTCAGACAAGCCAAGGCATCCCTCACCATACTTGTCTCATAGACTATTTGGAACGAGCGATACGCGAGAGTGTTCAAGCAGAAGAGCGTGCCACCGACTATATTACTTGCCTCCATCACGACCAAGGCTAGCCTCTGGATCATCGCCGGTGTAAAAAACTAGGGTCCATAATATTGTGAAAGTAATTCCCATGCCATGTCAAAAAAACATTCTAACGAGGTAGGCCCCTTACTAAATCAGTCCGGACGACGAAATTATGTCTTGCATCAAAATATGTGATGGGCGAAATTGATAAACTGAAACGCTATTTTTCTGTAAAGGAAATTAAACAAAATTAGTGGAAATGGTTGACAGGTAAATTCGCACTTTACCTACAGATCTTTTGATGAAGGGTACTCATGACTAAGAACCCGCAGGTTGAAAATTAATTGTCTCCCGACAATCAACATGTTGGATCTTTCAAAAAAAAATTTTTGTCTCCCGACAAAGTTCATGCCTCGGCTACAAACTGTGCCTGACTTTTTTTTCTTGGGAAAGATGAATGAGCAGCACATTTCAAGGGGAAAAGGTGTCCGTGGCGCAGACTCTCTTTTTTTATTAAAGAAAAACAAATTTCACACTTTTTTTGCGGGTGGACAAATTTCACACTTTGAAGTATCAAAAATCTAAAAAAAGCGCCTCAATACTTCATCGTGCACGCGCACAATCTGAGCGAACCGAGCGGCCGAGCGGTGACCGCTCGATGCGTGCGTATCGTGCGGGCTGTAGTGCCAGGTGTTGCCTGGTCGGGGAGAGTCATGGATCGCTCACGCGGCAAAATTGACAAATTTGACCTACGAACGAAATCAAATTACAGAATGAACTGCCCGTGAAACTATTTCACGCGGCTGACCTTTTTGTGTGACGCCCGACACGAAGGCGTCACACAACACTGTGCACACCTCACAGATAGGCGCTACACGCCTGGCCAGTGTCGCACCCGTGTGATCTGAAAATTACTAAGTCAGTGTGCAGTGCCTGAGAGCTAGGCGCCACACTATACAGCGCAGCGCCTAGCTCTTAGGCTCTGCACAATGACTAAGCAATTTTTAGGCAGTCTGGGGTGCAACGCTCGCCAGGAGTGTAGCGCCTATCTGTGAGGCGTTGCACAATGTAGTGTGGCGCCTTCGTGTCGGGCGTCACACAAAAAGGTCAGCCGCGTGAAATAGTTTCACGGGCAGTTCATTCTGTGATTTGATTTCGTCCACAGGTCAAATTTGACCGCTCACGCAGCATATCTTATCCAGTCAACCCACCTTCCACTGCCGCCCCGTGCCTCCTCCCTGCGAGCCGCCGCCGTGCTCCTCTAGCTGCCTCCCGGCGCCGCGCCCAGCATGCATCCGGCCGTCCCCGTCCTCCTGACGCCGCGCACCACGCCCGGAATCGACCCAAGGGAGGCTCCCGGGTCTACGCTCACGCGGCCGACGGCGAAGGGCGCGCCAGGTCGACTCCTCTGCCGCCCAAGTTCTAGCTCCCGTCGTGTTCCACCGAGCGAAGTCCATGTGCCGTTCCGCGGTTGGGCAAGGTCGTGCGTCGTGGATGCAGAGGACACGAGGTGAGCACCATGGACATCAGCGAGCTCACCAGAGCCCGCGTTTGTCACTGCCCCATCTCGATTCAGGCATGAAACCAGACAAAATTCTCCCAAACCGGTCGGACCACAGCAGCGGCGCGGTCGTGTTTGCCTTGGACGCCACCCCCACGATGTTGCTGCCGCTGCAGGCGAAGCTGTGCAAGTCCATTGGTGTGCACAAGCTGCTGCTCATGGAGTCATGGTGCCCGGCTGCACAACCAAAAATTCAGTCTTGGTTGAATATCACGATCTTATTTTGTAGTGCTTTTTTATTTGAGCAAATTGTCAAATAGTTCTAGCTGCACACATAGTAGTTTTTAGTTGTACATAGATACTAAGTTGGCTAGATGATATTTTTGCTTAAGTTGATCTTATTTTTGCTAGTCATAGTTTTAGTTGGCATCCGCAGTAGTTATAGTTGCACGCATAGTAGTTCTTAGTTGGATACTATCATCAAAAAGTTGCACAACACAACAACACAAAGATGTCTCGCGCTTGCATTGCTTACTCAAGTATAGCAAGATGGGTGACATTATAAGCTTGATCAACTACTACTGCACACTGGAAGACTATCGCACACGCATGAGCACGGAGTTGTACAATCTTATCGGCATAATCGCACACGCAGGACCGTGAAAATGCACACCCTCATCGACATAATAGCTCACGTATGACTGCGGGAGTTGCACACACTCATCGGCATAGTCACACTTGCATGATCTTGGAGTTGCACACTCTAGTTGGCATAGTAGCTCATGTACGGGCATGGAGTTGCACACTCCTGCTGGCATAGTCGCACACGCACCACCACAGAGTTGCACATTCTTATTGGCATAGTCGCACACAAGCGCCGCGGAGGGGCACACTCTCATCGTCATAGTAGCTCACGCGCGACAGCGGGAGTTGCACACATGTGGCTGCATAGTCGCACACGCACGACCATGGAGTTGAACACTCTCATCGGCGTAGTAGCTCACGTATGACCGCGGACTTGTACACTCTAGTCGGCATAGTCACACACATGTGTGACAGCTGGCTTGCACAATCTCGCTCGCATAGTCGCACATGCACGGCCACAGAGTTGCACACTTTCATCGGCATAGGTGCACACTCTCTTTCATTGCGGGAGTTGCACACTCTTGTCGTTATGGTAGTTCATGTAAGATTGTGGGAGTTGCCACACGTGGCGGCATAGTCGCACACACAGGACCATGAAGTTGCACACTTTCGTTGGCGTAGTAGCTGACGCACGACCGTGGAGTTACACACTCTTGTCGGCATAGTCGCACATGCATGGCGGCAGAGTTGCACATTCTTATCCGTATAATCGCACACATACTGCTGCGGCAGGTGCTCACGCATGACTGTGGAGTTTCATACTCTCGATGGCATAGTCCCACATGCGTGGTCACGAAGTTGCACAATCTCGTCCACATATTCGCACATGAAATTTTGTGGGAGGTGCTCACACCCAGTCGCGGAGCTGCGCACTCTCGTCAGTATAGTCGCACACGCGTAACCACAGAGTTGCACACTCTCGTTCGCATAGTCGCACATGCACTGTTGCGGGAGTTGCACATGCATCATGTGTAGTTGCCACTCACGACTGTGGAGTTGCACACCCTGGCCGACATAATTGCTCACACATAGACTGCGTGGTGGCACACTCTTATAAGACAGTCCCTAACACGCGGCTGTGGGGGCTACACTCGTGCAGCGACTACCAGGTAGTTGGCCAGGATGGTTAGTCGGGGTAGCAGACAAAATTGCATATTTCACTGTTACACTAGTAGAAAAAGGGTCAAATGTGAAGCACATTAGTGCCGGTTTGATTTTGAGCCGGCACTAATGTGTCTATTAGTGCTGGTTCCAACGGCTAGGCGTGCGGAGATCATTAGTACCGGTTCGTGAGTAACTGTCACGACCGGTTTTTCAATAAAATAATTATTGAGAGACCAATCCCTTTTACGGACCAGCAAGGAAGAATTCCTTCTCACTGGTAGACAATATCTTGGTCACAGAAGAAAATACCAGGAGTACTAAATATAATACAAGGTTGGGCAGAGACTGCCCAATAACTTATTACATGCACGCCGCTAAAACAAAATGGCGGGTAAGGCGGCAACTACTAACTCACGACAATGATGGAGGTGGAAATATCACCGCGAAGCGAGTGATATGATTCCAGAAGACTACAACTCATCGAGCGTCTGAGTGAGGCTCGAGAAGATTTATTGCGGGTGGCGGAAGCGTAAACGATACAAGTGACCAATATCCGGGATCGCGCAGGACTGACTGGGACTCCTCTAGGCGTCGGACGCGCTATCAAACTCTTCATCCAAGAGATCGCCTTCGTCAACATCTGGCCAAATCAACAAGCCAGGTGAGTACTATGAAAGTACTCGCAAGACAGTTCGGACATAAGGTATAACAAAAGTAAACATGAAGCACATGAATAAGTTAACCAGTGCGATCAGACATAAATAAATACTGGGTGCCAAGCGAGGTTCTGAATGACGCCTCGAGCGGAAACTGCAGAATAGTAATACTGGTGCCAAACGAGTGTCTGAAAGACTCCTCGAGCGGAAAATGCGGAGTAATAATGCGGGTGCCAAATGAGTGTCTGAAAGACTCCTCGAGCAGAAAATGCGGAGTAATAATGCGGGTGCCAAACGAGTGTCTGAAAGACTCCTCGAGAGGTAAATGCAAAATAATAATGCCACAGTCGGGCGTCGGGGCGACACCACATAAAGGGCTTATAACAGAAAGTAAAGACAGTGCATGCCACAGTCGGACGTCTGAGCGACATCACATAAAGGGCTTATATTGAAAGTGAGAAACGAGTACACGCCACAGTCGGACGTCTGCGCGATGTCACATAAAGGGCTTATATCACATCTCATTAATGCAACAGTTCGGGAACATAAATTATCACAAGCATGAGACACAAAATAAAGTTAGTCCATCCACAGGAATAACAATAAATCGGAATTTTACCACTTGAGCTTGTTTACCGGGGACAAGTTTTCACACGGATAGATATGGATATAATGTTCTCATTACTTGATCGTGGATACGATGATTTGGAAAGAATTGACTCTGCAGAGTTTGTACTTAACCACAGCCAACGGATTTCAGTAGTCACGGGGACTAGTTCCGTCTACGGTGTTTTGGAAGAAACACGTCTAACCAGTACACACCCAATTCAACCATCCGAAGCAAGGAATCACCCTCGGCAACTTTCAAGAAAAATCTTGAGACGGGGAGGCTACAACCTCGCGTAGCATGGGATCAAATTTCTATACGCGCGCTTTAAGGGGGTGCCCCCCCTCTCGGTCCCAACCGGAAACACCCATGCCCCCTGACCGAATGACTGGCTTTAATCCTGGGCCAAGGTACCATCATCCCGGCCTCTCTGTTTGGTGTGTACACGGAAAGAGGTTACCAACTTACTAAACCGCATCCTGGCAATGAGACATGTGGTAGCACGGAAAGGGGAAAGAACGGTAACGTGGCTCCAACCACATTAACGTCGGAGAAAGTCGGATGTCGCAAGGCTGGCATGCTACAACAGTACCACCTTGCTGCCATTCATGTCACCACATGATTTGGCCATCTCTCATCAGAGACCATCGCAACTTTGGAACAGGCGGAAAAAGATCGATAACGTAGCTCCAACCACGTTAACGTCGAAGAAAGTTGGATGACGCAAGGCTGGCATGCCACAACAGTACCACCTTGCTGCCCTTCATGTCACCACATGCTTAGGCCACCTCTCAACAGAGGTCATCGCAACTTTGGGATAACCGGGTCGTTGCCTTACAAGCAACGAGGTTTTTACCGACACTCATATGCCACGCACAAACTCTCTCGTGAACATGCAAAACATCTGCCATATCAAATGTTCAAAACATGCTTGCCTGGTGCGGAGAAGTCGGAGTCTAGCTCGGCGAAGTTCGCGGCTCCGTCACCTCTCCCGGAACCTAAGGCAAATCACGAAACGGGTACTAACGTGAAAACCAACACATACACAGAAACTTTTCCAAATATTTTTCAAATAAATCCCATAAAAAACTAGACAAAATTTGAAGATTGTCAGAAAAAGAATCACTAAAAAATACCTTTTTATTAAATAGTTATAAAGGTTTCTGTCCAGGGACTTATCTGTAATGAAACAGAAAAGTTCCAGGGTTTTAACTGAGAAAACAGAAAACGCTTCGGCTGGGAATGCGCAAGCGCAAAGGAGGAAACGTATTTTGCCCGAAGGCGCCAACAGAAAACGGTTCGCGAATAAAAGAACAGAGGCTGACATGCGGGGTCCACATGTCAGGTTTGAAAAGCTCGCCGGCGCCCGAAGACTGCGGTGGACGCCGGCGTCGAACCACGGCGAGATAGGGGGAACGGAGGGTACCAAGAGCTTCAGCGTCCTCTTCCGCGTCGGTGGGTGGTGGACTCGTCCAACGGGGAGCCCTAAGTCGACGGCGACACTTTCTCCGGCGGACGGCGGCTCGGGTGAGGATGGGGAACTCCGGTGGAGGGCTGCAAGCTTCAAATTGAAGTGCGGGTCAGAAAGAGGGATGCATGGTGAAGCTACTGGCAGGAGAATGGAGGCGGAGGAGCACACACGGGGGCGAATCGGGCTGGATCCCGTGGCGGGTCGCGGCGGCCGGAGTCGAGGAAGGAGACCTCCTCGGGGCTCTTCCAGTGGCTAGGCGTGCTCTAGGGGGAGTGCAGGGCTGGTGGGTGCTCGAGTTGAAGCTTGGGGCCTCTATTTATAGGCAGATCGACGGGGTGGCCGTGAACGGAGAATCTCCGGCGAGCGATTACGGCGGTGCAGTGGATTGGCAGGGGGTTTGAGCGGCCGGGCAGCATCAGTGGAGGTTACTGGACTCGTTTTGCAGCTAAACGGGGTCGGTCTTGGCGTAATGGCGTCGGTCCACGGTGAGGTGACCGCACGGGCTCAACGGCGGCAGAGAGCGCGCTCCGCGCCCTGCGGTTCACGACGAGAGCGGCAGCGCGTTCGGGGGAGTGGAAGGCCACGCGGCGAGCTCCGGTGGTTTGGGCGGCGCTGGGTGGCGTCGTCGGTGCCGTGTCTCCTGCTGGCGTCCGCAAAGCCGCCGCCTGCGTCGGTCACGGGGCGGCGCGCCTTCTGCTGCTCGTCGCCGACGCCCGCAAGGCGCCAGGCGTTCGTGCGGTGCAGGAACAAGAGAGCGGGGACAAGGAGCAAGGCGACGCGGTGGCACTGGCGAGATCGACGTCCGCTTCTGAAGAAAACGACAGCAGCCACTTGACTGAATCTCTGAACTTACTGAATGTGACAAGGACAGTGCACTGCAGGTGTTCGACAGAAGGTTTTGGCTTTGAGATAAATTTTTCTAGAGCTGTAACTTGGTGAGATGACCACTCAATGCACCCAGATGCTGCCTGCTTTTACTTGGAATTTTTGGAGAAGGTTTGGGATGAATTTCACCAAATTTGGCAAATCTGGTCCAAACTTGCAGCAAGTGTAGTTTGAAAATCTTGAACTGAAGACCAGTGGATCTTCATGGTTCTAGGTTGAGGGTTCAAAGGGCTAGGAGGGAGAGTTGGTTTGGTGGCAAAAATCAAAACAGAAAAAGGAGTTCCTTTGTAAATCTCCAAGAGCTAGAGGAGAAGGCAGAAATTTGTTTGAATAGAATTTAAATGGAAATAACCACATGGGGGTTCAACTTGCTGGTTTTGGTGCAAATCATGATCCAAAGGTGAGGGAAGGGTTAGAAGAGAGGATTTGCACTAATGCCATGGCAAGAAAGAATTGTTGAAAGTGGCAAAGGATTTTCCAAAAGCCATAGTGCAAAAATTCAAAAAGGTTTTCAAAAGTTAATTTCCCAAGTGAAAAGTATTTTGCCTTGAGTCCAAAAGAAAAGCAAGAACCTCCAAGATCAAAGACAGACCTTGGGTGAATCCACATAAAACTTTTCCATAAAAAAAATATTTGAGAGGGAGAGTTCTCTTGAAGAAAAAATTTAAATCACCTCCCTCAAGTCACAAAAATCTTTTGAAAAAAAATCCAAATAAAAACTTGGGTGTCACAGCAACCTTTAGTACCGGTTCGTGTCACGAACCGGTACTAATGAGGCTGCGTCAGGCTGTGGTCAGGCTGGGGCCCTGCGGGCACCTTTAGTACCGGTTCGTGCCATGAACCGGTACTATAGTTTCTTAGTAAGCTGTTTTTTAGTCCCACCTCGTGAAGAGAGAGGCACTAGGAGCGGTTTATAAGCCCTGAGTGCAGAGACGATGAAGGAGAGGCGCAATGCTCATCTGCACGTTGCTTAGCTTTAAGCCTTGAGGAATAGTGTAGACTGCACGGAGCTATGTGCAGTGCAGTTTGCACTGTTCCGAAAGGCTTGAAGCTAATTAACGAGCATTGTGCCTCTTTTTTATCTTTAATAACTTATTACAACTCCGGACTTCTTGTGTTACGGCAAAAACTGGACGCACTTCGTGTACAAACTGGACAATCTTTTTCGAAGTATCAGGGTTTCTGACGAGAACTCATCTGTTACATGGGCACTTCATTTTTCTAAACTTATTACAACTCCAGACTTTTTTGTGTTCCGTACACACCATTCAAAGCGACGTCATCAATTTTCAAAACATTCTGACATCATTTGCTATTTTTTAGTCATTTACCGATTTGCTTATAGAGCTAAATGACCGTGAAATTGAAAATCACTACAAAATGAACTCTGAAAATGTCGAAACTTGGCATGGTATCATCATTTCACCCACATAGCATGTGCAAAAGAGTAGAGGGGGTTACGGCAAAAACTGGACGCACTTCGTGTACAAACTGGACAATCTCTTTCGGAGTATCAGGGTTTCGGACGAGAACTCATCTGTTACACTCGCACTTCATTTTTTTAAACTTATTACAACTCCAGACTTTTTTGCGTTCCGTACGCGCCATTCAAAGCGACGTCATCAATTTTCAAAACTTTCTGACATCATTTGCTATTTTTTTAGTCATTTATCGATTTGTTTAGAGAGCTAAATGACCGTGAAATTGAAAATCACTACAAAATGAACTCAGAAAATGTCGAAACTTGGCATGGTATCATCATTTCACCCACATAGTATGTGCAAAACTGTAGAGAGGGTTACGGCAAAAACTGGACGCACTTCGTGTACAAACTGGACAATCTCTTTCGAAGTATCAGGGTTTCTGACGAGAACCCATCTGTTACATGGGCACTTCATTTTTTTAAACTTATTACAACTCCAGACTTTTTTGCGTTCCGTACACACCATTCAAAGCGACGTCATCAATTTTCAAAACTTTCTGACATCATTTGCTATTTTTTAGTCATTTACCGATTTATTTAGAGAGCTAAATGACCGTGAAATTGAAAATCACTGCAAAATGAACTCTGAAAATGTCGAAACTTGGCATGGTATCATCATTTCACCCACATAGCATGTGCAAAAGAGTAGAGAGGGTTACGGCAAAAACTGGACGCACTTCGTGTACAAACTGGACAATCTCTTTCGGAGTATCAGGGTTTCGGATGAGAACTCATCTGTTACACTCGCACTTCATTTTTTTAAACTTATTACAACTCAAGACTTTTTTGCGTTCCGTACGCACCATTCAAAGCGACGTCATCAATTTTCAACACTTTCTGACCGCATTTGTTATTTTTCAGTCATTTACCGATTTATTTAGAGAGCTAAATGACCGTGAAATTGAAAATCACTACAAAATGAACTCAGAAAATGTCGAAACTTGGCATGGTATCATTATTTCACCCACATAGCATGTGCAAAACAGTAGAGAGGGTTACGGCAAAAACTGGATGCACTTCGTGTACAAACTGGACAATCTCTTTCGGAGTATCAGGGTTTCGGATGAGAACTCATCTGTTACACTGGCACTTCATTTTTTTAAACTTATTACAACTCCAAACTTTTTTGCGTTCCGTACGCACCATTCAAAGCGACGTCATCATTTTTCAACACTTTCTGACAACATAGCTATTTTTCAGTCATTTACCGATTTGGGGAAAAGAAAAAAACTATATAAAAAACTAATCAGAAATAAATAGAAGAAAATAAAAAAAGCAGAAAAGAAAAAAACTATATAAAAAACTACTCAGAAATAAATAGAAGAAAATAAATAAAGAAAAAAAGAAAAAAACTATATAAAAAATTTCAACACTTTCTGACAGCATTTGCTATTTTTCATTCATTTACCGATTTGGGGAAAAGAAAAAAACTATATAAAAAACTAATCAGAAATAAATAGAAAAAAAATTAAAAAAAAGCAGAAAAGAAAAAAAAAACTATATAAAAAACTACTCCGAAATAAATAGAACAAAATAAATAAAGAAGAAAAGAAAAAACTATATAAAAAATTATTGGGGCGCTGTCCAGTGGGCCTGCTAGACCACGGGCGTGGAAATTCAAGCCCACAAGGGCCAGCAGGCTCACAGGGCAGCGCGCCATAGTTAGGCCCAGAAGCCTGCTTTACAAGGGAGTTCAAAGTAGCAGCCACGGCTGGGTTTATAAAACAGTGCGACTGCCCTTCGCCCGGCGAGGTGGGACTAAACTTTCTACACCGCGGGTGGCAGCGCACCCCCTTTAGTACCGGTTGGTAGCCCAACCCGGTACTAAAGGTGGGTCTTTAGTACCGGTTGGAGCCACCAACCGGTACTAAAGGCCCGCTCTTCCCGCCTCTTGGCCTGGCCAAAATAGGCCTTTAGTACCGGTTGGTGGATCAAACCGGTACTAATGGCCACCGCTATATAAGCACCACTTATGAATATTTTTAGTTCCTTTCAGTTTGTTCTTCGCCCCCGTCGCCGCCCCTGTCGCGCCCCAGCCCGTCCCTGTCGCCGTCGTCGTCGCCGCCCCCGTCGCTGTCGTTGCCGCCCCCGTCGCCGCCCCAGCCGGCCCCCATCGTCGCGCGACCCGCCGCGCCGTCGCCCCCGGCCCGCCGCCCGTCTTCGCCGTCGTCGTCGCCCCCGGCCCGTACGTGTCGCCGTCTCGCGCCGTCGCCCCCGGCCCGTCGCGCCGTCCCCGCCGCCCGTACGCCGCCGCCCCGCTCGTACACACACACACACACACAGAGAGAGAGACACACGCACACACATTTTTTTACTTATTTTATGTTTTCTCTTGTTTAGATTAATGCATGTCAAATTTTCTGTTGAATTAATATAACTAGTTTATTTTTAGTAAATGCTTAGTTAAACTAGTTGAATTAATAGAATTAGTTTATTTTTAGTAAGAAAATTTAGGTATATGAGATTTGATGATCTAATTAAAATATTACTATATAGGTACTTTATATATTTTAGTAAGAAAATTAATATAACTAGTTCATTTTTAGTAAATTCTTAGTTGAATTTGTTGAATTAATAGAACTAGCTTATTGTTAGTAAGAAAATTTAGGTATTTGAGATTTGATGATCTAATTAAAATGTTACTATATATATAGAACTAGCTACTTTATTTTAGTAAGAAAATTAATAGAACTAGTTTATTTTTAGTAAATGCTTAGTTGAATTAGTTGAATTAATAGAACTAGTTGAATTGATAGAACTAGTTTAATTAGTAGAAGTAGTTGAATTAGTTGAATTAATAGAACTAGTAAGTGTTTAATGTTTCACCTATATGAACATAGGAAATGTCGTCTGACGACGAAAAAGATTTCATTAAGTGCGAATACTGTGAAGACCAGCGCGGCCTGTGCGACAAAAATTTCCTTGTTGATGATAGGCACTTCAGCATCAAGCTGGATGAGACCTTCGAAGTGGATACAGTAAGTCACAACGACAAGTCTTTTTTCGTAATTAAGCATGACTTATGCTTCATTTGCTTCAACTTATAATTTTTAATTTTCACTATTGTACTAGCGCATCCCCTGCCATGCAAGAATTTTTGTCTTGGATAAGATAGGTTTCAGTGCTATGGAAACTATGGAGGTAAAGAGAGTTTACCTGAAGACCGAGCATGGTTATACTTTCAACATCAAATTATACAATGCAGACACATACACCTATTTTAAATGCAAAACTTGGCAAGCACTATGCAAGACTTATGCATTTGAGCCTGATATGGTTATCACCTTTGATAAGTCACAACTTGGCAAGCACTATGCAAGAGTTTACCTGAAGACCGAGCATGGTTATGAATTTGAGTCCGATGACAGTTGTGCCTCAGTGGATCGAGACTAAAGGTCGCATGTCAATTGTTAGCTTACGGCCAAGATATTCTACAGTGCACATGAGTGCATTCAGGATTTCTGAAAGTGATGAATGCTTAATAGTGAAAGATTGGAGCAAAATTGTTAACGATCGCAGAGAAGTACTAGGGGGCAGCAATTGGAAGCGCAGCCCACGATTAGGAGACAGGTTCATCTGCATACTCCAATATGATGAATGGGGAGAGCTATACATGTTCTATGCTATTTTACATGAGAGAGAGCAGTAGGAGTGATTTAGCTAGTTATCATGCTCTTAGTACTTGTTGTCCTCTCATGCGTGTCCGTGTTCTTTATCCTGAACTTAATCTCAAAGAGTGATTTTCTTTTGTGGTGTTATGAACGCTTATAATATCATGACCATGTTGAACTCGATGATATCTTTGCTAGCTAGTATACACTGATGTTGGTGATGATATGATGCAAGAGTTTTTATATTAATATGATGATGATGATGATGATGATGATGATGATGAGTTATTATATCATTTATGAAAGAAACCGCATATTAGTTTCAACTGGATGGATCCTAGCTGAGTGATCCTAGCTAAGTGATCAAGTATATGCCATATTCTCTGATGGCACCATCTCAAGTAATATGGATATGGCATATACTTGATCACTTAGCTAGGATCCACATGCATCCAGTCGAAACTAATCTGCGGTACTTTCACCTAATGATTTAACAACTCATTATAATGTAAAACAATCACTAAATTAAATTGAAAACACAAAACTAAAGGAAAAATAAAAATTAAAACCAAAACACACCCAAACATTTAGTACCAGTTGGTGTTACCAACCGGTACTAATGTCCTACACGCACCCGGGCCTGGCTCGTGCCACTACGTGGCACGTTAGCGCCGGTTCGTGCCGAACCGGTACTAAAGGGGGGGGGGCTTTAGTCCCCACTCTTTAGTGCCGATTGCAGAACCGGCACTAAAGGCCCTTACGAACCGGTGATAAAACTCCGTTTTCTACTAGTGTTAGGGAGTAGTATGAGATGGTGCCATCAGTGAAAACTGCATGTCCATGGTTAAAGAGAAAAGTTGTGCATCGATTGTTAGCTAGTTGCACATCGACACCTAAACAGTTGCACCAAACAAAGATTAAATTGCACAGAAAAAAGTCCGTTGAAACATACCCATACGGGATCTAGTTTCGAAGAGTACGTCGTGTGGGTTCCAAGGGTGAAAACGGATCTTAATTCTGACGCGCGGTTTAAAAATTATGACTTTTTAACATTTTAGAAACTCGAATTAAATACGTTCACATTTGTTCACATGGATGCTTCCGTAATACTTTTCTGTTTGCATGGTACTTTATTTAATATATGAATTAGAATTTTTTTTATATCAATTAAAGAGGATAAATTATTATCCTTTATAGATTAATAGGAGACCAAAACTTTCTATTTTAGGGCGACCGCTTGGAAAGCAGCCGGCCGCCAGCTAGACTTGTCCAAAAAAGCCACATACACATATGGATGTACTCTATATGTGTATAACGTTTCACGATGAAATGGTTCACGACGTGAGCTACACAAAAGACTAATTCATTGATTTCATAGTGAACAGTGCGTGTGTTAAAAATCGTATAACTTATGCTTACCAATTCTTCTTCAAAATAAAAGGTCATATAAACTGGAATAAACCTGGAGGGAGGGAGTAAAACTGGACGAGGTGACGTGATCAGTTTGACCATTATTGTCATGTCTCATCCTCGCAACGAAACACGCCCACTGGGCTATCGATCACTGTCATCAGTGTTCCCTTCCGGCCGGCCCTGGCCTCTGAAAATCGCACGCATGGACTGGCTAACTAGAAGAGTGCGATCAGAAGTTGGCGACTGGGCTATAGCAGCATACCTGTAGCAAACGTGGAGATGTACTGGCTGATAACAGCCACGAGATAAGGGGGCAACCAGCCTGTGCCGTACAATTGTGTCCGGCTGATCGATGGTTTTTTTTTTCCGACGAAAAACCATCACGGCTAGCTTTATTCAACATCAAATAACATTTACATCATCCACTAAGAAATAAGAAATAAAATCAGGAGGTGTATTCACCCATACAAATGTCTGGCCGATCGATGGTTCGCTAGGATGTTGTACTAGCAGAAATACCCGACCCAACATTTGCTAGAGATCATGTCCAAAAAGCAATTTATGACAAGAAACCAATATAATATTTTCGGAATGAAATCGATATAATAAATAGTATATGATACTATAGTCCCATCGGCTAACCTTCAAACATGCCTTCAATGTCATGTATGTTTTTGTCCCTATATATGTGTGTGTCGTCATAACCATTCTCATCCACAGTCAAGTAGTAGAACACACAACCACGGGCATACTTCTGTTGCTATCAACCACTGGCTTGAAGGAACAGAATTAGGGAAGAAGAAAAGACCATTAGAAACTTAAATTTAGGGAATATGAGGCATCACGAAATCAATGAGAATTGCTCCCTAGGCCTAGTGGCATTCTAGTTTTTAGATAATCACTGTCGGGCATTAGGCCGCTTAGACATTATATCTTCAGCCTTGTATATACTCCTCGAGATCTTAGCCCCGGTGCTTGGCATACCCTCTGTCTTGCATCAAATTTCCTCAACGTGTGATCGTCCCTATACTATCACTGCAACACGTACGTCAATTGCAGGCACTTTAAAATGCCTCAAAAAGCCCCTATAATGCCAGCTTAGAGAAAAGAAGGCATTTTCGAAATATGCTAGAGATGGTCACGGAGGGAAAGGTCTTTTAAGGCATTTTTTTCAGAACGCCTCCAAAGGTCAACACAGAGGCATGTTTAAAACGCCAGCAAGCTCAATTTGAGGCATTTTTCCACAACGCCTCAAAAAGATTAAACACATGCATTTTTCCATAACGCCAACAAGCTCAATTGAAGGCATTTTTCAGAATGCCTCCAAAGACTATTTGTAGCATTTTTCATAATGCCTCTAAAAATTGTGCCTGGCATCTCTCATGCTGCCTTTAAGACATTTTTGTGGCATTTCTAAAAAATGCCTCAAAACCATTATGTGGCGTCTTTTGTATTGCCTCCAAAATGTTTCCATGGCACATAAGAATGCCACAAACTTTACATATGCATAATAAGAATATGATAAAACCACTGTTATAGCAAGCTCAATAATTTGCATCTAGCTCTGTACAAACACGCATACAACAGTAAAAAAAGATTGAGAAGCTTGCATCGGCTTAGAAGTATCATCGTGCACACGAATAATGTAAAGCATCACCATCAGAACATCTTTACAAATTCAGGAACAATATCAAAGTATCAATCAGAAACACACAGGTCACTTCCAACTATTGTGGCAGCAATATGAAGAAGTGTTCCAGCTTGATGCAAGAGCAAGCCAATCAGCAGTGTACCAGCATAAGAGCAAGCCAATCTTAGACAAGCACACACAAGAGCAAGCCAATCTTAGACGGGCACACACAATCACCTTCAACTTCAACCTTGAGCAGTTTACCAGCATTTCTAGGCTTCTACAAGAGCAAAGAATGTTCTCAGCACTGTAACAGGGTTACAGAGACATGCATACAAGAAAAATGGGCCAGGAAACCTCATGCTCTAATTCGCTACAGGAAAAGGCATGTACAACTCACCTATGAACATCTTTCATGTTTCCCTGCCCGGATTCCTAAGTATGTTGTTTCCGGTTGTAGCAGAGATTGCGTGAGTACATTTTTCCATTGTTGTTGTCTCAGAAACTTTCTTTCTCTTCAGTGTATTCCTCACTGCCCTTCTGAAGTACTACAACTAGTCTGATGGTTGGTCACCTGAGTTCCAGTAGTTGTTTTGTTGGGATCCACATTCTCGCTATTGTTGAAAGACATCTGACTACAAACACTAGAAACCTACAATTGGGTAAAAACAAAAATCATGTATAGTTATACATAATATGAGCACAAAACAACAACTATGAGCGGTTGCATATACAAGAACAGGGCAAATGAGTTAGCAAAGTGTCATGTATCATACATTTTTGCGTGGTCATGGAATACACCTAGCTTGGGCATTTCCTAGCTTGTTTATTTTCCCTTTGTGCACGAGGCAGCTCAGTTGTTTCTTTGAGCACGATGTTGACAAGAACTTCAACACAATCAGCTAGTGGTTGGCCATCAATAGCTTTAGCTTTTCTATCAGTTTTCTGAATGGTTCCCATTGCCACCACACTTGCATTGTTTGGCGATGTCAAACTAACTTCCATGCCACACTTTATGGTATCTTCTAATTCGTCCTGTAAGTTGCAATAGTACTAAGTAACCCTTCTAATTTGCTAGTTGGTTAATAAGTTGAGACACATATAGAAAAATCACCTTTGGCCCCTTTTGGAGCGGTGTTTGATATATTCCTGGTTTCTTATGTTTAGTTGTCTTTGTCTTCTTTGGTTTCGGCACAGGCGCAAGACTTGGTAGTGTTGATTCTGTTTACTTTGATTCCAGTTGGGATGCCTTCACCTTATCTGGATGCCTTGGAGCAACCATTGCCTCGGATGCCTTGGTAGTATATGAAAGTGAAGTTGCTTGTTCTTCGTCATTCATGGTTTCCAAGTCCTAGTATGTGGAAACTCATATTTAGCTAGTAGTAAATGCTCAAATAATGTGACTGAATTTAAGAGATGAAAACAAGAATCACCTTAGAAGGATCTTTATTTAGAAGCCCCTTTTCTGGAATTCCTCCCATTTCAACAGACCCCCTAGAAGCTATGATCAAACTTTTTAGCTCATTGTACTGTTCTTCCATTCTCTCACTCTTGGCCATTATTGAAGTTTGATTTGCCACCGGAGTATGCACCACATGCCGAAGCTCCATGTTCTCTCGTTTAGCAGCATGTAGTTCAGCTTCAACTTGAGCAAGGCGCTCCTAAGTGACTCCACCTACTAATAGATCAAGGCCACTTGGCCTTCCTTTCTTTTCTTTTGGGAAAATTGATGAATAAAATCACCATCACAGGCCTCCTCACCAATCAAAGAAGGATCTTCCCGAATCCTTTTTTTAATGTCATCCTGAAAGGTTCATATAACAGTAGGGTTGCAAGCATGAATTTTATGAAGCACTGAACAAAGCAGTATCAAGTGAAAGCTAACTAGGAATATAATAGAACAGAGCACTATGAAGTGAACTACATACCATTTTTACTCCGCTTTGTTGGTTGACTGGATATCCATTGTTTTTCGTATGCGTAACCACGTAAAGCTCGGCACGCCCAATTTTCCTACCCTCTACCATCTCCTGAAGCAGATATGAAATGTTGATACACCAGTTACACGAGTTAATAATACATTTAATCATATGAGACCCCAAAAAAGGACAAAGACAGCAAGGCAACAGATCTAGACAGCAAATCTGTCCACAATTCAGCTGTGTACATATGAGAGGCAAAATAAGTAAGATCGGCCTTCCTCGACACATCGGTGTGGGTCCTGTTGACACAAAGAACATGGCAAATGAATATTATGGGGTAAAATAAAACAAGGAATACTGATTACCATTTGATCAAGGACAACTGCAAAACTTCGTGACCCAGCGGTGTGGGTCCTGTTGCATCCCTCGAGTTGCGATACTCGAGTGGCTTTGTTTCTCTCAGATTTTTCCTGGACACACAAATATGATGAAGAAACTCATAACAAGCTTATATGTGGAATACATATTTAGCATAGGATACAAAACTACACCATTGAGTACTCACATTAGCTTTATCTGTTCTCTAGTGTTTTCCTAGCCACTCCCACTGTCCAATTGGGATTCTATTACTATAACCATTAAGAATATTCTGTGCCCGTGACAAATCAGCTTTGTAGTATTTCCTCTTTAAAAAAACCTTGATGTCTTTCCATGTTTTACTGGCTGATCTCAACACCCATCTTTTGTATGACTCATCTGAAGGAAATATGCCCTAGAGGCAATAATAAAGTTGTTATTTATATTTCCTTGTATCATGATAAATGTTTATTATTCATGCTAGAATTGTATTAACCGGAAACTTAGTACATGTGTGAATACATAGACAAACAGAATGTCCCTAGTGTGCCTCTACTTGACTAGCTTGTTACTCAAAGATGGTTAAGTTTCCTAACCATAGACATGGGTTGTCATTTGATGAATGGGATCGCATCATTAGAGAATGATGTGATGGACAAGACCCATCCGTTAGCCTTAGCATTATGATCGTTTAGTTTATTGCTATTGCTTTCTTCATGACTTATACATGTTCCTATGACTATGAAATTATGCAACTTCCGAATACTGGAGGAACACTTAGTGTGCTATCAAATGTCACAAAGTAACTGAGTGATTATAAAGATTCTCTACAGGTGTATCCAAAGGTGTTTGTTGGGTTGGCATAGATCAAGATTAGGATTTGTCACTCCGTGTATCGGAGAGGTATCTCTGGGCCTCTCGATAATGCACGTCACTATAAGCCTTGCAAGCAATGTGACTAATGAGTTAGTTGCAGGATGATGCATTACGGAATGAGTAAAGAGACTTGCCGGTAACGAGATTGAACTAGGTATGAGTATACGGACGATCGAATCTCGGGCAAGTAAGATATCAATGACAAAGGGAACAACGTATGTTGTTATGTGGTTTGACCGATAAAGATCTTCGTAGAATATGTAGGAGCTAATATGAGAATCCAGGTTCCGCTATTGGTTATTGACCGGAGATGTGTCTCGGTAATGTCTACATAGTTCTCGAACCCGTAGGGTCCGCACGCTTAACGCTCGATGACGATTTGTATTATGAGTTATGTGATTTTATGACCGAAGTTTGTTCGGAGTCCCGGATGAGATCACGGACATGACGAGGAGTCTCGAAATGTTCAAGAGGTAAAGATTCATATATTGGGAGGTTACATTCAGACACCGGAATGGTTTGGGACGTTTCGGATGAGTTTCGGAGTACCGGGGGTTACCGGAACCCCTCCCGGGAAGTTAATGGGTCATCATGGGCCTTAGTGGAGAAGAGAGAGGGCCAGCCAAGAGGTGCCCCCCCTTGCCAGTCCGAATTGGACAAGGGGTGGGGTCGGCGCCCCCCTTCCCTCACCTACTCATCCTCTCTTTCCCCCTTTGCTACTCCGAAAAAGGTAAGAGGAGGGGGAATCCTACTTGGACTAGGGAGTCCTAGTAGGACTCCCCACACCTGGCACACCCCCCTTGGGCCGGCCTCCTCCTCCCCCTCCTTTATATACGTGGGAAGGGGGCACCCCAAAGGACACACAAGTTTCTCTTAGCCGTGTGCGGTGCCCCCCTCCACAGTTACACACCTCGATCATATCGTCGTAGTGCTTAGGCGAAGCCCTGCACCGGTAACTTCATCATCACCGTCGCCATGCCGTCGTGCTGACGGAACTCTCCCTCGGCCTCAACTGGATCAAGAGCTCGAGGGACTTCATCGAACTGAATGTGTGCTGAACGCGGAGGTGTCGTACGTTCGGTGCTTGGATCGGTTGGATCGCGAAGGCGTTCGACTACATCAACCGCGTTACTAAATGCTTCCGCTTTCGGTCTACGAGGGTACATGGACACACTCTCCCCGCTCGTTGCTATGCATCTCCTAGATATATCTTGCGTGATCGTAGGAATTTTTTTGAAATACTACGTTCCCCAACAGTGGCATCCGAGCCAGGTCTATGCGTAGATGTTATATGCACGAGTAGAACACAATGAGTTGTGGGCGATAATAGTCATACTGCTTACCAGCAACGTCTTACTTTGATTCGGCGGTATTGTTGGATGAAGCGGCCCGGACCGACATTACATGACCGCGTTCATGAGACTGGTTCTACCGATGTGCTTCGCACACAGGTGGCTAGCGGGTGTCAGTTTCTCCAACTTTAGTTGAATCGAGTTTGACTATGCCCGGTCCTTGTTGAAGGTTAAAACAACACACTTGACGAAAAATCGTTGTGGTTTTGATGCGTAGGTAAGAACGGTTCTTGCTAGATGCCCGTAGCAGCCATGTAAAACTTTGCAACAACAAAGTAGAGGACGTCTAACTTGTTTTTGCAGGGCTTGTTGTGATGTGATATGGTCAAGATGTGATGATATATAAATTGTTGTATGAGATGATCATGTTTTGTGAAAGTTATCGGTAACTATCAGGAGCCTTATGGTTGTCACTTTATTGTATGAAGTGCAATCGCCGTGTAATTGCTTTACTTTATCACTAAGTGGTAGCGATAGTCGTAGAAGCAGTAGTTGGCGAGACGACAACGATGCTTCGATGGAGATCAAGGTGTCAAGCTGGTGACGATGGTGATCATGACGGTGCTTTGGAGATGGAGATCAAAGGCACAAGATGATGATGGCCATATCATATCACTTATTTTGATTGCATGTGATGTTTATCCTTTATGCATCTTATTTTGCTTAGTACGGCGGTAGCATTATAAGATGATCTCTCACTAAATTTCAAGTTATAAGTGTTCTCCCTGAGTATGCAACGTTGCTACAGTTCGTCGTGCCGAGACACCACGTGATGATCGGGTGTGATAAGCTCTACGTTCACATACAACAGGTGCAAGCCAATTTTGCACACGCAGAATACCCAGGTTATACTTGACGAGCCTAGCATATGCAGATATGGCCACGGAACACTGAGACCGAAAGGTCGAGCGTGAATCATATAGTAGATATGATCAACACAGAGATGTTCACCATTGAAAACTACTCCATCTCACGTGATGATCGGACATGGTTTAGTTGATATGGATCACGTGATCATTTAGATGACTAGAGGGATGTCTATCTAAGTGGGAGTTCTTAAGTAATATGATTAATTAAACTTTAATTTATCATGAACTTAGTACCTGATAGTATTTTGCATGTCTATGTTGTTGTAGATCAATGGCCCGTGCTACCGTTCCTTTGAATTTTAATGCGTTCCTAGAGAAAGCTAAGTTGAAAGATGGTGGTAGCAAATACACGGACTGGGTCCGTAACTTGAGGATTATCCTCATTGCTGCACAGAAGAATTACGTCCTGGAAGCACCGCTAGGTGTACCACCCACGCCAGCAACTGCAGACATTGTGAATGCCTCGCAGTCGCGTGTTGGTGACTACTCGATAGTTCAGTGTGCCATGCTTTAGGGCTTAGAACCGGGACTTCAACGACGTTTTGAACATCATGGTGTTCCAGGAGTTGAAGTTAATATTTCAAGCAAATGCCCGGATTGAGAGATATGAAGTCTCCAATAAGTTCTATAGCTGCAAAATGGAGAAGAATAGTTCTGTCAGTGAACATATACTCAGAATGTCTCGGTACCACAAACACTTGACTCAACTGGGAGTAAATCTTCCTGATGATAGTGTCATTGACAGAGTTCTTCAATCACTGCCACCAAGCTACAAAAGCTTCGTGATGAACTATAATATGCAAGGGATGGATAAGACCATTCCTGAGCTCTTCGCAATGCTAAAGGCTGCGGAGGTAGAAATCAAGAAGGAGCATCAAGTGTTGATGGTTAACAAGACCACTAGTTTCAAGAAAAAGGGCAAAGGAAAGAAGGGGAACTTCAAGAAGAACGGCAAGCAAGTTGCTGCTCAAGTGAAGAAGCCCAAGTCTGGACCTAAGCCTGAGACTGAGTGCTTCTACTTCAAAGGGACTGGTCACTGGAAGTGGAATTGCCCCAAGTATTTAGCGGATATATTTGATATACATGTTATTGATGTGTACCTTACTAATGCTCGTAGTAGCGCCTGGGTATTTGATACTGGTTCTGTTGCTCATATTTGCAACTCGAAACAGGGGCTACGGATTAAACGAAGATTGTCTAAGGACGAGGTGATGATGCGCGTGGGAAATGGTTCCAAAGTCGATGTGATCGCCGTCGGCAAGCTACCTCTACATCTACCTTCGGGGTTAGTTTTATACCTGAATAATTGTTATTTGGTGCCAGCGTTAAGCATGAACATTATATCTGGATCTTGTTTGATGCGAGACGGTTATTCATTTAAATCAGAGAATAATGGTTGTTCTATTTATATGAGTAATATCTTTTATCGTCATGCACCCTTGATGAGTGGTCTATTTTTGTTGAATCTCGATAGTAGTGATACACATATTCATATTATTGAAGCCAAAAGATATAAGTTTAATAATGATAGTGCAACTTATTTGTGGCACTGCTGTTTAGGTTATATTGGTGTAAAGCGCATGAAGAAACTCCATGTTGATGGGCTTTTGGAATCACTTGATTATGAATCACTCGATACATGCGAACCATGCCTCATGGGTTCTCCGGAACAATGGAGCGAGCAACAGACTTGTTGGAAATAATACATACTGATGTATGCGGTCCGATGAGTGTTGAGGCTCGCGGCGGGTATCATTATTTTCTGACATTCACGGATGATTTGAGCAGATATGGGTATATCTACTTGATGAAGCATAAGTCTGAAACATTTGAAAAGTTCAAAGAATTTCAGAGTGAATTGGAAAATCATCGTAACAAAAAAATAAAGTTTCTACGATCTGATCGTGGAGGTGAATATTTGAGTTATGAGTTTGGTCTTCATTTTAAACAGTGCGGAATAGTTTTCCAACTCACGCCACCTGGAACACCACAGCGTAATGGTGTGTCCGAACGTCGTAACCTACTTTATTGGATATGGTGCGATCTATAATGTCTCTTACTGATTTACCGCTATCGTTTTGGGGTTATGCTTTAGAGACGGCTGCATTCACGTTAAATAGGGCGCCATCTAAATCCGTTGAGATGACACTATATGAACTGTGGTTTGGCAAGAAACCTAAACTGTCGTTTCTTAAAGTTTGGGGCTGCGATGCTTATGTGAAAAAGCTTCACTGATAAGCTCGAACCCAAATCGGAGAAATGTGTCTTCATAGGATATCCAAAGGAGACTGTTTGATACACCTTTTATCACAGATCCGAAGGCAAGATATTCGTTGCTAAGAATGGATCCTTTCTAGAGAAGGAGTTTCTCTTGAAAGAAGTGAGTGGGAGGAAAGTAGAACTTGATGAGGTAAGTGTACCTGCTCCTGAATTGGAAAGTAGTTCATCACAGAAATCAGTTCGAGTGATTCCTACACCAATTAGTGAGGAAGTTAATGATGATGATCATGAAACTTCAGATCAAGTTACTACCGAACCTCGTAGGTCAACCAGAGTACGTTCTGCACCAGAGTGGTATGGTAATCCTATTCTGGACGTCATGTTACTAGATCAAGACGAACCTACGAACTATGAGGAAGCGATGATGAGCCCAGATTCCGCGAAATGGCTTGAGGCCATGAAATCTGAGATGGGATCCATGTATGAGAACAAAGTGTGGACTTTGGTTGACTTGCCCAATGATCGGCAAGCCATAGAGATTAAATGGATCTTCAAGAAGAAGACTGACGCTGGCGGTATTGTTATGTCTGCAAAAGCTTGACTTGTTGCGAAAGGTTTTCGACAAGTTCAAGGAGTTGACTACGATGAGACCTTCTCACCCGTAGCGATGCTTAAGTCTGTCTGAATCATGTTAGCAATTACCGCATTTTATGATTATGAAATTTGGTAAATGGATGTCAAAACTGCATTCCTTAATGGATTTCTTAAAGAAGAGTTGTATATGATGCAACCAGAAGGTTTTGTCGATCCTAAAGGTGCTAACAAAGTGTGCAAGCTCCAGCGATCCATTTATGGACTGGTGCAAGCCTCTCGGAGTTGGAATATACGCTTTGATAGTGTGATCAACGCATATGGTTTTATACAGACTTTTGGAGAAGCCTGTATTTACAAGAAAGTGAGTGGGAGCTCTGTAGCATTTCTAATATTATATGTGGATGACATATTGTTGATTGGAAATGATACAGAATTTCTGAATAGCATAAAAGGATACTTGAATAAGAATTTTTCAATGAAAGACCTCGGTGAAGCTGCTTACATATTGGGCATCAAGATCTATAGAGATAGATCAAGACGCTTAATTGGACTTTCACAAAGCACATACCTTGATAAGATTTTGAAGAAGTTCAAAATAGATCAGTCAAAGAAAGGGTTCTTGCCTGTGTTACAAGGTGTGAAGTTGAGTGAGACTCAATGCCCGACCACTTCAGAAGATAGAGAGAAAATGAAAGTCATTCCCTATGCCTCGGCCATAGGTTCTATCATCTATGCAATGCTGTGTACCAGACCTGATTTGTGCCTTGCTATAAGTATAGTAGGGAGGTACCAAAGTAATCCAGGAGTGGATCCCTGGACAACGGTCAAGAACATCCTGAAATACCCAAAAAGGACTAAGGATATGTTTCTCGTTTATGGAGGAGACAAAGAGCTCATCGTAAATGGTTACTCGATGCAAGCTTTGACTCTGATCCGGATGACTCTAAGTCACAAACCGGATATGTATTTATATTGAATGGTGGAGCTGTCAGTTGGTGCAGTTCCAAACAGAGCGTCGTGGCGGGATCTACGTGTGAAGCGGAGTACATAGCTGCTTCGGAAGCAGCAAATGAAGGAGTCTGGATGAAGGAGTTCATATCTGATCTAGGTGTAATACCTAGTGCATCGGGTCCAATGAAAATCTTTTGTGAAAATACTGGAGCAATTGCCTTGGCGAAGGAATCCAGATTTCACAAGAGAACCAAGCACATCAATAGATGCTTCAATTCCATCCGCGATCTAGTCAAGGAGGGAGACATAGAAGTTTGCAAAATACATACGGATCTGAATGTTGCAGACCCGTTGACTAAGCCTCTTCCACGAGCAAAACTTGATCAACACCAAGACTCCATGGGTGTTAGAATCATTACTATGTAATCTAGATTATTGACTCTAGTGCAAGTGGGAGACTGAAGGAAATATGCCCTAGAGGAAATAATAAAGTTGTTATTTATATTTCCTTGTATCATGATAAATGTTTATTATTCATGCTAGAATTGTATTAACCAGCAACTTAGTACATGTGTGAATACATAAACAAATAGAATGTCCCTAGTGTGCCTCTACTTGACTAGCTCGTTAATCAAAGATGGTTAAGTTTCCTAACCATAGACATGTGTTGTCATTTGATGAACGGGATCACATCATTAGAGAATGATGTGATGGACAAGACCCATCCGTTAGCCGTAGCATTATGATCGTTTAGTTTATTGCTATTGCTTTCTTCATGACTTATGCATGTTCCTATGAATATGAGATTATGCAACTCCCGAATACCAGAGGAAAACTTAGTGTGCTATCAAACGTCACAACGTAACTGGGTGATTATAAAGATGCTCTACAGGTGTCTCCAAAGGTGTTTGTTGGGTTGGCATAGATCAAGATTAGGATTTGTCAATCCGTGTATCGGAGAGGTATCTCTGGGCCTCTCGATAATGCACATCACTATAAGCCTTGCAAGCAATGTGACTAATGAGTTAGTTGCAGGATCATGCATTACGGAACGAGTAAAGAGACTTGCCGGTAACGAGATTGAACTAGGTATGAGTATACGGACAATCGAATCTCGGGCAAGTAACATACCAATGACAAAGGGAACAACGTATGTTGTTATGCAGTTTGACCGATAAAGATCTTCGTAGAATATGTAGGAGCCAATATGAGCATACAGGTTCCGCTATTGGTTATTGACCGGAGATGTGTCTCGGTCATGTCTACATAGTTCTCAAACCCGTAGGGTCCGCACGCTTAACACTCGATGACGATTTGTATTATGAGTTATGTGATTTTATGACCTAAGTTTGTTCGGAGTCCCGGATGAGATCACGGACATGACGAGGAGTCTCGAAATGTTCATGAGGTAAAGATTCATATATTGGGAGGTTACACTCGGACACCGGAATGGTTTGGGACGTTTTGGATGAGTTTCGGAGTACCGGGGGTTACCGGAACCCCTGCCGGGAAGTTAATGGGCCATCATGGGCCTTAGTGGAGAAGAGAGAGGGCCGGCCAAGAGGTGGCGCCCCCCCCCCCTTGCCCGTCCGAATTGGACAAGGGGTGGGGGTGGCGCCCCCCCTTTCCCTCTCCTACTCCTCCTCTCTTTCCCCCATTGCTACTCCGGAAGATGTAAGAGGAGGGGGAATCGTACTTGGACTATGGAGTCCTAGTAGGACTCCCCACACCTGGCGCGCTCCCTTGGGCCGGCCTCCTCCTCCCCCCTCCTTTATATACATGGAAAGGGGGCACCCCAAAGGACACACAAGTTTCTCTTAGCCGTGTGCGGTGCCCCCCTCCACAGTTACACACCTCGATCATATCGTCGTAGTGCTTAGGCGAAGCCCTGCACCGGTAACTTCATCATCACCGTCGCCACGCCGTCGTGCTGATGGAACTCTCCCTCGGCCTCAACTGGATCAAGAGCTCGAGGGACGTCATCGAGCTGAATGTGTGCCGAACGCGGAGGTGTCGTACGTTCGGTGCTTGGATCGGTTGGATCGCGAAGACGTTCGACTACATCAACCGCGTTACTAAACGCTTCCGCTTTCGGTCTACGAGGGTATGTGGACACACTCTCCCCGCTTGTTTCTATGCATCTCCTAGATAGATCTTGCGTGATCGTAGGAATTTTTTTAAATAATACGTTCCCCAACATCATCAATGTTGAAAAAAGCCTATTATAAAATACAGTTGTGACAACTTGTTCGTTGAAGAAGAAAATGACTTGTTTGTTGAAGATGCAAATATATATGTTAGATTCCCTTGACATACCTGAACAGAATCCCACAACTTTTCTTTCTCTAACTTTGGTACTTTGCTCCAGTTTTGAGCACCTAAGGACATTTCTTTTCCTTTCACTAGGGTTCCAATAAAATTTGTCAGCTTGCATGTCTTCTAACCACATGGCTGACCAAATCTGTTAAACTTCAAATTGATCTTGTTATCAACATCATGTTCTTTCCAGAAGCGCCTCATGTGAGTAGGTCCTCTTCTAGCGTTCTCCACAACTTCTGGTACATGAACAGATAGGAACTACCATTAGGTCCATGCAAAACAAGCACATGTAAATTCTTTTATGCCCTCAGAACTAACCATGTGTTTGCTCCTATTCTTGTCGAACTTCCTCTTCTTGTTCAGGTTCATCTTCTTGTCCAGACTAACCTTCTTCATCTTCCGATTTAGTTTCATCACCATGTTCAGTGTCATCTTCTCCATCTTCTGATTCAGTTTCCTCACCACTTCCCTCATGGCTCCTTGTGTCAACATCTTCTTCAGCTTTGGAATTCTTCGAAATCAATACAAGAAAACAAGATGAGTAATAAAAACAAGTGTTCAATGTTATCCATGTTGAGCTCCTCAAGACCATCAGAAGTAATAAAAACAAGAGCTCACCAAGTATTTTAAGAGCTTACCATAGTGAAGTGTTCTAATTTATCCCTGTTTGAAGCTTCTGTTTTAATTTGTTTGATAACATTGATGCATTCCACTTGTGGTAGATTAACTTCTCTGACTCTATAATTCAAGTCATTCAATCTTCGTTCATGGTCAGACACATGGGACTGATTGAATGCATCAGATCTTGATCCCGAAGTCATCATATTTCCTGGCATGTACAATTTGAAACTCAGATAGAAAAGACAATATCAAAACTAAGATAAAAACAATCAACAACACTTGAAATTTAGTTCAAAAACAATCAATAGCTCTCACCTAATCCTAGCCTAATATTATTCATGCCCATCAATTCTAGCCTCCATATCAAAGAGGTCTCTTGTGGGTGGATGAACCACAGCATAACAATCCTTCTCTATAGAATCTTGTACATAATATACTTGGGTGGCTTGAGTTGCGATGATAAATGGCTCATCAAATATATCGCTACCACTGCTTAGCAAATGGTTCAAATTCACCTCAGTTATTCCATATGGGTCCTTTCGAACCCCAGCATCAGGGCAAACACTGTCAACCCAATCACACTTGAATAAAACCACGCTGCCTTTGTTTGAATAATTCAGCTCAACTATTTCAGTGATTCGGCCATAATAAACAACATCTCCTAAAGCTGGATTCTTATCTTTAGCACTTGAGAAACTAGATGTCTTTGCAATCATAGATACTCCATCACATTGCGCTTCTTTTCCGTCACCATATCCCCTTGTGTGGAAAGTGCATCCATTTATAGAGTAAGCATTGTACTTTCTCACCATCCGATATGGCTTTTGTGCTAAGACTTGAACTTCTTCAGGGATCTTAACATTATTGGAAATCAATGATTGAACCTAGAGACATAACATAGTCAATGCAATATCTCCACATGAAGTGCTTTAAGAATTTTAGCGTGAGATCATAGACACTTACATGGTCAGCAAACCAAGTGTGGAAACTATTGTGATGGGAGCGTTCTACATCACGTATTCTTTTACGTCGACCCGCTGATAGAATATCATGATGTTGTCTACATGAACATGAGAGAGGGTTACTGCTAGTTCAGAGAGTATGGAGAGTGTGGAATAAGTGGTGAGAAACTTACTGGGCATATGGAGCAATGTGGGGGTAATTGACCAACACATATCTTTGAGCTTGGATCCATGACGTGTAGTCTAGTTCTTCAACACAAGGACTTGCTCTTGGGGACTTGCCCAAGAGAAAGTGGTACTGATCAGTTCTAGTTGCCCATGAGCAAATGCCACTGATCAGTGGCATTTGGCAAAGAGTTTGTGCACTGATCAGTGGCATTTGCTCTTGGGAAAATGTCTCTGATCAGTGCCATTTACTGTAGTACTGATCAGTGGCATTTCCAGAAGAGCTAATGCCACTAATCAGTGGTTGTTCATTTTGCAAGCACCTCTAATACTTGTCATCTTACCTAACAAGATATTGAAGAGTGACTGGGACGTGGCAGGTGGAGGAGCTCAGGTGGTGGCCGGAGCTGAGGGCGTCGAGGATCTCATCCCCATGAACAGGTGGCTCAAGAGGGTGGACCTGCCTGGCAGGGTCGCCTTCATGAGCCTGCCTCGTTCAAGGAGGCGATCTTCAAGGACCGACCATGAGGAGGGGGCCGAGAAGCTGTTGTGCTTCTACCAGTAGATCAAGGACAATGAAGACCTCGCCATGCTCGTCATCCCTCCCAAGTTCGTGGAGGTGATGAACGAGTGGCTGGTCATCAAGCAGCTCCCGCACGTGGTCAGGCTGTCGGTGAACAAGCGGTGCACGTTCTGGGTGCAGGTCTAGAACTTCGAGGGGCACATGGTGCTTGGCCGGGGCTGGAACTACTTCTACCGCCGCCACCGGATCGTCCCTGGTGACCTCGTCGTTGTGCGCATCTCAGGACTCGGCCTCAAGGTCCAAATCTACAACCACGACTCATCGGTCATGTGCAGGTTTCGTTGCAGCAGGCACAACTACGTTGGTGACATTGAGAATGCAATAGTGCTAGTGTTGAACTTGTTATGGTCTGTGGCTAGAACTTATGGTACTTGTGCTGTGAACTTGTTAATATTTTGGCCAGGAGCAGCACCCTGGCATGGAGCAGGGAAGGAGGATGCCCCTGCTGTTAATCTAAGTAGTTTGCTGTCATTTTCATTGCTTGCTTTGTTTGATCTCATTTGGTTGCTTATTTTGTTTGCTACTAGTGCTTGCCTCTTTGATCTGTCGTCAGTTCTGCTTGTTGTTGTGCTGATCATGTGGTGGCAC
Organism: Aegilops tauschii subsp. strangulata; assembly: GCF_002575655.3. Lineage (NCBI taxonomy): Eukaryota > Viridiplantae > Streptophyta > Magnoliopsida > Poales > Poaceae > Aegilops > Aegilops tauschii. Next base: position 544,992,105 of record NC_053037.3, on the reverse strand, counting down.
GGCCACCACATTTGAATGGGGTGAGCAGAACACAAACACTTTTTGCAACCAAACAACTGAAGTTTGCATCTGCTCACACCTTAAGCACAAAAACGACAACCAAACAGCAGGGGGGTTAAGTGCCCCTTCATGCGATGCAGGCAACCAAACAGGTTGCATCTGCTGCATATGAGGCTGCATATGAAGAACCAGGCTGGCTGGAGATGGACATGCAAAGCGGGTACTGTAGAAAACTGCAACCAAACACGCCCTAGATGGATCGGTAGATGCAGATCCAATCTCGCAACTGATTAAAAAGTAGCCACATATTCTGATCATGGTGAGTTTACGGATTAATTCAAGTATACTTGGCGCGTGACCTAATGGTACGGTTTGGTTGTAATTCTCAGCCGGGCCTGGCTCATAGGATGAAAATGCACCAGGCTGAGAAGGGCCTAGTTTCGAGAAAATGAGGCAAAAAAGATGTTGTCAAGTTGTTTGATTGCTTGCATATGTTGTCTTGTCATCGTAAAGTAATTTTTCACCCGGTGTTTGGTTGCCTGGCTCACATGGTGATTAGGAGTTAACGACTATACTTAAATCAGAGCACCTCGGCGAGCATGGCGGCCTCCTCGACGGGGGACATGGCCGCCTCCCTGCACGCGCTGGAGTACCTCCAACCTTGTAGTTACTGGGGGGGGTGTCGGCTAAGTGCAGGGAGCTGGACCACCCGTTATGGCGTCGTACGGTGTGCGGCCATGAGCACACCGCTGCGAGCCTTGCTGACCGCTGTTGAGGCAAGGGTGCGTACCTTGCTGCGGGACCGTCTCGCCCACGCCCGCGCCCACGCTCACTGGGCTTGCGCCGCCTCATCGCACCCACGCCGCCTCGTGTCGTCGCGCTCGCGCCGCACCTGTGCCCACGCCGGCTCGCCTCGCTGCACTCGCCCTTGCCGCGCTAGGAGCCACCCCGAGGAACCTCGCCTCGTCGGCCGTGCACTGCATCGGGTGCGCGTAGCACAAGAACCTGGTGCCGCTCCGAGCTTTCTACCAGGGACGACACGGGGAGAAGCTGCGGCGGTGGCGGCGTGAAAAGCAGGCCGCCGCTGATGTGGCCACGACGGCACAAGATGTAACGAAGAATCACTCCCGAGTTCTACTAGCGGAGAACAAAAGATAGGAATTTTTTTAGGGTACAAAACCACCTCAAAGCTATTCTTTCCGTTCGATCTATTCAAGAGTCCGTACTAAAATAACACAAAGCTATTTTTTCCGTTCGATCTATCCTAGAGTCCGTACTAAGATAACACCAAAGCAAGTTCACATTCATAATACTCAATCCACACAAATAACTATAAAGAGACCCCAAAGTTTCCGTCGGAGAAAAACGTGCATCAACCCCTATGCATAGATTACCCCAATATCACCGTGGGAATCCGTGAGTTGGATGCCAAGACACATATCAAGTGAATCAATATGATACCCCAATTGTCACCTCAAGTATTCATACCGCAAGATATATATCATGTGTTCTCATCTCTGAATATTCAATCCGACAAGACAAAACTTCAAAGGGTAAAGATTCAGTTCATCATAACAAGAGTATAGAGGGGAGAAACATCATATGATCCATCTATATTAACAAAGCCCATGATATAGATCACGAGAGAGAGAGAGAGATTAAACACATAGCTACTGGTACAAAACCTCGGCCTCGGGGGTGGACTACTCCCTCCTCATCGTGGTGGACGCCGGGATGATGAAGATGGCCATCGGTGATGATTGCCCCCTTCGGCTGGGTGCCGGAACGGAGCTAGATTGGTTTTCGGTGTATACAGAGCCCTGCGGCGGCGGAACTTCTGATCTAGGTTAACCCCGAAGGGTTTCGGAATATTTGGGAATTTATAGTGCAAAGAGGGAGTGCGGGAGGCCACCGAGGTGGGCACAACCCACCTGGGCGCGCCAGGGGCCTGGCGCGCCCTGGTGGGTTGTGCCCCCCTCGGGGCACCCCCCAGGTGCAGCTCTGGCCCATTGGGTTCCTTCTGGTCCATAAAAAATCTCCGTGGATTTTCGTTGCGTTTGGACTCCATTTGGTATTGATTTCCTGCGATGTAAAAAACAAGCAAAAAACAGCAACTGGCACTGGGCACTAGATCAATAGGTTAGTCCCAAAAAATGATATAAAGTTGCTATAAATGGTTGTAAAGCATCCAAGAATGATAAAATAACAGCATGAATACTTCATAAATTATAGTTACGTTGGAGACGTATCAGCATCCCCAAGCTTAATTCCTACTCATCCTTGAGTAGGTAAATGATAAAGAAATAATTTATGAAGTGTGAAGGCTAGAAAAGTGCAAAAGTTTGATCAATGACAATTTCAATCACTTTTTCTAGCATCATAACAACAATTCTTTCTCATAAAATTTCTCATGTTGTAGTGGCAACCAATTCACATGTTAAGGTTTAAACAATGAACGCTCTTGAAACCCAACAACCTATGTTCTTAGTCACCAAGCAATTGCAATTCAACATATTCAACGGAGTTTAAGTAAGAGCTCCACATACTCAACCATCTTATAGTCTTCTATGATTGCTAACACTCACCGCATACACATGAGCAAAACGTTTCAACCGGACACATAGAATGATAGGGGCTTATTGTTTTGCCTCCCAACGTATTCACCTCAAGGGTGATGTCAACAATAATAACTCATGCTACCCATATTCAACCGGACATATGCGCCTAGATCTTTCCTCACCACATGATGCTTGCCAAAAGAGAAAAATAAAAAGGAATAGAGAGAATAACTTTGACTCTTGCATGAAAGTAAATACATAAAAGTAAAAGATAGGCCCTTCGCAGAGGGAAGTAGGGATTTGTAGAGGTGCCAGAGCTCAAAGCAAAAATTGAGAGATAAAAACATTGTGAGAGGTATACTTTTCCCACCAACGAAAACGACTGAGAGCTCCCAACACTTTCCATGCTAGATATATGATAAGCGGTTCCCAAATAGAAAATAAAGTTTATTCCTTTTTCCGTCATACTTTCACTTTCCATGGCTAGCCGTATCCATGGGTGCCCTCCATACCAACACTTTCCAAGGAATTTATTATTTGACAACATAGAGTAAATTCATTTTTCATTTCGGGACTGGGCATCCCTAAAACCTTTGCCTTACTCTCGTGCAATGACAAGTGAATAAACACTCATCATGAGAATAACACATCTAGCATGGAAAATATTGGCCACCCCTCACTGCCTCGCGAGCGGTACAAGCACACAAAAGAGAATTTTTTTTTAAAATTAGAGATGGCACATACAAATTTGCTTAGAACGGCACGGAAACACCGCATATAGGTAGGTATGGTGGACTCTTGAAAATAAGATTTGGGTTTAAGGGTTTTTGGATGCACAAGTAGTATCTCTACTTGGTGTGGAATTTTTTGCTAGCAAAGATGGGGGGCAAGCACCACATGTAAAAGGATCTATGACAATATGACTTCTATGTGAATATGAGCAAACATAAATCATTACGTTGTATTCCTTGTCCAACGTCAACAATTTTGGAATATAATATTTTGATGGGGGCTCACAATCACAAAAGATTTCCAAGATAGTGTATTTGCATGTGAAAGTTCTCTTCCTTATACTAATTATTCGTGAATTGCTTGTATGACCAATATTGTGATTGTCAAGCCTCAAAAGATTTCACTTTCTAAACCCAAATGTGAAGCTACCACTATGCATGATATGATTTCAACTTTATGACATTCAATTTATTCAAACAATTTACTCATAGGATATAAGTGAAGCACAAGAGTAAATGACAAACTACACCAAAAAGATATAAGTGAAGATCAAGCGAGTAGCTAAGTAAATAGATAGCTATGTGAGGACTCTCTCTTATTTAAAACTTTCAGATCTAAGTATTTTATTAAAACAGCAAGCAAAATAAAATAAAATGACATTTCAAGAATAGCACACATCATGTGAAGAAGAAAAAACTTAGGCTCAACCGATACTAACCGATAATTGTTGAAGAAGAAAGGTGGGATGCCTACCGGGGCATCCCCAAGCTTAGATGCTTGAGACTTCTTGAAATATTATCTTGGGGTGCCTTGGGCATCCCCAAGCTTGAGATTTTGTGTCTCTTTAATTCCTCTCGTATCACGGCTTTCCTAAATCTCAAAAGCTTCATCCACACAAAACTCAACAAGAACTCGTGAGATAAGTTAGTATAAACCAATGCAAAAACCTTATCATTCTCTACTGTAGCAAATCGCTAAAATTATTATTCAACATTGCATACTACATGCCTCTGCATATTTAATACTCCTATCCTCAAATAGAATCATTAAACAAGCAAACATATGCAAATAATGCAAACATAACAGCAATCTGCCAAAACAGTATAGTCTGTAAAGAATGCAAGAGTATCAATACTTATTCAACTCCAAACATTATGAAATTCTACCACACTGTAGAAAATTTATCATAGCTTATTATGCAAAAAGTTTCAACATTTTATCACATTCTGACTTTTCTAGGGAATTTTTGCAACATCGATAAACTTTCTGTTTTCAAACAGCAACATGTATACTTGCAAGATAAGCATAGTAAAGGCTATAATTGCCACTTTTATTGAAATAAAAGATGCAAAACATTATTCTAAATAACAGCAAGCAAATCCTAACAAAATAAGTTTACACTCCAAGCAAAACACATATCATGTGACGAATGAAAACATAGCTCCACGTGAGGTTATCGATAATGTTGAAGACGAAAGAGGGGATGCCTTCCGGGGCATCCCCAAGCTTAGTTGATTGGATCTTCCTTGAATATTACCTTGGTGTGCCTTGGGCATCCCCAAGCTTAGGGTCTTATCACTCCTTATTATCCTCATATCGACATCTCACCCAAAACTTGAAAACTTCAATCACATAAAACTTAACGGAACTTCGTGAGATAGGTTAGAATGATAAAGAGCAAACCATTTCACTTTGGTACTGTCAAAGACAAGATTCAAAATTGTTTCCAAACAATTCCTAATGTAGCATATCATTTCCACAATTTATATTGAGCAGTATTAGCCATAGAAACTAGGAAACAAGCAAACTATGCATTGAAAACAGAATCTGTCAAAAACAGAACAGTCTGTAGTAATCTGTACTCAAACTATACTTCTGCTACTCCACAAATTATTAAAAAAATTGTACCACGTGAGAAATTGGTATATTAAACTCCTGCAAAAATAATCAACTCAAAAGCACTCTTCTGTTAAAAATGAGACTTGTTTTCGTGAGCGCAAAAGTTTCTGTTTTTCAGCAGGGTCAAATCAACTATCACCCAACATGATCCCAAAGGCTTTACTTGGCACTTTATTGAAACAAAAACAATAAAACATGATTACTACAGTAGCATAATCATGTGAACACACAAATACAGTAGGTAAAAGTGTTGGGTTGTCTCCAACAAGATCTTTTCTTTAATGCCTTTTAGCTAGGCATGATGATTTCAATGATGCTCGTATAAAAGATAAGAATTGAAACATAAAGAGAGCATCATGAAGCACATGACTAGCACATTTAAGTCTAACCCACTTCCTATGCATAGGGATTTTGTGAGCAAACAACTTATGGGAACAAGAATCAACTAGCATAGGAAGGCAAAACAAGCATAACTTCAAAACTTTCAACACATAGAGAAGAAACTTGATATTATTGCAATTCCTACAAGCATAAGTTACTCCCTCATAATAATTTTCAGTAGCATCATGAAGAAATTCAACAATATAACCATCACATAAAGCATTATTTTCATGACACAAAAGCATAGAAAACTTATTACTCTCTACATAAGCAAATTTCTTCTCATCAATAGTAGTGGGAGAAAACTCAACAAAATAACTATCATGGGATTGAAAATTAAAATCATGATGACAAGTTTCATTGTTATCATTATTATTTATAGCATACATGTCATCACCATAATCGTCATAGATAGCAACTTTGTTGTCATAGTCAATTGCAACCTCCTCCAAAATAGTGGATTCATCACTAAATAAAGTCATGAGCTCTCCAAATCCACTTTCATCATTATAATCATCATAAATAGGAGGCATACAATCATTATAAAAAATTTGCACATCAAATCTTTGGGGACTAAAAATATCATCTTCATCAAACATAGCATCCCCAAGCTTATGGCTTTGCATATCATTAGCATCATGGATTGTCGGTGGGAACAACACCTATGGAATCACTGGGATCCCTTCTACGGTTGGCGGGCGCAAGGTTGTGCAAAGAGCGGGTCTGATAGGAAGCACACGGATCGTTTACCCAGGTTCGGGCCGCGAAGATGCGTAATACCCTAGTCCTGCTTTGGTGGGTGTATTTGAGTGTTTTTGTGTTCTTGAGCTAGCTACGGGGTGTAACTTGCCCAAAAGATCCAAATCCCTCTCCTGGTCGCCTCGGACCTCCTTTTATAGGCAAAAGGGGTTGCCACAGTGGCACACAGGAGGTGAAAAGGTCTACAGTCGATAAGCCTATCCTCTGGGACCGTCGGACAAACGCATTTAATGCGCTGCCGACGTGCCCCCCTTGCTTTATCGGGGACGACAAGGAAGCACGTCCCAGCTGTCGCCGCCTCGCCTGGCCTCGACACGCGTCCGAGTTGACGAGGCATCGAGGCACCACGTTGGCCAGCTGCTGGGCTGGCGCGGTGGTGGAGCCTTCACGAAGACCTGCATGCCACCACACAGGTGCTTGCTGAGTCGGTTGTGGAGGCCGCTCGTCGCCACGCAGGTGCCTGCTCAACTGGTCGAGCTGGCAGCTGCATGGGGTGGCGGTGGAGTCCTGGCAGACGCGAGCCCTGCTGCCATCCTATAAGTGTCTCCGGCAAGGGCCTTGCCGGGGCCCCGGCAAGGGTCTTGCCGCAGCTCCATGGCCTTCCCCGGCAAGCATCTTGTCGGGGGTCTCATGGATTTCCCCGGCTAGGATCACGCCGAGGATCGCCATCTTCTGATCCTCATATGATCTCATATGTTTATGATCTTGACGAAGATCTGCATGCCACCACAGAGGCGCCTCCCGAGCCTTGGTTCTAATGTGGACAATTGGTGGTGTTGGAACCCGTGGGCTCAAGGGTGGCTTGCTCTGCTGGCGTCGGGCAAGTTGCCCCGGCAAGGCTCTTGCCGGGGCTGCGGAGGCTGCCTCGGCAAGGGTCTTGCCGAGGGAGTCCACCTCGCTCTCTTGCTCTTCTGCGTTCTCTGGTCTTGGCGTTGCCTCTGATCGCCTTGTGCCATTGGCTCCCCTCCTCTGCCTTGCTTAGTGTGGCCGCGGGCGCGGCTCTGACTGCCCGTGCACAAGTAAAGGGATAAAAAGGAGTGCCCCTACTTTTGTACACCGACAGGAGCCCCCGGGCCTGTGCCACACATAGGCGCGACACGTTGTTGGGCCAGGCCCAGAACGGTGCGCGGGCAGGCGGGGCGGGATTTTTACTGTGGTAACTTCTCGTCCGCTGCGCTTCTCCACGACCTGCGTTGAACGCGCGACATGGAGGGTCATGCGTGACGTGGGGCTCATGCGTGGGGCGGTTCCCGCACGCATGCGTCACATCGCAGTTAATGGGAAAAGAGGCGGCCCGCGCCTTCCCCGTAAAAAGGAATAACCGCGGGCGCGCTGCTCATTTACCCTCCGTGCTTTCCCCAATCTTGGAACCGTCGTCCCCTTACTTCAGCCTACTATTCTCACGCTCTTGGCGGAGGCAAGGGCGAAGTAGAGTCAGGCCCCTTGTTTATTTCCTTGCCAACGCGACTACGACCCGGTTCCGACCCAGGGACTTGGGTACAGGAAAGAGGGGGAGCACGGTGGTCTAGGAGCCAAACGAGGCTTCATACGCCCCAACTTCATGCGGAAATGCACAACAGAGGATGATAGACTTATCTGAATCTGCAGCCCCCGGCAGCCTTGGCTTGCCGTGGTTGGATTCTTGTATCTGAAGGAAATATGCCCTAGAGGCAATAATAAAGTTATTATTTATTTCCTTATATCGTGATAAATGTTTATTATTCATGCTAGAATTGTATTAACCAGAAACATAATACTTGTGTGAATACATAGACAAACAGAGTGTCACTAGTATGCATCTACTTGACTAGCTCGTTGATCAAAGATGGTTATATTTCCTAGCCATTGACATGAGTTGTCATTTGATTAACGGGATCACATCATTAGGAGAATGATGTGATTGACTTGACCAATTCCGTTAACTTAGCACTCGATCATTTAGTATTCTGCTATTGCTTTCTTCATGACTTATACATGTTCCTATGACTATGAGATTATACAACTCCCGTTTACCGGAGGAACACTTTGTGTGCTACCAAACTTCACAACATAACTGGGTGATTATAAAGGTGCTCTACAGGTGTCTCCGAAGGTACTTGTTGGGTTGGCGTATTTCGAGATTAGGATTTGTCACTCCGATTGTCGGAGAGGTATCTCTGGGCCCACTCAGTAATGCACATCACTATAAGCCTTGCAAGCATTGCAACTAATGAGTTAGTTGCGGGATGATGTATTACGGAACGAGTAAAGAGACTTGCCGGTAACGAGATTGAACTAGGTATTGAGATGCCTACGATCGAATCTTGGGCAAGTAACATACCGATGACAAAGGGAACAACGTATGTTGTTATGCGGTCTGACCGATAATGATCTTCATAGAATATGTAGGAGCCAATATGGGCATCCAGGTCCCGCTATTGGTTATTGACCAGAGAGGTGTCTCGGTCATGTCTACATAGTTCTCGAACCCGTAGGGTCCGCACGCTTAACGTTTGTTGACGATATAGTACTATGAGTTATGTATGTTGGTGACCGAATGTTGTTCGGAGTTTTGGATGATATCACGGATATGACGAGGAACTCCGGAATGGTCCGGAAGTATAGATTGATATGTGGATAGTAGTGTTTGATCTCCGGAAAGGTTCCGGAATCCATCGGAAGGGGTTCCGGATGTTTCCAGAAATGTTTGGGCACGAGAACACTTTATCTAGGCCAAAGGGGAAAGCCCACGAGGTTTTTGGAAAGCGCAAAAGGAAGTTTTGCGGAGTCCAGGGGCCAGACGCCAGGGTCCCTGGCGTCTGGGTCCAGACGCCGGGAACCCTGGCGCTGGCCCTGGAGTCCGAGAAGGACTCTTGCCTTTCGGGTGAAACCGACTTTGTGGAGGCTTTTACTCCAAGTTTCGACCCCAAGGCTCAACATATAAATAGAGGGGTAGGGCTAGCACCCGAGACACATCAAGAAACACCAAGCCGTGTGCCGGCAACCCCGTCTCCTCTAGTTTATCCTCCGTCATAGTTTTCGTAGTGCTTAGGCGAAGCCCTGCGAAGATTGTTCTTCACCAACACCGTCACCACGGCGTCGTGCTGCCGGAACTCATCTACTACTTCGACCCTCTTGCTGGATCGAGAAGGCGAGGACGTCACCGAGCCGAACGTGTGCAGAACTCAGAGGTGCCGTGCTTTCGGTACTTGGATCGGTCGGATCGTGAAGACGTACGACTACATCAACCGCATTGATATAACGCTTCCGCTTACGGTCTACGAGGGTACGTAGACAACACTCTCCCCTCTCGTTGCTATGCATCACCATGATCTTGCGTGTGCGTAGGAATTTTTTTGAAATTACTACATTCCCCAACAGTGGCATCCGAGCCAGGTTTTATGCGTAGATGTCATATGCACGAGTAGAACACAAGTTAGTTGTGGGCGATATAAGTCATACTGCTTAGCAGCATGTCATACTTTGGTTCGGCGGTATTGTTGGATGAAGCGGCCTGGACCGACATTACGCGTAAGCTTACACGAGACTGGTTCTACCAACGTGCTTTGCACATAGGTGGCTGGCGGGTGTCAGTTTCTCCAACTTTAGTTGAACCGAGTGTGGCTACGCCCGGTCCTTGCGAAGGTTAAAACAGCACCAACTTGACAAACTATCGTTGTGGTTTTGATGCGTAGGTAAGAACGGTTCTTGCTAAGCCCGTAGCAGCCACGTAAAATTTAAAACAAAGTAGAAGACGTCTAACTTGTTTTTGCAGGGCATGTTGTGATGTGATATGGTCAAGGCATGATGCTATATTTTATTGTATGAGATGATCATGTTTTGTAACCGAGTTATCGGCAACTGGCAGGAGCCATATGGTTGTCGCTTTATTGTATGCAATGCAATCGCTCTGTAATGCTTTACTTTATCACTAAGCGGTAGCGATAGTCGTAGAAGCATAAGATTGGCGAGACAACAACGATGCTACGATGGAGATCAAGGTGTCGCGCCGGTGACGATGGTAATCAGGACGGTGCTTCGGAGATGGAGATCACAAGCACAAGATGATGATGGCCATATCATATCACTTATATTGATTGCATGTGATGTTTATCTTTTATGCATCTTATCTTGCTTTGATTGACGGTAGCATTATAAGATGATCTCTCACTAAATTTCAAGATAAAAGTGTTCTCCCTGAGTATGCACCGTTGCCAAAGTTCGTCGTGCCCAGACACCACGTAATGATCGGGTGTGATAAGCTCTACGTCCATCTACAACGGGTGCAAGCCAGTTTTGCACACGCAGACTACTCAGGTTAAACTTGACGAGCCTAGCATATGCAGATATGGCCTCGGAACACTGAGACCAAAAGGTCGAGCGTGAATCATAGAGTCGATATGATCAACATAGTGATGTTCACCATTGAAAGCTACTCCATTTCATGTGATGATCGGTTATGGTTTAGTTGATTTGGATCACGTGATCACTTAGAGGATTAGAGGGATGTCTATCTAAGTGGGAGTTCTTAAGTAATATGATTAATTGAACTTAAATTTATCATGAACTTAGTACCTGATAGTATCTTGCTTGTCTATGTTGATTGTAGATAGATGGCCCGTGCTGGTGTTCCGTTGAATTTTAATGCGTTCCTTGAGAAAGCAAAGTTGAAAGATGATGGTAGCAATTACACGGACTGGGTCCGTAACTTGAGGATTATCCTCATTGCTGCACAGAAGAATTACGTCCTGGAAGCACCGCTAGGTGTCAAATGTGCTGCAGGAGCACCACCAGATGTTATGAACGTCTGGCAGAGCAAAGCTGATGACTACTCGATAGTTCAGTGTGCCATGCTTTACGGCTTAGAACTGGGTCTTCAACGACGTTTTGAACGTCATGGAGCATATGAGATGTTCCAGGAGTTGAAGTTAATATTTCAAGCAAATGCCCGGATTGAGAGATATGAAGTCTCCAATAAGTTCTACAGCTGTAAGATGGAGGAGAATAGTTCTGTCAGTGAGCATATACTCAAAATGTCTGGGTATAATAATCACTTGATTCAACTGGAGTTAATCTTCTGGATGATAGCGTCATTGACAGAATTCTTCAATCACTTCCACCAAGCTACAAGAGCTTCGTGATGAACTATAACACGCAAGGGATGGATAAGACGATTCCCGAGCTCTTCGCAATGCTAAAAGCTGCGGAGGTAGAAATCAAGAAGGAGCATCAAGTGTTGATGGTTAATAAGACCACCAGTTTCAAGAAAAAGGGCAAAGGGAAGAAGAAGGGGAACTTCAAGAAGAACAGCAAGCAAGTTGCTGCTTAAGAGAAGAAACCCAAGTCTGGACCTAAGCCTGAGACTGAGTGCTTCTACTGCAAGCAGACTGGTCACTGGAAGCGGAACTGCCCCAAGTATTTGGCGGATAAGAAGGATGGCAAGGTGAACAAAGGTATATGTGATATACATGTTATTGATGTGTACCTTACCAGAGCTCGCAGTAGCACCTGGGTATTTGATACTGGTTCTGTTGCTAATATTTGCAACTCAAAACAGGGACTACGGATTAAGCGAACACTGGCCAAGGACGAGGTGACGATGCGCGTGGGAAACGGTTCCAAAGTCGATGTGATCGCCGTCGGCACACTACCTCTACATCTACCTTCGGGATTAGTATTAGACCTAAATAATTGTTATTTGGTGCCAGCGTTGAGCATGAACATTATATCTGGATCTTGTTTGATGCGAGACGGTTATTCATTTAAATCAGAGAATAATGGTTGTTCTATTTATATGAGTAATATCTTTTATGGTCATGCACCCTTGAAGAGTGGTCTATTTTTGATGAATCTCGATAGTAGTGATACACATATTCATAATGTTGAAACCAAATGATGCAGAGTTGATAATGATAGTGCAACTTATTTGTGGCACTGCCGTTTGGGTCATATTGGTGTAAAGCGCATGAAGAAACTCCATACTGATGGACTAATGGAATCACTTGATTATGAATCACTTGGTACTTGCGAACCATGCCTCATGGGCAAGATGACTAAAACGCCGTTCTCCGGAACTATGGAGCGAGCAACATATTTGTTGGAAATCATACATACAGATGTATGTGGTCCGATGAATGTTGAGGCTCGCGGCGGATATCGTTATTTTCTCACCTTCACAGATGATTTAAGCAGATATGGGTATATCTACTTAATGAAACATAAGTCTGAAACATTTGAAAAGTTCAAAGAATTTCAGAGTGAAGTTGAAAATCATCATAACAAGAAAATAAAGTTTCTACGATCTGATCGTGGAGGAGAATATTTGAGTTACGAGTTTGGTCTACATTTGAAACAATGCGGAATAGTTTCACAACTCACGCCACCCGGAACACCACAGCGTAATGGTGTGTCCGAACGTCGTAATCGTACTTTACTAGATATGATGCGATCTATGATGTCTCTTACTGATTTACCGCTATCATTTTGGGGTTATGCTTTAGAGACGGCTGCGTTCACATTAAATAGGGCACCATCGAAATCCGTTGAGATGACGCCTTATGAACTGTGGTTTGGCAAGAAACCAAAGTTGTCGTTTCTTAAAGTTTGGGGCTGCGATGCTTATGTGAAAAGCTTCAACCTGATAAGCTCGAACCCAAATCGGAGAAATGTGTCTTCATAGGATACCCAAAGGAGACTGTTGGGTACACCTTCTATCACAGATCCGAAGGCATAACATTCGTTGCTAAGAATGGATCCTTTCTAGGGAAGGAGTTTCTCTCGAAAGAAGTGAGTGGGAGGAAAGTAGAACTTGATGAGGTAACCGTACCTGCTCCCTTATTGGAAAGTAGTTCATCACAGAAACCGGCTCCTGTGACGTCTATACCAATTAGTGAGGAAGTTAATGATGATGATCATGAAACTTCAGATCAAGTTGTTACTGAACCTCGTAGGTCAACCAGAGTAAGATCCGCACCAGAGTGGTACGGCAATCCTGTTCTGGAGGTTATGTTACTAGACCATGATGAACCTACGAACTATGAAGAAGCGATGGTGACCCCAGATTCCGCAAAATGGCTTGAGGCCATGAAATCTGAGATGGGATCCATGTATGAGAACAAAGTGTGGACTTTGGTTGACTTGCCCGATGATCGGCAAGCCATTGAGAATAAATGGATCTTCAAGAAGAAGACAGACGCTGACGGTAATGTTACTGCCTATAAAGCTCGACTTGTTGCGAAAGGTTTTCGACAAGTTCAAGGGATTGACTACGATGAGACCTTCTCACCCGTAGCGATGCTTAAGTCTGTCCGAATCATGTTAGCAATTGCCGCATTTTATGATTATGAGATTTGGCAAATGGATGTAAAAACTGCATTCCTGAATGGATTTCTGGAAGAAGAGTTGTATATGATGCAACCGGAAGGTTTTGTCGATCCAAAGGGAGCTAACAAAGTGTGCAAGCCTCTCGGAGTTGGAATAAACGCTTTGATAGTGTGATCAAAGCATTTGGTTTTGTACAGACTTTTGGAGAAGCCTGTATTTACAAGAAAGTGAGTGGGAGCTTTGTAGCATTTCTGATATTATATGTGGATGACATATTGCTGATTGGAAATGATATAGAATTTCTGGATAGCATAAAGGGATACTTGAATAAGAGTTTTTCAATGAAGGACCTCGGTCAAGCTGCTTATATATTGGGCATCAAGATCTATAGAGATAGATCAAGATGCTTAATTGGACTTTCACAAAGCACATACCTTGACAAAGTTTTGAAGAAGTTCAAACTGGATCAAGCAAAGAAAGGGTTCTTCCCTGTGTTACAAGGTGTGAAGTTGAGTAAGACTCAATGCCCGACCACTGCAGAAGATAGAGAGAAGATGAAAGATGTTCCCTATGCTTCAGCCATAGGCTCTATCATGTATGCAATGCTGTGTACCAGACCTGATGTGTGCCTTGCTATAAGTCTAGCAGGGAGGTACCAAAGTAATCCAGGAGTGGATCACGGGACACCGGTCAAGAACATCCTGAAATACCTGAAAAGGACTAAGGATATGTTTCTCGTTTATGGAGGTGACAAAGAGCTAGTCGTAAATGGTTACGTTGATCCGGATGATTCTAAATCGCAAACCGGATACGTGTTTACATTGAACGGTGGAGCTGTCAGTTGGTGCAGTTCTAAACAAAGCGTCGTGGCGGGATCTACGAGTGAAGCGGAGTACATAGCTGCTTCGGAAGCAGCAAATGAAGGAGTCTAGATGAAGGAGTTCATATCCGATCTAGGTGTCATACCTAGTGCATCGGGTCCAATGAAAATCTTTTGTGACAATACTGGTGCAATTGCCTTGGCGAAGGAATCCAGATTTCACAAGAGAACCAAGCACATCAAGAGACGCTTCAACTCCATCCGGGATCTAGTCCAGGTGGGAGACATAGAAATTTGCAAGATACATACGGATCTGAATGTTGCAGACCCGTTGACTAAGCCTCTTCCACGAGCAAAACATGATCAACACCAAGGCTCCATGGGTGTTAGAATCATTACTGCGTAATCTAGATTATTGACTCTAGTGCAAGTGGGAGACTGAAGGAAATATGCCCTAGAGGCAATAATAAAGTTATTATTTATTTCCTTATATCATGATAAATGTTTATTATTCATGCTAGAATTGTATTAACCAGAAACATAATACTTGTGTGAATACATAGACAAACAGAGTGTCACTAGTATGCCTCTACTTGACTAGCTCGTTGATCAAAGATGGTTATGTTTCCTAGCCATTGACATGAGTTGTCATTTGATTAACGGGATCACATCATTAGGAGAATGATGTGATTGACTTGACCCATTCCGTTAGCTTAGCACTCGATCATTTAGTATTCTGCTATTGCTTTCTTCATGACTTATACATGTTCCTCTGACTATGAGATTATGCAACTCCCGTTTACCGGAGGAACACTTTGTGTCCTACCAAACGTCACAACATAACTGGGTGATTATAAAGGTGCTCTAGAGGTGTCTCCAAAGGTACTTGTTGGGTTGGCGTATTTCGAGATTAGGATTTGTCACTCCGATTGTCGGAGAGGTATCTCTGGGCCCACTCGGTAATGCACATCACTATAAGCCTTGCAAGCATTGCAACTAATGAGTTAGTTGCGGGATGATGTATTACGGAACGAGTAAATAGACTCGCCGGTAACGAGATTGAACTAGGTATTGAGATACCTACGATCGAATCTCAGGCAAGTAACATACCGATGACAAAGGGAACAACGTATGTTGTTATGCGGTCTGACCGATAAAGATCTCCGTAGAATATGTAGGAACCAATATGGGCATCCAGGTCCCGCTATTGGTTATTGACCAGAGAGGTGTCTCGGTCATGTCTACATAGTTCTCGAACCCGTAGGGTCCGCACGCTTAACATTCGTTGATGATATAGTACTATGAGTTATGTATGTTGGTGACCGAATGTTGTTCGGAGTTTTGGATGAGATCACGGATATGACGAGGAACTCCGGAATGGTCCGGAAGTAAAGATTGATATGTGGATAGTAGTGTTTGATCTCCGGAAAGGTTCCAGAGGTTTCCCGAAATGTTTGGGCACGGGAACACTTTATCTGGGACAAAGGGGAAAGCCCACGAGGTTTTTGGAAAGCACAAAAGGAAGTTTCGTGGAGTCCAGGGGCCAGACGCCAGGGTCCCTGGCGTCTGGGTCCAGACGCCGGGAACCCTGGCGTCTGGCCCTGGAGTCCGAGAAGGACTCTTGCCTTTCGGGTGAAACCGACTTTGTGGAGGCTTTTACTCCAAGTTTCGACCCCAAGGCTCAACATATAAATAGAGGGGTAGGGCTAGCACCCGAGACACATCAAGAAACACCAAGCCGTGTGCCGGCAACCCCGTCTCCTCTAGTTTATCCTCCGTCATAGTTTTCGTAGTGCTTAGGCGAAGCCCTGCGAAGATTGTTCTTCACCAACACCGTCACCACGCCGTCGTGCTGCCGGAACTCATCTACTACTTCGACCCTCTTGCTGGATCGAGAAGGCGAGGACGTCACCGAGCCGAACGTGTGCAGAACTCGGAGGTGCCATGCTTTCGGTACTTGGATCGGTCGGATCGTGAAGACGTACGACTACATCAACCGCATTGATATAACGCTTCCGCTTACGGTCTACGAGGGTACGTAGACAACACTCTCCCCTCTCGTTGCTATGCATCACCATGATCTTGCGTGTGCGTAGGAATTTTTTTGAAATTACTACGTTCCCCAACAGTATCTGCAGCACCCGGCAACCTTGGCTTGCCGAGGCCGGAGCGCCGACTCGTTCTCTTTCTTCCAAACAGCCTAGCGGGAGCGTCCGTGTACCCTGCGAACCAAAGAGGACGGAAAGGGACAGAGTAACGCAAACTCGACCTCTATGCTAGGGGTTAGTCGCCGCTAAGTACTACCAACCCTAACCGAGGGAGAGACTCATCCTAGCATGCATGCTATAACTTAGGGCGCCAGTGCTTCATTTATTTATGCTCAGGGTCTGCGCCTGGCTTTGTACAGAGGGTTACGTGCCTTGTCGGCAAGGCTTGTACAAAAGGTGGTTTGCCGGGGGGCCCGGCAACCGCGCCTTATGGGTAAAACTTGCGAAGATGTTCAATGTTCCAGGAGTTGCTCACTGGAATAGCATCTTCGATCTCCAGGCGGACTGCGCCGGGCCTGGTGACTCGTATTACCCGATAAGGGCCTTCCCACTTCGGCGTCAACTTGTTGGAATTCTTGGCCGATTGAACACGCCGAAGAACAAGGTCGCCTTCCTCAAAGCTTCGGGCATGAACCTTGCTGCTATTGTAGCGGCGCAAGGCTTGCTGGTAGCGTGCTGCTCTCACAGCCGCCCGAAGACGATCATCCTCAAGGAGTGTTGCGTCATCTTGCCGCAATTGCTCTTGCTCAAGCTCGTCATAAGCGAGCACTCGAGGTGACCCGTACGTGAGTTCTGTGGGGAGAACTGCTTCTACCCCGTATACCATGGCAAAGGGTGTCTGGCTGGTGGCTCGATTTGGCGTCGTTCTGATCGACCAAAGAACCGCCGGCAACTCATCAATCCAGTACCTTCCACTCTTGTGCAGCTTGTCAAAAGTCTTTGTTCTCAGGCCTCGCAGTACTTCAGCATTTGCCCTCTCCACCTGGCCGTTGCTCCGCGGGTGTGCCACGGAAGCGAAACAGACCTTGGCGCCGAGGTCTTGGATGTATTGCATGAAGATGTGGCTTGTGAACTGCGTGCCGTTGTCGGTGCCCTGGAGCGGCTCCACTCCAACCGAGCGGCCTCTCTGGCCGACGAGGCCCGGAGGCTTTGCCATGGTGCCATGACCAAAGTCCTCACCAAGATGGCGTACTGGAATCCCGACCTCGACTTCGACGCCGCGCTGGATAGCTTGCCGGAGGGTGTGGACCTCGCGGCGCTCAAGGAGTGTATCAAGCCCATCATCAACCGCATCAGCGGAATTCAGAGGATAGAGGGCCAGCGCCGGGATTAGGCACCCCATCTCTCACTGCCGCTGCAGGTTCATGACCAAGACAATTTTTATCTTTAGTTAGAACCGCAGCAACACTTGATGTATGTTATCTTCCTGTTCGATCTTCCTTTGTATGTTCACCCTACGTTAACCGGGTAGGCTCGCTGGCGCATAAACCCAGGGCAGCACCTTGAGGACGGATCCCCAATGGCCTGCCGGGTGTGCTTGCTGCCGGGCGAACCACCTTACCACTCTCAACGCGGCCGCTCGAACTGTCCAGCTAGACTCGAGTCAGAGTCGAGAGCATTGCCAATTGCGGAAGGCCACCCTGCCGCTCTCGACGCGGCCGTTTGAGCTGTTGAGCGGACTCGAAACAGAACAAAGGCGTTGCCAATTGCGGAAGGGCCCCTTTGTGTGCAGGCTTTCCATACATAGGGTCGGACCTTCGAGGATAATAGCCTTATATATAAAAAGAAATTGTTCAAAGTTTCACATGACTTAGCTTTTCTATCGTTGCAAGGGCGCCCACCGCATCTCCAGATGGTGCCGTCAGGCTTGGTCGTCTTCTTCCTTGGAACGACAGCCACGATGGAGCCGCTGCTTCGATCAGGCCAGATTTCCACATCTGCGCCCCCTACCTGGCGCGCCAAAGATGTCGGTGGGAACGACACCTATGGAATCACTGGGATCCCTTCTACGGTTGGCGGGCGCGAGGTTGTGCAAAGAGCGGGTCTGACAGGAAGCACACGGATCATTTACCTAGGTTCGGGCCGCGAAGATGCGTAATACCCTAGTCCTACTTTGGTGGATGTATTTGAGTGTTCTTGTGTTCTTGAGCTAACTATGGGGTGTAACTTTCCCAAAAGATCTGAATCCCTCTCCTTGTCGCCTCGGGCTCCTTTTATAGGCAAAAGGGGTTGCCACAAGGGCACACAGGAGGTGGAAAGGTCTACAGTCGATAAGACTATCCTCTGGGACCGTCGGACAAACACATTTAATGCGCTGCCGACGTGCCCCCTTGCTTTTATCGGGGACGGCAAGGAAGCACGTCCCAGCTGTCGCCGCCTCGCCTGGCTTCGACACGCGTCCGAGCTGACGAGGCGTTGTGGCGCCACGTTGGCCAGCTGGTGGTCTGCCGCGGTGGTGGAGCCTTCATGAAGACCTGCGTGCCACCACGCAGGTGCTTGCTGAGTCGGTTGTGGAGGCCGCTCGTCGCCACGCAGGTGCCTGCTCAGCTGGTCGAGCTGGCAGCTGCATGGGGATGGCGGTGGAGTCATGGCAGACGCGGGCCCTGCTGCCATCTTGCCGGGGCCCCGGCAAGGGTCTTGCCATGGCTCCATGGCCTTCCCCGGCAAGCATCTTGTCGGGGGTCTCGTGGATTTCCCCGGCTAGGATCACGCCGAGGATCGCCATCTTCTGGTCCTCATCTGATCTCATATGTTTATGATCTTGACGAAGATCTGCATGCCACCACAAAGGCGCCTCCCGAGCCTTGGTTCTAATGTGGACAGTTGGTGGTGTTGGAACCCGTGGGCTCAAGGGTGGCTTGCTCTGCTGGCGTCGGGCAAGTTGCCCTGGCAAGGCTCTTGCCGGGGCTGCAGAGGCTGCCTCGGCAAGGGTCTTGCCGAGGGAGTCCACCTCACCCTCTTGCTCTTCTGCGTTCTCTGGTCTTGGCGTTGCCTCTGGTCGCCTTGTGCCTTTGGCTCCCCTCCTCTGCCTTTCTTAGTGTGGCCGCGGGTGCGGCTCTGACTGCCCGTGCACAAGTAAAGGGGTAAAAAGGAGTGCCCCTACTTTTGTACACCGACATGGATATTCAAAAAATTCATACTAACAACATTGCAATCATGCTCATCATTTATACCAAATATTCTATTGAATTCTTCTTCTATCAATTGAGCACAATTTTCCTTTCCATCATTTTCATGAAAGATATTGTACAGATGATCAATAAAATGGTGCGACCTAAATTCCATCTTTTTATGTAGTTTTCTTTTATAAACCAAACTAGTGATAAAACAAGAAACTAAAAGATTCAATTGCAAGATCTAAAGATATACCTTCAAGCACTCACCTACCCGGCAACGGCGCCAGAAAAGAGCTTGATGTCTACTACGCAACTTTGTTCTTCTAGACTCGTGTTGGGCCTCCAAGCGCAGAGTTTTGTAGGACAGTAGCAATTTTTCCTCAAGTGGATGGCCTAAGGTTTATCAATCCGTGGGAGGTGTAGGATGAAGGTGGTCTCTCTCAAACGACCCTGCAACCAAATGCAAGAAATCTCTTGTGTCTCCAACACACCCAATACAATGGAAAATCGTATAGGTGCACTAGTTCGGCGAAGAGATGGTGATAAAGGTGTAATATTGATGGTAGAAATATATTTTCATAATCTGAATAAATAAAAATAGCAAGGTAGCAAATAGTAAACAGACACAAAACGGTATTGCAATGCTTGAAAACAAGGCCTAGGGTCCGTACTTTCACTAGTGCAATCTCTCAACAATGCTAACATAGTTGGATCATATGATTATCCCTCAAAGTGTAACGAAGAATCACTCCCGAGTTCCTACTAGCGGAAAACAAAAGATAGGAATTTTTTGTAGGGTACGAAACCACCTCAAAGCTATTCTTACAGTTCGATCTATTCAAGAGTCCGTACTAAAATAACACAAAGCTATTTTTTCCGTTCGATCTATCCTAGAGTCCGTACTAAGATAACACCAAAGCAAGTTCACATTCATAATACTCAATCCACACAAAGAACTATAAAGAGACCCCAAAGTTTCCGTCGGAGAAAAACGTGCATCAACCCCTATGCATAGATTACCCCAATATCACCGCGGGAATCCGCGAGTTGGATGCCAAGACACATATCAAGTGAATTAATATGATACCCCAATTGTCACCTCA
Organism: Aegilops tauschii subsp. strangulata; assembly: GCF_002575655.3. NCBI lineage: Eukaryota > Viridiplantae > Streptophyta > Magnoliopsida > Poales > Poaceae > Aegilops > Aegilops tauschii. Next base: position 544,971,387 of record NC_053037.3, on the reverse strand, counting down.
AGTATTCATACCGCAAGATATATATCATGTGTTCTCATCTCTGAATATTCAATCCGACAAGACAAAACTTCAAAAGGTAAAGATTCAATTCATCATAACAAGAGTATAGAGGGGAGAGACATCATATGATCCATCTATATTAACAAAGCCCATGATATAGATCACGAGAGAGAGAGAGAGAGAGAGAGAGAGAGAGAGAGAGAGAGAGAGAAAGAGAGAGATTAAACACATAGCTACTGGTACAAACCCTCAGCCTCGGGGTGGACTACTCCCTCCTCATCGTGGTGGCCACCGGGATGATGAAGATGGCCACCGGTGATGATTGCCCCCTCCGGCTAGGTGACGGAACAGAGCTAGATTGGTTTTCGGTGGATACAGAGCCCTGCGGCGGCGGAATTTATAGTGCAAAGAGGGGTGCGGGAGGCCACCGAGGTGGGCACAACCCACCTGGGCGCGCCAGGGGGGGCTGGCGCGCCCTACTGGGTTGTGCCCCCCTCGGGGCACCCCCCAGGTGCAGCTCTGGCCCATTGGGTTCCTTCTGGTCCATCAAAAAACTCCGTGGAGTTTCGTTGCGTTTGGACTCCGTTTGGTATTGATTTCCTGCGATGTAAAAAACAAGCAAAAAACAGCAACTGGCACTGGGCACTGGGTCAATAGGTTAGTCCCAAAAAATGATATAAAGTTGCTATAAAATGGTTGTAAAGCATCCAAGAATGATAAAATAACAGCATGAATACTTCATAAATTATAGATACGTTGAAGACGTATCACCGGTCAGCCTTCCATTGATTCCTCACGGGGGGCGGCGACACCCTCCCTCCCGCCACGGGTACACACGGCGCCGGGCGGCTATAAAATCAACGCCTCCCCCTCACCTCTGGCCACACACACCGACGTGCTCTGCCTCTCTCTCTACGTGCGTAGCCGCCGCCGCCGATCCTCCCCTCTCTCCCCAAGCCCAGCCGCGATGATGTCGAGCGATTCCCCGGCGATGGGGCGGCGGCCAACGGCTTCGGCCGCCGCTCGCTGCACGCGTGGGAGGCGTATTTGCTCTTCGAGGCCAGACATGCGCGCAGGGCCGGGCGGGTGGAGGCTCAGCGCCGGTGGCGTCCCCATTCCCCCGCTACCCGACGTCAACGCGCGCGCCGACTACTTCGCCGACGAGGTCGACCGCGTGCTAGCGTCGCGGACCGAGGAGCAGCGCGCCCTCCCCGCAGTACGCCGCCGACAACCACGAGGCGTGAGCGGCGTACTTAGGGCACCAAGAACAGCGAGGGGCGCCGCCTGTGGTGGGGCGCCCCCGGCCGCGCGCTCCACAAGGTTCTCCAGCACCTCGAGGGCGGCAACGACCCGCCGCTGACATACCCTGCCGCAGCCGTCGCCCCGGTCCCCCGCCGGAGCGCCGAGCAATGGATGCCCAGGAGGTTCAGCCCCTCCTCGTCTTCCTACTCCCACTCCTCCGGCTCGCCGGCGGTGTTTGGCGTCAAGGCCGAGCCCGCAGCGGAGACGCCGCTCGGCTGGCGCACCCGCAGCGTTGGCATCGTCATCAACGAGGGCGGCGGGCGCGCCTCCTACTCGGCTCCTCCCCGCTACGTCAAGCCGAAGACGAAGCCGGGGCTCGCCGCCGTGAAGACGGAGCCAGGGCTCGCCGGCGGCGTGAAGGAGGAGCTCGACGACGCGGCGGCCTTGAAGTGGGCGCGCGAAGACTGGGCGCGGACGGAGCTGGAGCGCCAGTGCCGCGCCTACGAGCAGTTCGCCGCTCGGCGCCGTGGCCGCGACGAGGGAGGCGTTGTCGTCCTTGATGACGACAGCGACGACGACGCGCTGCCGCCACCGGTCTGCCAGGGCGTCGCCGGGCAGGGATCCAGCAGGGGCGGCCGCGTCAAGAAGGAGAAGGACGACGGCGAGGATGGCGGCGACGTCGGCGACTTCGCCGTGCTCAGCGCGTTCTTCGGCCCGTAGTTGTAGTTGCAGCCCTTTTTTAAAAAGTACTTCACTTTGCTATGTAAAAAACTAGGTAGGTTGCTCAAGTAATGTCATGTTCGCCGAATTTTAGCCGAATCTTTGTCCCGTTTGCCGAACTTTAGCTGAATTCCTTTAAAAAAAACCGCCTTCTGGGGGCGACCCTGGGCCGGCGGCTGGGAACCCGAAAGCCCCCACGCCGATTTTAGCGCCGGTTCGCTCCAGGCAGCGATTTTACGCGCCCCCGTGAGGCCAACGGCTGAAGATGCTCTCAGATAAGCCTGCCAGGGCAGCACCCAGCTCGCGAGGAGAAAAAAGCGCCCCTTCGGAGCTCCCCGAGTCGGCTTCCCTCTACTGAGTAGTACTCTCGTCGTCCCGTCCATCGTCGGTTATATGCACGATCCCCTTCACTTCACTTCACTTCCCCAGTTCCCCGGTCACCGCTTGCCTTCCGTGCCGTGCCGTGCACACGCGCACACACACGGACGTGGACTGACTGACGACGGAGAGGAATGCGAATCAGGAGTTTGCATCTGAAGCCGGGCACACCAAACGTCGCCGGTTAACCACCACGAGCGAGAGAATGAGACGAGACGGACACTGGCCGATGTTGGACTGGGACGCGAGCGCAAGGCTACAAGGGAGGGACGCTGGATGGATGCAGATCCGATCTGGGAATTGTGCACTCATGCAGTGAATGGCTAAAATCACGACCAGACCAGACGTGCCAAGCCTCACGAAGCAACGCGACGGGTGCGCTAGATTCATTCAAGAACTGCGCGCGCGTGTGGTGGTGGTGGTATCAGTTGGTGGTCCATCGAGATTAACCAGCTGCTTGGCTCGACTCGGTTAAGGCTCAGCTTGTTACGGCTTGACTTGTTTAGCTCGTTAAGCTTAATTAGAAAATACTCCCTCTGTTTTTATTTACTCCGCGTATTAGTTAGTTTTGGTCAAAGTCAAGCTTTACAAACTTTGACAAAGTTTATAGACAAAAATATTAACATATACAGTAACAAACCAATACCATTAGATTCGTTGTTGAATGTACTTCCACATCATATAGATTTGTTATGCTAAATATTTATTATTTTTTCTATAAATTTGATCAAATTTTACAAAGTTGGACTTCAGTCAAGTCTAATATGCGGAGTAAATAAAAACGGAGGGAGTATCTTGTTTGGCTAAAGTTTGAGGTTTGATTTTTAAAAAATCTATATGCACTACATTATACGAGTAGAATGGAGGGAGTAAGATAAGAATATATGTTATGGTGTACTTACGAGAACAGAACGCCAATCTGTTGGCTAGCTCTGCGGGAGCGCAGGCAGCCCACCCCAGTTTGAGTCCTGAATCAGCCGCGGGTGCTTATGGATATTCTTATGTCATCAAGGACTGGTCCTGATTTTGTTATGGTGTACTCCCTCCGTCCGAAAATACTTATCATCAAAATGAATAAAAAGGGATGTATCTAGATGTATTTTAGTTCTACATATACCCCTTTTTGTCTATTTTGATGACAAATATTTTCGGACGGAGAAAGTACTAACGAGCTTGTTACCTCATTCATTAAGCCCATTAAATTTAACAGACTAAGATCAGCGATTGGCCTCTTCGTTAAGGAGCGATTTACGAGCTTAACGAGCCGAGCTATCGCACGCTCATTAATCTCAGGAACTAGTGCTTTTGATCCACCACTAATCGACCATCACATCAACAATCAGTCTAGCCACTGCGCGTAGCAGGCCAATCGAAAATCTGCCGGCTGATTGGGTTTATCTCGGCGGTGGTGACACTAATGCTAGTGTCATGTGTCGTGTCGAGTGTGCATTAGCGAGAGGTTCTTGCATTTCGATATCTCGTGGGCGCTCGCGTCTTCTTAGATTACAATCTGACGACGAACTAGTGGTTCTCTTGCGGTAGTTGT